>NC_056734.1:940596553-940601553 GCF_019279795.1 Protopterus annectens | reverse complement strand
TCTGAGTACTGGTTATCATGTTCTTGGTGTGTGAGCTATGTGTTATTAACTATTTGCTACTGGATATTGATCTGATATGTGGATATTAACTGTAGACTACTATGTGTATAGGACATGTCATTGAGACGTGCTGTCATGAAGTAATGGCATACCTATCAGTGTCAGATGTCTATCTGTCAAAACATTCATCCTAATGCATAACCTGTTGGCTAGCTGATTTCTGTCTGTCTTCTGTACAGATGTGCAGATGTCATGTATCCATGTTGGCTTCTTACAGGCAAGCTATGCTTGACTGACACTGACATGTCTGCCCAGCTGTGTTATGAATGCCACAGGTAGGAAACCCCACCCTGTATGCACCACATGCCATAGATACCTCAACTAGACTACCACAGTCAACAGAACATGCTTGGGGACAGGTCTCCAAACCAGGCACTGGTCATGTTATGTAATATATGTTGCACACATGTCAGTTGGAGCACCTCACTGGCTTTCTGCAAGGGAAAAGGAGATGATTGGATGTTGGATTTAACTGCCACCCTGGGGATCACTCAAGTGGTGTCCGTTGATAGATGTCCTGCTGACAAATGTCAGGTGGCATGATACCAATGTACCCACATCCCCTACTCTTCTCATCTCTCTATGGACATTAGCCTGGTACACAACTAGGAACACCTGCACCTATGAACCCCAGTACTGTCAAATGTGTCAGTGTGCATTACTGAGAATAACAGTATATGTGTGTTTGTAAACTTGTAGTTGATGGTACCCTGAGGGTCTTCCCACCCACTAAACTCCCAATTGCCATAGTTAGAAATGGCTTCTGCTGTAATTGACATTAAATGTACCTTGTTACACTCTTCAACCTATGGGCTAACTGGAGCTTGCAGTACCACCATAATAGTGTTGTTCAAATGGGTAGACAGGCATGGGTTACCCTCTTAGTCCTGGCAAGTGTGTGTATGTGTGTGATTGTGTATATTTGTAGGATACAGCATTCGGAGGCCACATTCTCCAAATGCAATACACCTTGCCATACATTATAAGGGATAGTGATGGTGTTGACATTAGGAGAGCCATGACAAACCCTCACCCTACTATCCCTGTGGCATGTACAATAAATGCATATCTCTGTAGCAGCACTGACTAGACAGACAAGGGGTTGTATTGCAGTACTCTCTTTATACCATGGTACCCCCAGTACATGTCCCAAGGTCCCCTGTATAAGGACCACTGTCACCATCTACCATACATGTAAATGATTACACTATCCAGCCCAATGATGCATGTGCTGTGTGCAAATTCTCTGTAACAGAATGGACTCAATGACAAGGTAGTTAGCACTGATAAATGCAGGTCTCTCAGATGTGTCTATGACTGTTATGTGTTTGTCAATGTATATATATATATATATATATATATATATATATATATATATATATATATATATATATATATGACAGTATGTCGTACTATGTATTATTCATTAGCACCAGTACATCCTCCATTACCATACTGTACAAGGCCTGGTGTTGTTCTTCAATTAACAAAAAAACTCGAGACACACCTCATCCTAAAAGCTGTGTGGTGTGTGCAATTAAGATGAAACACATTAGTAGCAATAAGTACCTAGGTAGGGGTTCTACTCTCAGTCTTGCCAAGTAAGTTTGTGTGTATCTGAAGGGATCTACTTCAGTTTGCAGAAAATATATATCCCAGGAGGTTATTTGTCTGAGAACTGACTGGCAAATGCTAACATTGCAAAGGAATCCTCCTGTGGAAATTCATTCCATCAAAACTAGCAGTAGATGTGTAAATGCCCTCTTCCTCACTGTAGAGCTGTACAGCAATGCTGGAGTTGGAATATATTGTTGGGTGTGGATCTTGTGGGCACAGCCACACTCATTGGGGTCATTGTTGGGTGTATCCCCCACTTAGTCTGCTGTAATACTGTCCAGTTTATGTTAAGAGGTTAAGTAGTTGTTAACCATATTATGTGTGGTTCTCTGCCACCCCACACCCTCCAAAATGGAGGGCTGTGCCACCCACACCAGCACACATTTGTTTCCAACTCCAGGATTGCACTACACTGGGCAAGAAGACATATACCTTGCCGGTACCATCATTAATGACAATAAACTGGCAGACTGATTATTTACTGATGTGATGTTTTACCTATTTTGTCTTGGTGGAATTACATAGGCTAAAATGAGTTCACTGCAAAATTAAATACATTCATGTGTACAGTATTCTCTGTGTATTGTATCAACACCAAAGCCTCTGTGAGTGTGTGTTATTCAAAAACATTTGGTGTGTGCCACCCAGTGCACTTACCATTGTCCACTGTCAAAGAGCTGCTGATATCAACCACCATGCACTCACTTGTATACACCCCTCATGCCTATCAGCCATGAGGCACGTGCAGTAACTGTTATACAGTCCTGTTACTTGTGTTCAGCTGTACCCAGGATATGACACTGTCAGTGTGTCACCACAGTGCCATACCCCTTGTAAGAAACAAATGCAGACCAACATCCTGCTGACACATAGACATCTACAACACAAACTGAATACATTATGGAGACCACAATCAGTCAGTGTTAATAAAATCTAGAATGCATCATGGCTGGACAGCTACACATCCTGACATGTAAGCATTAAACTTTCCAGCTGAAAGCATGTTAAACAGCATTACATTGCTAAACCTTAGTACATTCACCCTGTGCATCAGAACCATATTAGCATGTCACTGCATTGATGGTATGGATGACAAGGATGTGGCACAGGTATCATCATATGCACAGGGTGTGTTGCAGGTTTGCCAGAAACCTAGGCTGAGCTGTTTGGTTGACATCCTGTGTGTGTATGTTGGGGGGGTTCTTTATCAATTGGGCTGTGCAGATGTGGTGTGTGTAAGTATGGAAGTGCCCTAGCTGTTTTTGGTGATGTGTGTATGTATGTATGCATACAGTTTTGCCATGTGGCTGCCCTATACAGAGATTTGTTGGACAGCTGCAGACTGTACGTGGCAGAGTGTACAGTTCACCATGTCTGGCCAAGGACATGGGAACTGTGCCTGCCAGGGGTTCCACAGACACTACCAGCTATAAGCCCAGATATGATACTCTCCCCTGATGATGACACATGTCTGCTGGATCCGCGTCCCTGTTGGGACCGGCCAGGACCATGTGCTCATGGCCTGTTGTGCTGTGGTGTGGACAGCACCCCCCCTGCAGTGCTGGTGCTAATACTGGTACTGCCACTGTGGGAGTGGCTGTGACTTGTTGCACGTCCATGTAGACCTCCACCTGTTGGTGTTGCTGACCTATGTCCACATGGCTGTTGCCCTTCTCCCACCATACGCTCTAATGCAGACACTGCATGGTTGAGGATTCCATCCATCTCACCTAACCGTCTATCCAGGACCTCTGCAAAATAACGATGGGCACTTGGAATATCATGGATGTTGTCAAGTACAGCAAAATGAGTAGCCCTCTGGAGCCTCAGACTCTGTCTGTTTTAATGTTCCATATCTGCCTGTGCTTCCATGATGGGCCGAAACATGGGACTGTTGACACCTGCTGTGGCACTTCTGCAACGGGGATGATGGCCAGCATCCCTCCTACAAGCACCCCTGTACATCTGCCTGTGTGGTACCTTGCCCATCATCTGGCTATGGCTGCTGTGTACAGACACACTTGCCATAGTTACCACACTGTCTTGTCGCATGCCACCACTATATGTATGTATGTATATATATATTTATATATATATATATATATATATATATATATATATATATATACACACACACACACACACACACACACACACACACACACACACACACACACATGATCTAGCACTATTGAACAAAAGTTCAATAGTCTGAATCCACAATCACCAAACACACTTTAACGAAAGCACTTTCACCGAAAAAGTGCTTTTGTTAAAGTGTGTTTAAAAGAAAACATTACTTTTACGTTTTTGCAGGGGGGCAAGCCCCCCTGCACCACCCACACCCCCCTACTTAAATTGTCTCACTCTGAGGTTGCACTATAGTGGGGAAAACGGAATTATCCCTTATCCCCACTGTAGTGTGATCTTCGCAAGAGGCATACTTTCGGTGAAAAGCACTTTTGCGCAATTATGCCCAGCTGAATCTGTTTCGGTTATGTTACCATGTGTGTGTGGAGTGCATTCAGACATCATATCTACACTTGGAATCTCCTTCCTCCACAGTTGAACTGTTCTGCCTTGCTACAAAATAGAGCATCACATGTGGACACAGCCTAACGTTGGGGGGATATATAGGGACAGATCATAGATATGTCTATTATGAACCTATGAAGTTTGCACATGATACATTTCACATTACCATGACTGTTCTGAAGGTGGTGGGGTCTGAAACTTGTGCGTCTATCATGACATCATTACTTCCACCTTCAGCTATTTGTCAGACTAATATAAATGTTTGGAGGAACAGAACAATCACTTATGATGGCTTAAATCTTGACATTCTGTGAAGATCTGTACAGTTGACAGGTATGGCCCACTGCCCACAGGGACATATGTCCATAGCAGATGTTCAGTAGGACATCATTACAGCAAGTCTTGATGCCACATATAAATCTTTCAATATCATCTATCCCATTATTACAGACCAAGTTCTACATTCAATTACATGCTGACATGTTTCACGTGCCTGTTTTATTATTGTGCTCTCGTCTGTGTACCAGTTCAATGTCTTCCTTCCTTGTTTTTTTTTTTGGTAGTATTTTTGTTTTTTAGTATTATTTTTGTTTTTGCTTTTTTTATTTTTCTCTCTCTCTTTCTCTCTCTCCACTACAGGGATTGAGCTGGTTTGCATAGGTTGCAGCATGGCTTTTTTAGGTGATGCTCATAATCGGGTGATGGCCTCTGCACCAGTTGGTGTTCCCCACTTGCTAATTGCATGCAGCCAGCTGTGTAGTACTTCCAATAGCCAATGTCATAGCAAC
>NC_056734.1:940504053-940594053 GCF_019279795.1 Protopterus annectens | reverse complement strand
CTTAAGAGTGCTTACTCCCTCTTACCCCCGCACTAATTTCTTTAAAAGAAAAGAAAAAAGGGGTGATAAGAAAGTGGTGAAAAGGGGGCATCAGAGGGAAAAACAAATGGAAATATAGCTAGGGATGTGCAGGATGGGTGTAGGGAAGGTCCATAGCTGTCCAGTTCCTATAGAACACCAGCTGTTCATATATACTGAATTTGGAAGTAGATTTGGACACTCAAATCCCTGAGAGAGGGGCAAGGACAAAAATAATGTGGTGTGAAGCCAATTAGACCAGATTAAATGTGTCCAGTGGATACATGTTCAAAATGGCAGCTATGTATGGGGCAAAAGTTGTTTTGGAACAGATTGCCCTTTTTAAGGTGAGAGTGGGATGTTGGAGAAGAATAGTAGGTATATTTGGGGAGGTAGGTTGGGTAGGAATACAGACAAGACAGAAAAGACAGCATACAGGGGTGGTATATGACACGTGGTAGATAAACACCTTGGACGGGGATGGGTGTTTGGAAATCGGAAGCCCATGAGCCCCCAAATGGAAATAGTGGGACTGTGCTCCCCACCCATGGGCAATCACCACTGCACCTTCATGGCCCTGAAGGTAGCTATGATGGGGGCTGAGCAGGAGGGGCAGTCTGACCCTCTAAATGCACTATGTGGCACTCAAGCTGGCATAGAGATCTCCAAAATCCCTTTGGAGCTTGCTATGCACCAATCCCCAAACATGACTTCAATTGAAAGGATCCTGTCCATGCCCGATCCCAGGGGGGGGGTAAGCCCCATCCTCTGAGGCAGTTCCACCCAAAGGTGGTACAGGACAAGCAGATGACAGGATCCCAGGGTAAGTCCCAGATGTGCCGGGGCCTGGTGCCACAGCCAGATGAGGTGGGGGAGGTGGTTCTGCTGTGACCAGCCTCCCCAAACTTGCTGTGGTGTTGCAGTTTTCAAACATATGTGGGTTAGTAATAATCAACACAATCCAGGATTAGTTGTAACAGCATGCATACATATTCCGATTAACCCAAAATACCAGATTTGAAACAGTTGCATAGCAAACAGAACACATGAATTTATGGAATCACAGTGGCCAGTACAATGGCATGCAGGTTACATTGATAGCAACAGGCCACCAGAGATAGTATTTCAGCTTGGAACATTAATAGAAACATATTTCAATATTTATTGAGCAATAGGATATATATACAGTAGGTTTGGTGTAAACATACCCGTTGATTTGTGTATTTAGATTATTGTTGCAGATATGTTGGGTGGGTGTCAATTAACAACTTATATATCCTTGTAGTACTCACAATTCTAATGATCATTGCTCTAATCATTAAGGTACAGTTATTATTACAATACACTATGGCCTTGGTTTGGGGCAGTAGTATGTTTGTACACAGTGTATACTTCAACTGTCTTATAGCTAAATTCTACATCTCTTACCTGGTAGACCTGTGGAGGGAATGTTTGTTAACACTACATGACTGTTTCTACACATATTCCCAGATTCTGAGTTAATATTATGCACGTACCTCTCATTCTCTTAATGCACACATTCTGGACAAAGCTTGACAACATGGGGGGCACAAATAGGGACATATTTTGAATATTGCTCTCATAAACTTGGAGAGTTGCTAGACTGACAATATTTGTTTTAATATACATTTTCTGAAGGTTTTGAGGTCTGAAAATCAAATGTTGTGTCATTATTTACTGACTACAATTCTGAGATCATCCCACTGATTTGCCAGGGGGACAGAGAAACAGGCAGAAAATATGAGCCAATTATCTGGACATCCTGAAAAAATCTGTACAGTTGAGAAGTATGATTATGCATACAGCTTACTACCACTCTCAGGATTTGAACCATGGCTGTGTCTGCTAAAAATACAACAATTTTAAGTTTCAGCAGAGTGTTCTATTTGGATATTGCTGTCTATCGCTTCTGTGTTTTCTGTCTAAGTCTCTCTTGGTTGTACAGTCTAATCTTGTACTTACAACAGTCTTATATAGACATTCCTAGACATTTTTTTTATGTAGCAAAGTGTGGGTAACAGTGGTTAACACAAAATTACTATTCAGTGAATGCAACAATAAATGCCATACAATACCAGAGTAAACACAACCAGTCCAGGATTTAGAGCTTTATTGCCAGGCAGTTACAGTTTTATTTGAATATGACCTATATGGGACTATTACTGTCATTTTGTCTGGTTTATTTCAGTACAACCCATGCACAGTTTTTATACTGCCAGGTGACCTTTTACTACTTTATATTTATTTAGTATGACTACTACAAGCAGGATTGTTACTCACCAGCCTTGCGATGCATCCTTTGCAGCCTACTAGCATGGGCTTCCTGATTCACATCCCAAAATATTTAGGCATACCTATCCATCATATACACAGGCTGGGTGTTAGTAAATAGTTATTGGAATGAGTACTTACACACTGCTGAGACATCACCCTTCTGCCTTGCTTCTTGGACCCACTCATCCAAGACCTCCCTCTTTCTCCGCTTCAAGTCGGCATGGTGGTGCCGGACCTCTCACCAGTCTGAGGGATACCAGTGGCACTGATGAGATCATGGGCAAGATGGTCCCAGGCTTCCGCTTTATATTGGGAGCCTTGGTACTGGCCCTGCCACAGTATCTCATCATGGTTTTGTACCAGGAGTCCTACCATGACCTTGGATTCCTGTATGCCCCAGCGCTCCACATGGAATACATGCCCTCACCAACTCCTGCCATACTGCCTACAGTTGGAAGCTACAACTAGTTATGAGCTGTATTCCCGCCTGTGGGATTTAAATATGGCCAATTTCTCGCCCTTTGCTATGATTGGATGGTTTTGAATATGCTGAGTTAAGCTAAGCTATGGGCAAACCAGCTTAGCTAAGGTTGGCAGTGCTTAAAGGGACAGGTTCAGCACTGCTTACCGATGGGCAAATCCACTTTAGCTAGGCTACTCATTGCTTAGCAGTCATATTTACACAGTGCTTACACCTGGTAAACAGAACTGTGCAATGCTTAGCATTGCTTATTTTTCATTTTATAGACTATCTGCTGTATGGCATTGATTCATCATTCTGGTTCATCATTCATTTCATATTATAAATTTGTTTACTGTCACTGACATCCCCCAATGTGCTTTCATTACATTTATTCATGTGTGACTATACTGTATGTGGCACTTGTGTTTATATGAGGGTTTCACAACTTTATTAAACTGACACCTTACATCTGTACCTAATGCAGTACTCTGGTTAACAAATATATATTATTTAGTAGCTAATTATAAAAATAAATGTTTATGTACTGCTTTCACATGTAAAATGCAAATTTGTTATAGTGGGGATCAAACTAATGGCTGCTTATAAAGCGTACGCACTGACCTCTACACTATTGAAATTCTGTTTATGCTGGATGTCTCTTGCTATTTAACGTCTTCTGCTGTTTCAGCTGAACTAAGCATAGCTAAGCAATGGGCACATCTGCACAGCTACACTTAAACTTTATCGCATTTATAAAAAAAAAAATATTTGTTGTGTTATTTTATTTGTACCCTTCAAAATATCCCTGCTAATGCTAAACCTGTTATTCTATCAACTTTCTGCTTTGTGGGACGATTGTCCCTTCTGGCTTTGTCCACATTCCTTACTCTGATGGTTTGGGAGGTGTGTGCTATGTGCTTATGCTACATCTGTTATTCTGACAGCATTTGTCTTGGTAGGGGATTGTCCCTTATGGCTTTGACCCAGATTTGTTATCCTGATGGATTGGGGGTGTTATGAGTGTTCTCGCTAATTTTAAATTGCCGAAAGGCAATTCTGGAGTTCAGGGGGTATGGATATTGTGAGAGCTCTGCTCTCACACACACCCCCTGTGCTCGTACACAGAACCGTGTCAGTTTTAGAGCACGGCAGTGCACCTTTATACATATGCATGGCGCGCTGCTGTGCTGAACAGGAATGATCCCTACCATGCAGGAATAACTTATTCCTGCATGGCTGCTTGCTGAATCCCAGGGTATATATAAGCCACAGTTTAAAGAGGATTTGTAAGGAGGAAATGGTCTTTGTACCAGAGGTGAAGGCTTTTAGCAATCAGTCAAGAGAATGTAGATACTCTTCCTCTGTTACTGAGCATGCTAGACATGAGATTTACAATGTTATCAAACTATCCTTATTACTATATAACAAAACATGTAAGATGGATGAAGATATGAACTGATTTGTTCCTACATGCTAGGAACAATGCAATTAAAATATTTTGGAAAAACACTGAGATATTTTATCAGTTGATAGATTCTACCATGAGATAGTGCCTCCTACCTTGCAGTAAGATGCAGGAAAGGCAAATGTTCAGGGCAATATTTTAAATACTTTTAAAAAGAGACCATCTGATAAAAATCATCTGTCTTATTGTAGTAGGAGGTAGAAACAACCACTGTAGAAAAAGTACATATTGTTGTTATACATGTATATCAAAATAGTTTAAGTTGATTAATGCTGTTAAAGTATTTAATATTAGGCATAACACTTGTGTTTCTGATGGGTGGTCTAAATGGTGATTTGTCATTGTGTGGCATTCTTTGTGGGACAAACATTATGCAAATGGAAACCTAGGTCCATGATACACTTGAGAGTGATATATCAGGTATAGAAGTTAAAGAAGTGCCATTTACTAAGATTGTTTTGTCATGTTTAGCTACTTTTTCTTTTATAGGCATTGATTGGGTGGTGGGATGATTTTTGCTTGGCTATATATTTTTAAATAGTAAAGAATGGAGATCCATTAGCAGCTTGTGGACATGATTTATACCAGACTTAAATTAAGATATTTTAAAATAAAATAAATTTAAAACTTACGTGACTGAGCTATATGTTTACAGTTACTTATTTAAAGAGTGTAAAATACAATAAATATTTGTTTAGTGTTCATGGTATGAGCTACTAAATATATAGGCTTTTCTTTTATATATGTTTTGTGCGATTCTAATCATTATTAGTGGCTGGCTCATTAACTGTGAGGACATCTGCTTATCAAATTTTGATGGTTCATTATTTATGCAGCATTGAAAAAGCCTTTGGTAAAACCTTGGATCTGTTTTAGATTTTATAAAATCTGTCTTCATAAAGAGCTTTTTTTTTCTTTTTCTTTGTGGAGTTTAGGTTGATAAATAGACATCTAAGATACAGATACAACTCTTATAATGGTTACAGATGACACAAGTGAGATGCTGTAATATTCTAGTGAAAGACTGTGCAAATACTTACTTGTGTGAGTTCCAGCTGGTCAATAAATATAAGAGGTGGGGCAGGGAGTTTTTTTGCAAGTGTCTGTGTGTATGTGTTTTAGATTTAGCTTGTCATCTTAGACTTCGTCTCTGAATACTTTGGATCTTTTACTATGCTTTGGACCTGATGAGATCAGCAAATAAATATACAAGATTATCATTAAAGACCTATACATGTGGTAAATTTCAAGGAAGTCCATGCCTCCTTCAAACCAGTGAGTATATGATCTTGGAATGCACTATTTTATTTATCATTTCATAAGCATAAAGCATATTTTTCTTTTCATGTTCAGCTGATTGAATGGGGCCAGTAAATCACACCAAAGCTGTAAGAACAAGGAACTACATTATTATAAGATTTCAATACATTTTTCAATATTAAATTAGTCCTCTGAAATATTATTTACTAAACGTTGTTCTCAAGCATTCATGTTTTATTGCCAAACCTTCTTCTATTTATACACTTCCTCCTTCTTAAGTTATTTTGGATCACATTGCTGTCCCAGGTTGACTTTTTTTTCTTGACCCTGCACCCTTCCTGCTATAAATTTTGATTTTGTGCATTTATAAACAACAAATATATTACTTATAACATCTGAGAAAGTTTTATCCATTTATAATTGTTCTTGTAGATCCTTGCCTGATGATCTATGCATGTTTAAGTCGTCTAACAAATGTAGAAGAGATGAACTTGAACAAGATTGATTTCTGGAATTTAACATGCAGTTGTAGCTTTGTCTGGAAAATAAACAATTCACTTAATGAAGAGCAAAACAAAACAGTAGTGTTGACAAATAATCACCCAGGAATATCTCCCTATGAATCTTTATCACAGTGATAATAATTTGCTTTTTGTCATGGCTCAGATGCAAATTCATTTTCCTTTGTTTCATAGTCCATATTCTTGTATGTTTGTTATGCAATGTTCAGGCTCTAAGACTATTAAGGAACACTATGCCCAGTTTCCCATCCATGTACCAATATTATAATTAAATGCCTTACTTGGTGGTGGTCTAATTCATTCTGTTATATTAGGATATTTTGTCACATATGACCCACTTATTTGTGTTCTATGTTTGGTTATCTTACATAAACAATGTGCATGCTTATGTGCCCTTAAATGTTCATTGATATTCAGATTCATGGAGGCTAATATATCATTATGCGATGTATTGGAAAGCAATTTTAATTTCTCTCTTAAATAACAGCAGTATATTGTGAAAGAACACAACTTTTTTTACATGTATCAAAGTAACTCACATTAGATAAGGACAACATTCTTTTTTTAAACTTTCTTTGTATTAATTCCAGCCTGTTCAGTTGTTCAGTGTTATAAACAATAAATGCATTATTGCATTAGGAAATTGGCCTGATAGGTGTTTTATACAAATGTATTAAATGTTGTCCGTCTCTTAGTGCTAGATTTCTCAACAATATACCCAGCTGCTTCATAGCTTTAGAAAGAACTAAGTCAACATTTTTTGAAAATGAGTCTTTTGGTATAATTAAAATAGCCAAATCATTGTAAGGTTCCATAAGTTTCCATTTTAGCTAACTCTTTATCTTGTAACAATAATGATTCTCTTGGTATATACTTTCTAAAATATATAACATTACTTTTAGCTATACTAAAGTTAATATCAGCACTGTTTGCCCAATTATCTTCTTCATCCAAATAGCAATTAATAGATGCACGGTCTCTACTGTCACTTAGAATAAATCCCAACTTGCAATCACCTGCATATTTACCATACCAACTGATTGTTATCTCTCTACAATTCAATGTTAAAGAACAAGTACCCTAACACAAAGCCTTGTGGGACTCCTTTCATCACTGGAAATGAATCTGGATGGCTTCCATTACTATCTACTGACCGAGTTCCACCTACTAGCCAGGGATATAATCCAAATTACTAGAAAGGGATTACATTTATTTTTAAACGATGTTTCATATATTCTTAAGTCTGGTAATATATCAAAGGCCTTAGTTAAATAATATTACTAAGAGTCCTAAACGCAAACCTGTTGCAAATATCATCATATCATAAAAATCAGTAAGATTAGCCTGAATAGATTTTCTTTTGGTTAATGGGAAAGTCACATTGATAAATATCAAACACATGTTTTCCAGATCAGTTCAAAGGGTTGAGGCTACGCTTATTTGTCTATAATTATTCACTTCATCGTGTTTGCCCTTTTTATATATTGGAGTAACATATGATATCTTCTCAGAATAAGGAACAATGCAATTACCCAGAAGAAAATTAAATATAGCAACTAATATGGGAATTAATTCTTTCTCTAGATTAATTATTATAATAGATGGAGAATTATCTGGTCCCATCAAAGTATGTCTATTTGATTTCTTAAGTGATCTAATCACCGTCTTTCCAAATAAAAGAGCATTTATAGTTGGTTTTCACCATAGATGGTAAGAAACCTATAAAATTGCTGTTACTTACTCATGCTGATATAAAGTGCTCATTAAATTAATTTGCAATCACACTAGAATTCATTATGTTATTCACATTAACTTCAAAGGAAGTAATTATACTTTTAGATTTCCTAAAAGAGTCACTGTACCTATAGTATGCCTTTTTATTATTGGCATCCAGTGCCAGTTTCTTCTCATATTTCATTCTTCCCTCCATAATTTTAAAATGTAATTCCTTTCCTATGTTATTCAAATTAGTTTTATTTACAGTTAAAGGATACTTCTTATATATCTTAAATGCTGTCTTTTTTCTTGCCAAGTATTAACGAAGTACCCAAACCCTGAACCTGGCTTAATTAACCTTGTAGTAGGAATAGTCCTATGTTCCTATGGATTCTGCATTGACCTTTTTACAATTCTGACACCAGTACGTACACAAGAGTGAGAATTTTTTTTATCATGTGGCCTGTGCACCCAGGTTTCTTTTTATGTTTTGACCTACATTTCTCCATGATATATAAAATATACTCTGTAGATCTATGTCATGTTGGTGAGATTCTGAAAACACAGGATCTACCATGTTTAAGTACTCACCAAAACTTGAGGATTTATTCAGTTACAGCAATACTATGCTACTTTATTTGATGATTTTATCTCTCCATTCAGACCCACTGCCCTGAGTAACTTATCATATGTTGATTCTGTATGAGTTTCATTACTTTACATATTTTTATGTCTTTTGTAATAGTCAGCCAGGAAATAACTGAAAATATTACTCAGCATTCACATTCCATATGTTTGTCTTTTCATGTCATTATTAAAAACTTAATGATATTGATGTCGTACTAAGTCATCTCTGAGATAGTTGCTAAACTAATGTAAATATATTCTAAAAAAGCAATGGCTTGCTTGCCAAACTTTAGTAAGCCTTTAAACAATAATGTTTTCAGGGGTCTATATTAGAACATTGAAGTTTCAAAACTTCAAATGTTCTAATATCGACTCCTATTCACCGAACGCTTACAACATCGAACATGCAGAACAGCGAATTTTTTCCTAGGGAAAAAATTTGCTGTTCCAAAAAAGATACACACAACACAAGCACACCACTTACCTTAGCCCAAACCCTAACCTTAAGGCCTGTCACTATCGCACACTCACTTCACCTGTGCCCTAACCCTAACTCACAAAGCCTGCCCTAACCCTCACGTCCACACAATCGCAGACTTACCTGACCTGCGCCCTAACCCTAACTCACCTAACCCGCCCTAATACTCATATCCACACAATCGCACACATACCTAACCCGCGCCCTAACCCTAACTCACCTAACCTGCCCTAACACTCATGTCCACACAATCGCACACATCCCTAACCCGCGCCCTAACCCTAACTCACCTAACCCATGCCCAATCGCACACTTACCTAAACCCAACCCGTAACTTTCCACCTCAGCACTGAAAATAGCGAAGCGACAGAAACGGACAACCAAATTCTTTCCCTAGGAAAAAATTCAGTTTTCTGTAGCTTTGCTATTTTCAGCATTCGCTCAATAGGGGTCGATATTAGAACATTCGAAATTTTGAAATTTCGATGTTCTAATATAGATCCTGTTTACAGAATATACCTGTATATGTATAACTTTTGATAAATGCATCTGTCAGTCTGTCACTCTAAGTTATTTATTTCATAAGGTCAACAGGTATATTGCTAAATGACTGACCACGAGTACAATTATATCTCTATTAAAGATAATGAACGGAAATGCCTTTCAAAGATTATGTTAGTCATAGTCTGCACATTTATCATCTTCCTAACTGAAGATGTACTTATGAGAGTCAAATGTGGAGGATTATCTCAGAATATAATATGGGGATGCAATGCATTTTGTCCTTGGCATGTGTCATTACCCATCAGCCAGCACACATGTTCATATTTCATGGAGAAATATATGAAATGGCTAGGCATCAATAATTCACAACTGTCTCTCTCCACACCATTTAAATAATACTGTGGTTTTCTAAGCAGCTTTAACTCACCTGTACAATTTATGTTGTTATATATGTCAAAGGAATTTGGCTGGTTCCTTCCATTTAAGGACTCACACAGAACAAGGATACTGTCTTTATCTTATCCTCTATAAACCTGTCTATGAATCCTTGCAATTATTTCTTTAATGTCTTATCTCTATACAAATAAGTGCACTTGGTCAATAAAGGAACGATGCTCAGGATTCAGAATAAAGTTAGTCTGCTTGGCCCCTACTCTATTCTATACAGAAGTTAAACCCAGTATTCATTTATCCAGGTAAATATGTATAAATAAACAACTACTTTAAACAGAGCTGATGCACTAAATTGTAATAACTACACACTGAAATATGGTTTACCAGCATTTATTTCTTTTCAACCATAAATAATCTAAACTGTGCCACTATCAAGATTTCCATACAACTTCTGCTGCTATCAGAGTTGGCAGGCAGACTCATTTAGATGGTCAGTGTTGCCTATCTAAATCATTTTTGACTAAATATCTGATTTTGTCTTTGAAAACTGCCTAATAAGAAAGTCTGATATGTGTGTCTTACACTCACCTATCATAGTCTTATTATCTTAGTTTGTCCTTGCTGACTTAGTCATCTAATCAGCATATAGTATACATATAATTATAGAGATACATATCATCAGAAGCAAAGAATCTATATATGTAGATATTTATCAGTCTACAAAGACACTCAGACAAGTACACACGTGTCTGTGAGCAAACACACACATACACAACAACCCAAATATATCCAGTAATGAAAATGAGCAACTTTAAGACATATGCACAAGATGTCCATCTCTTATCAAATCCACATAAGAAAAATTCAGTTTCTCATTTATTTCTGATAAGGCTGATTATGACCAGTTTGTATTTGAAAAATGATAAACTAAGGAGGTCAGGAGTCTTGTGCACTCATAATCAGCTTAATATTATTTTTTTCCAATATGACTTTATCTCTATACAAGGAATAAAACTTGTCTGGTTATACATTACGACTATTGCATTCTTGTAAAAACTTATAGATGAGATGACAGTGGCTGCAAATTTTAAGTAATGATATCTATGGACATTTCATATTCATCATAATATGGAAATCTACTTATCTGTTTGCGTTGCTCCTAGGCAGGCTGCTTAAGAAGAAATGATATCTGATAAAACGATGTTTCCCAAACTGCCCTGCGAACAGATTCTTTGGTAACCTAGTTCAGAATGTCCTCAGAAAAATAGTATCACTTATTTTTAAATGACAAATATATGTATTTTTGTATCTGATAAACAGAATATAAATTGAGCTTGGGTGCATGCATATATGGTTTGTGTATATATATTTGTCCACAAATAAGATTTGGGGGAATGAGGTCTGGAGAATTATATGGAATTTCTCTCTAGCACAGTGTGCGCTGGCTTATACTTGTTTAGCAGAGTTAAAAAAAAAAGATAAACTGCTCTTTATAGCCATCCATTCGTCCACAAACCTTTTTTCCCATTTTTGCACATGGGGTCTGTGAGTCACTTCAAGAGTGATAATCACCTAGAGTCATGGTTTACACCACTGGCTGGCTAGTCCTGTTGTCATTGTTCTTTTACACCACAAATTCAGAAGAACACTGGCACCTATGGCCAATTTAGAGAGTCCAGTCCACCTACTGTATGCCTTTGGAATATGGGAGAAAACTGGAGCACCTGGAGGAAACCCATGCAAACAGAGGGAGAAGATGCAGACTCCACAAAGGATGTACTCTAGCTAAGAATTGAACCAGGGGACATCTTGTGAGGCAACAACACTATCCCTGATTGCTCTTTGCATTTGTAATGGCAATTATTTAAAAATGCATCAGATTAACTGAATGACTGTAACTTATTATTTATTGTGAACTATTACCTATGTTCTCCACTTTTCCTTTCACAATGTTTTATCATTGTGACTTGAGAAACACATTGATTTTTTCCTAATGATCATTGTGAATCAACTGGTTTAAAAATATCTTCAGGGCTAAAATCCTTACTCAAAGGAAATTTCTTTAGACTCAGGCATTAGGCTATACACTGTTCTGTGATTTTCAGCTAGGCCCTTCCCTGATTGTTTTAATGATCTATATGAAGTGCTTTAAGACTCAAACACTGCAAATGCTTCTACCTTGAAAAATTAGCCTGTCATCTTATCAGCTGTGATTATATCAGTAAGGACTACAAAACTGACCAAAAATGCAACCACAGAATTACTGAATACTGAGATTTACCCTGCATACTTGATCAAAAATGACATTAAATATATAATGAGATTGTGAAAGCAATGAAGTCTGTCCAAAATTACAAGCTAGCATTTCTCTGAAAGCAAACTAAAATTACACCACAGAAATGGATATTAATTTTATCCACTGGATGTCTCATAGTGAAAAAAAAAAATCTTGTCTGAAGAAACTATAGCAAAATAATACTTTTCAGAGCACTCAGAGCAAGCAAGCACATGCCAACAGAAAACAGAAGTTAAAACAGTAGTTTAATGTTGAGACCCTGCAGTTAATTAAAATTTAGTGGCTATTTCATTATGTGTATTGCACAGCTGGATTTTTTAAATGCAATGCTTACCTAAATTTATGTATTAGCACTGTTAACAAAAAATCTGCAGCAGTCCTTACTTACCCAAGACAATAAATAAATTATTTATATGAAAAGTACATACATGTTTACTGAATTATGATATCTTACTCTACTATAGACAGTCAGGCAAACAGACAGACTCTAGATTTGCAAAAACAAAATGTATGATCTTTTTTTGTGCTTGAGGCTTAATTGGCATACCACTTAGAATTCCATGTGATACCACAATTTCTGGACATTATGCATCTTGGAAGAAAGGCATATAATAACCTAACTAATGCCATATACTAACTTTCAAATACCTTACTTTGCTGAGGGAATTGAAAATGTTAAAAGGCTTATGAAAGGTCAGTTGTTTAAACCAGTTTAAGCTGTCTATAAAGAAATCTGCAGAGCTAAAAGAAAAGAATGTTTCATGCGATGCAGACCTCTCCCTTTTTTCTTGACCTCAATGGAATGTCACTTTTTCATCATATACTCAGATCAAAAAATCCATGGTTAGGCCTCATTCATGAAACTAATGGATCTAAACTGAATTCAAGACCTCTCTGAATATCTGTTCAATGCATGAGGGAATAAATATCTGATTTTTCATTCTGTTTCATTTCCTGTAGTGTATTTAGAGAAAAAGCAACCAGTACAAAACTTCCACCTAAAGTGTTACTTTAACACAGATTTCATACATAAAACAGTTTACAAGATGCATGTTGTTATGCAAATAGACTGATATGGGAACATAACAACTAGAACTTAAGCATTTCTTAAGACATTCTGATTTATATCTTGTCATTAGTAAAAGCTGAAAATGCACTTTCAGAAAAAATAAATAAATATAATAATCCATAGAGGTTATTACCAATGTCTATACATGTTCATCATGAGGAATTACATTACTTTGTATTTCAAACTGTTGCAATCCCTTTATGTGGGGAAAATGCCAAATTTAAACTGGGGATATAAATCAGAAATGTATGGGATGATAGGGTTTATATGAAGGTGGAAACCCTTCCTTAGACTCTGATATTTCTATATTTAGGACATTCCAAGATGTGGAAATAGCTATGATACTTTCAGTTTGGAGTATTGCATAGCTATCCTCATGTTCAGTGAGTACTAAATTTCAGGTGGAATAGACAGCAGATGTTTACAGTACATAGTGAGGATAGGTAGTTACAAAAGATATATGTTGCTTCCTTTTCAGTTGCTTTGAGCCAACATTCTGCCTTTTCATGATTCCTTTAAAATATTGAGAAAGATTCTGGATACCAGCTGGTGTGGTTTTAATACCTTTTAAATGAATGCATTTACTCTTGTAAAAGGAAATCCTGAACAGCATACTTAAATGGTTATTTTGTTTAGTGGTAAATGTTGCACCACAGAACATATTTTCAGTACCTTACCGGCTTTTGTCCTAGTACCAGCTATGCTTCATTTTAAACACCTGATTGCAGAGCTTGGTAAATTACCATGTCAGCTATAGCTTTCCTAGTACATGGTTTCAAAATCATATGCCGATAATAGACAGCTGGATGAAAACAAGATTATTAGTAGTCAACATGCTGCCTTTGAAAAAGAAAGTGGTAAAAGATCCTAACAGTTAAATAACTTACTGTACTAGTGACTTATGTTTACAAATAAATATATATAGATACACCTTACAACACCCATGCTCAAATACTGTGGACATTCACAGATACCCATATGCTCAAAAAATACAGGAACATTCTCACTTTCTTCATCTTTCATCTGATCATATGTGCTTTTCATAAAATGATAGTTTCTTCCTTTATCATCCATCCAAAGGCATCTCAAAATATATGGTTGCATCTTTGGAACCATCCAGATTTTCCACAAATCATTTTCTTCCTTGTATACATTTTTTATCATCATGGTTGTTAGCTACAAAATAATTTACCTTTTCTGTTTATACGCAGCTTTCGCTGCCTTCAGAACTTTTACTGAGTATGTTTGTGGTTAACTGCTCTGTATCACCAAGTCACCAATGAGACTCAGGATCATTAATGTGTTTTGGCAGTCTGGGTGTTTATTTTTGAGTTTATTTGTAAAAAGATTAGGAAAAATGTAATTGTGTAGCCAGTGCCAGCTATAATATTAAGTGCTGCATTCAGTCAGACAGATCCTCCATCTGGATTTCATTTTTTAAACAAGATGCATTAAAGAGTGCAACTGAATTGTTAGATAATTGTGCGAACTTATTTCATATATTTTATTTATTTCATTTTGTTTTACTTGTGCTTAATTGGATGTTATTATGTCACTATTGCATACTGCGGTGGTGGTGCTGCGGTAGTGTTGTCACCTCACAGTAAGACGTTGTCCTGTTCGATTCTCAGGTAAAGCATATTCTGTGTGGAGACATGCGTAAATGGGCGTACCTTCATTGAAGTTTGTACATCAGGGCTGGCAACTCGGTACGTAAAAATCTGCTGCCAATCATTAGAGGACCGGCGTTCCGCTGTGGCGACCCCTAACCGGGAAAAGCCGAAAGATACAACAACATGTCGCTACTGCATGTGCCTGAGTATAACTCTTAAATATATTGCTATGTTCATTATTATTTCACATTGATCATAATTAACTAACAGAGATATAGACAGAAAGAGGCTATCATTATTGCATAGTAGAATAAGTTTCTCTATTATAATCCCTGTTAAGTGAACACTGATATGGCTTATTTGGAGTGCAACATATGTGCCTGAAAGCAGCAAAGTGAAATCAATTTATGGGGGCCTTATTTCTTATAATTTGCCACAAACAGGCATCAACGTGGAAGGAATCTATTCTTGTGAGAGTTGTGGAGTGCCAGTCTTTGTATGAAAGCAGAGAGCAGTTTAATAATCATTTTTAAATGATCAATGATATGAATTACCAGGGTGTGTTTATATGTTTGGGAGCAAAAAGCTAAACTGTATTACTGAAACCAGTCATTCTTATCATTCATTGCAATCAAACATCAGAGATGTTTGTAGAAGGTGACTAGCTTTTTGAGGGAACAATATGCCAAAGAAAAATCTGATTACATGGTCACTGTTAACCATAACATAACTTACCTGTAAGCAACAAATCTGAAGTAGTGTATTGTTGCCATTATATCCACTGGATACCTTTACAAAGGAGGTGAATCCTTGCAGAAAATATATAGTTTACTGAGGCACTTTGTCTGTGAAAAGAAGCAAAGACTAATGCGTTGTTATTTTAGAAACAATATGAAGACACAGACAGTGTTTTACATTTCAAGTTGAATATCACAGTATTTCAGGGTAAATATCTTTCAATTTAGTTCACTAGAAACATTGTTTTGTTTCTGTTCAAAGTATATGAATAGATAATACATAAAATCATGCTATGCTTTAAGACTGGAATATAAGTTGACCTTTTCCAATCTATATGCCACTGTTGTGGTTTCCGAATTTGCTGACATATCTCAGTTCAAAGCATTTTGGATAGATCAGTCACACAGAAATGTACAGTATCATTCTTATTTTATTTACGCATGTATTTATTTCACTTTGTTTTAGTCCAATGAAATTCAGAGTTCCTTTCCAACAGAGTCCTGGAGAGCAAAGCTCAATATTATACACACATGGATCAGAATGTCTTACATTACATATAGTGTTAACAAAATATGATCTAAAATAAAAAATTAAACACATCTTGTATATACATACACTTTTTATATATAAATCATTACAATTTTTATAATACATTTACTAATGAGTGTAAGTCAGAAAAGAAAATGTTAACTGTGAAATCATTTGACACTAACAGATTTGTTTACATTTTAGGTGATTCTTTAATTGTGTTAAAATAAGGACAATGTTAGTAATAGTTCAAACAGCTTCTTGGATAGAGTGCCTAAGTGTAGCTATGACAATGATATGCAAATAATTACCATAGTGATTATTTGACTCAGCAACAACTAGATTAATTTGTTAGATAATGGTCTATTTATAGAGTATGTACTAGTGAGTGTAGAAAATACAGGATAGAAGCTGTCAATAACCTCTTTCTGAGAGTTCAGTGTTTAGCTGCTTCAGCTTTTGTTTGCCTACTATGACTATAATTAACTCACCTAACCAGACAGTTCTTTGGAGCAAGTGAAAAAAAAAAATAGCTAGTCTGCTTATTTGTATCTTGGACCCATCAGTATTAACTCCATATAAACTTTTAATCTGTTTTTTACTCCTGGGTAGTTGCTTAGCTTGAATAGTATGCGGTGTTGTTGAGAGGATGAGATAGTGTTATATGGTTCTAATCTGTTATTCTTCTGTAATGCAGTGCAGAGGAATCATTTATTTGAGACATTAGCAACAGATTTAGTTATTTAATTGTTATGACTGCTCCAGTTATAAGTGAGACTTTTGAATGCTAATTTAAGTCACCAAAATATAAAGAAGGCTTAGAAAATGAATTGTCCAGTTTATTGCTAGCTTTATTTGTTCAGTTAACTAGGTGTTTTGTTTATATAACAAAGTTCCTTCTAAGGATTTGATTTTACATGGCCTTTATTTGCTCAAAGATTCATATGTATTTACAAGGCAATTGATGTCTAAAGATCTTAAAAAGACTAGGCTTACATTTCCATGGTAGTTTTAGCCCTTATATTTTGCATATAAATTACTCAGATACAGGGAGAACAAGAATGTATAGGGGCATTTACTTTTTGCCCTTATCCATAGTGACATGGGTGCTAAACAGGACATGAATTTATGATTTTTCATCCATTTTTCTGAATTATGTTTGAATAGAATAAGAGAAGTTCTTTACTTTATTTGGAATGGAAGATGATTCCGTATAAGAGATATTCCCTGGGATACATAACTATCCCACCGACACATTCGATTTGTGTTGCAAAAGAGATTGATATTTCTTGGGTGAGTATTCCCTTTACCTTTGGACTTGCTATTTTGTAATAGATCTCAGGGGATAGGGTCTTTTGAGGCTCCATATGCAAAGCAGAGGTCACGTCTTAACAACCTGTATGATAATGAGAAGACAGACAAAGCTATGAGATAGTCCACAAAGGTTTTGTGATTTAGACAATTGTGTTTTTTTTTTTTAGTGAGAAAGCATTCTGGTCACACTGATTGTGACAAGTGTTTGGACAGATATTTCTGAATGGGGCATTATATTCAATGATCAACCTGATGAAAGACAAATACAAAGGAATTATTGCATCCATGGACTAGGATACAATACATTTAGATATAAGCTTTATGATGAGGAAGGACTTCTTTACAGTAGTGGACCCGTGTTGATCAGAGGGCAGTTTATTGTCTACATAAGTTTCCAGGTCTCTGGCTATGGGGAAAGCTTTCAGGAGTGGAAGTCATACTTGTGAGGGATATAGTTATATACTTCTTGGCATTTAGTTTCTTTCCATGATTTTCCAGCTATTTGCTTGGAAAATGCCCGCTGGTAGGATTTTGGTGTCTTCTGGGAAGTTTATGATGGCACCACATTTGCAGTCATCTGCAGAAATGGTCAGCCATAAACCCTTAATATTTGTTTTGTCCTCTGAGAAGTAAATGCCAAAGAACTGTAGCCAAAGGGCTTAACTCTGAGATATGCTAGCAGATATTTTGGAGGAGATAGATCCACCACCCTCTTAATTTCTTGGGTTGCATTAGTGAACCAATTTGCTATCCAATGAGTTGCATACAGAGTTTATTTATAATACCCAAAAGTAGAATGGTGATAAATTGCTTTGCAAAGTCTACATATGTAGTGTTTAATGGTTTTCCCTCATCTATTTATTAACCTTTATAAAGAAGCCAACCGGGTTAAACAGGCAGGATCTGCCCTGACAGATTTGATCTGGTTTGTGTCAAGAGTTTGTATGTTAACAATGTCCTTATGTCCTTATTTATTAATTCCATAATGATCTTTTCCATTGCCTTAAAGCTGGTCAGTCTTATGGGTCTATAATTTCCTGGGTCTATTGATGTCCCACCTTTGTGCAAAGGCATGACTATTGCTGTCCTTCATTCAGTCATCATCAAGTATGCTTGGAAGTTAATATTAAATAATCTATGTAGGGGTTTTGTCAATAGATGTTTCAGACTGACTCTGATCCACAAAAGTAGCATTCTTGTCCCTGGATAGCAGCTTTAAGACATGTTATTGGATGATTTGAGGAAATATGGATGCAGGTATGTGATCTGGAAATATAGGGGGCAGAGGGAGTGAATTTTGATCTAAATGTGTTGGCTAGCAGATTAGCTATGTCTGCTGGATCTGAATATTTGATATCCTTCATTACCAGCTCTGCTCACGCAGTGTTTCTGAAATTATGACATAATTAGAGAATACTTTGGTTATCCTTCACCTGAGTAATCATTTTTACCTCATATCTGGCTTTGGTTGATTTGATCATGGTCAGGAATTGCTTATGTAGTTTATCTAGAGCATTATTGTCATCTTGAGAGTTGCTTTTTCATTACATGCAGAAGGTGTTTATTTTTTACTGAGCCAATATATGTCTATTATGGTTTCAATGTATGGGTTTATCTTTACATTTTTGGGTTTATTGCATAGAGACTCCATAGTGGTTAGGTAGAAGGTATGGAATGAGGGGGACATTGAAAAGGTTTTGTACTTAGTTATGATGTAATAATGGGTTTTATTAATAGTAGGTTGGATGCGAGTGAGTTCTCATGTCATTATCTTATTTTTTTAATTACTCTGGAGGTGATTTTTAAAAAAAATATGGAGACACCAATCCCTTTAGTGCCATTATCTAACGTGGTGGGTGTGAACATGTGATAGTCATTGAATCCCTGCACTGATGGAGTGCTCTCTTTGGACTGGAACCAGGTCTTTGTGATAATGTGTATATTGTCAGTTTCCTGGGTAATGAGCCTTTGCAGAGAGTGAAGTGTTTTATTTAGGCGCTTGGCATTGAGCGGCAATACCTTTATGAAATATGGATTCTGCTTTTTTATGTAGGACACTTTAGAAGACTAGCATTGCCTAGAAAAGGTACTATGGGGTGTACAAGGACTTAGCCAGTATATGAAAACCTTGGAGTTTAAGTGCAAGCCATATCTGGCAAAACAGTTAGGACTTGTCTTGTGTTCGTATTATGGAATCATTCATGGTGATGGTTGAATACTGCTGAAAACTAAATTCATACTTGCCACAGACACATATTCCAAGAGCTCCATCATGTCTCTTTTCATATAGTCCAGGGAGATACATCTCAAGTCATTTACACCCACATGAACAATGACTGCATCATGTGTGGTTGTGGGGCAAGGACTTGAGTGCATGTGTGATGTGGTGAACCCTGGCAGCAGATAGGCAACTGACTATGGTCCTCTTCTTGCACAGCCAGATGAGTGATACATCTGTATATCTCACTAAGGGGTCATTTATGACTAAGATATTAGATTATGAGGTTGTTTGTCTTATGTGTTTTTGAACTGAGTCAGTGTGACTCTTAGATGTATATTTCATGCTGGATTCTGTAAATGTCCATTAGTGAAATGGCTGAGAGTACTTGTTTCTTAGGTTACACTTTGGAGGCCTTTGTAGTTTAGATAGGTTACTTTTAAGAGCCTCAGTATATGTATATATATGTGTTTGGTCTGAGCTGTGTGGTATATTAATATGGTATTGTGTGGCACTGACAACCTTCATGTCATTTGCAGTGGCTTTGTATGAGAGCTTTACCTCCAATAACATTATGCAACTACATCTTTCCATCTTTCACAGACTGTGTCAGTTGAAATAGTAGGTGATTATCAGCAAACACAAGACAATTGTTAGATGGTGTCAGGAAGTCCATTTTAACCAAGCTGGCTGCAGAGACAGTTTAAAAATGCAAATCAATGGCTCCAGATGTTTACTAGTGTGTATGAGGTATGGAGTTAATTTGCACCTTTAAGGTTTGTACTTGATTACAGCAGGTGCTATCTGTCTGGAAGTAGAGATAGTGCTAGTTTCAGCACAGCTGGATGCAGGTAGGAATCAGTGATTCTTAAAAATCCCATGTTTTGTCCTGAGAAATAGTATTAAGCCAGATGTTTCTGGGTTCAGTATAGTATCTATAGCTTTCCCTGGTAGATACCTTGGCTAGAACCTGCAGCAGCTAGAGACAGCAGAAAGCCAAGCTGTACAAAGGCTCTGGAGAGGTTCTCAACAAAGCTACAACCATAACAGTCAATGAAGTCACAGAAGTCCCATACACACTACCCATTCAGAGACAGGCAGGCATCAATATTCCTGTGTTTTTTCTTTCACCAGGAGAAAGGCTGTCACAACCACCCCAAGCTGTCTCCAAATAAGCAATTTTTAGGGTTTCTGGTGATTGGTAATCTTTTAGGAAGGCCTGGAAATAATATCCCTCTGATCTCAATTCATCAGGAACATAATCACTAAACCTAGGCTGATTGCTGAGAAGCAGTTCCCATGCTATCCAGTGATTGTTAGTCCAGTTCTTTGTGTTACAGATTTTAAAGGTAAGATGGAAAAAAATTATTCAATCTCAGAATATTGCAGTGTGCACTAAGTGAGTGGCATGAAATGAAACAGATTTTAGATCAAACTTTCAGGGCCTTCCTGGTTGATTGAGGAGCACCCAAGTCAAATTTACAGTTTGGATGGGCAGCTCAAGTTTAGCACAACAAGGACTGTGAAAGTGGCTGGGAAAACTCCACTGCACTCACGCACCAGCAGTAGTCTCAAAGCATTAGCAAGTAAATAAGAATGCAGCTAAACACCCTAAATAAGAAATGTTTTTTTCTCATTTCCTCCCACTTCTTCTTCTTTCGGCTTTTTCCGGATAGGGGTTGCCACAGTGGAACATCTGTTTGCTCATGACTGGCAGTGGAGTTTTACAGTGTCAAGTTGACAGCCCAGCACCTAACCTTCCACAGAAGGCACACCCGCATGCACACACTCACACCTAGGGGCAATTTAGAGTGTCCAATCCACCTACTGCATGTCTTTGGGATGTGGAAGGAAACTGGAGCATCTGGAGGAAACCCACGCGACCACAGGGAGGACATGCAGATTCCGCAGAGAAGGCACCCCAGCCGTGAATTGAACTGGAGAACCTCTTGCTGTGAGGCGGCAATGCTAACCGCTGCACCACCACAGCTGCCTCTTCTCATTTCCTCCCACTATTTAACAAAATTTAATTCCTTCACAATCAGTGAATGGAAAAGGATTTTTGTAACTGGCCCTAGCCAAGAACTTTTAAAACTAAAAAAAAAAAAATAAATAAATAACTTTAAGGTAAAAGAAAATTTAAAGTAAAACAATTTGTAATATAATAAGAGCAAATGTTAAAAATAATAATAATGGCAATATGCCTTACATGAATAAATCCAATCCTAAATCCAGTGCTTTCACATGCTAGCAGTAGTCTCACAGCACTTACAGTCAAATAAATATTTTGCTAAATACCCTAAATAAGAACTCCTAATCTGTTTCAACTAATCAACTAGAATTAATTCCTTAACAATTACTGAAAGGAAAAGGAATTTGCCAAGACCTTTTAAATCACCAAGGTAAAAATGTTAAGATCAAATAAAATTTAAAATAAAACAAAATGTAAGACACTAACATAAAAAAATAGAAGTACACAAACCTTAAATGAAGAAACACAATACAAAATGCAATGCACTTATATATCAGCAGTAGTCTCTTAGCCATACTGGCCATAGTCACAAATATTTTATGATTTATTATAACACATGTCACATTGTCAGCCTAGCTATGTGGAATGTTGTAAATAATTATATGCCATTTGTGAATATTAATATGATTTCCATAGAAATGTAAAAAAAGAAGATACTGCCAGTCCAGCTGTCTGGAATTTTGTAAATGATCATATGCCATTTGTGATTATCAACATGGTTCATATGCTTGGCTTACAAATGTATTAGAACTGTATGTTATGTGTATATTAAACTGCTGGTGCAAAAGTATGTATTGAACAGAATTTGTACAGTGCTGAGCCTGGATGTGTGACCACAGCTAGCCCTGCTGGATTAGAGCAGAAATGTATATAAACTATTGTACATGTGTAAATGTATATGTTTTAACAGTGAGAGCAAAAACATAGAGGGTTAACTTGCAAAACTTCTAGAAAATAGTTGAAATTAAATTGTTTTATGATTGTGCTATAAAAGTTAGTTTCAATGCAGCAAGAAGACAGGATGTCTAGAATTAAAGTGCCTTCTGCATTGTTTTGTAAGTATTTTGTTGTTTTATGTCTTCCAGCAGTTGCAACGATCTGAGAGATATGGATTTTTTGACAGGGATATGCTAAAATGTTGGTAGTTTCTGACAATGGGGGGGTTAGCTTGGGAACTAAAGTCAGGTGACAAAAAGTTTTGTCATTAAAGATAACCCAGCAGTAATATTTGATATTAATTTAAGAACTTTCTGAGAAAGAGAGGGCATTTTGTATTTTGTCTTTGACATAACAAGAACATCCACTCACCACTTTGGCCTGTGTGTTGTTCTGTAAGTAATCTTTTAGGGCATAGTGACTCTTTTAGATTCAGATAGGACTATAGTAAAATATAGCTTAGATGTTTTCTTTATTTATTTGAGACTGTCCTGCAATGTTGTTTTAAATATTTCCTGTGATTTTGAACTCTGATGTAACTGATTACTTACTGAGTATTGTCTTGTTATTTTATTATTTATTATTAAATATATTTAAACCTTTCAATTGTGACTGGTCTGTTTAGAGATAATTAAGCTCTTAGACTACTTGCATATCTATTTAGTGACACTGTATAGGCCACTCCTAATAGCCTGGCGCTTGGTCAAACAACCATTTGGATTAATCGTAAAATCATACAGTAAGATTGGACACCCTTTATTAAGGGCCTTAAAGTAACTGATAAACAGTGGTTGGTGGCAGTCAGAACCACCTTATATAGAGGCATAGCCAGTAAACATGTGCCAGCCTTTCCCAAGAGCGTGTGTGTGTGTGTGTGTGTGTGTGTGTGTGTGTGTGTGTGTGTGTGTGTGTGTGTGAATCAAATCACAAAGAGTGTCTGTGTCAGCTACTTGGGCAGAGACACAACGCACGGGTTGGACAGAGAGGTTACTGGAGGTCTTAGTTTGGCCACTCAGCTGAGATCTCAACTCTATAGCTGTGCCAGTTGGGAGTCTTACTGGTGATCTGGAGAAAGAGGGAGAAACCAGCCCCAGACCGACTGTGATCTCTGTGTGCTGTTAAGGGAAATTGCACTTTACTGTACGTGTACTTATCATCTTCCCAGTGTGTATGTCTCTCACTGTTGTCAGTGGTGAGAATGAGAATTGAGGCTCCTTGATTACTGGGCAAGCGCAGGGGCATCACATGTTATTTGGTGGCAGTGGTGGGATATCCACATCACATATTAATTGGCTTGCATTGGTGTGGATATTGAATTCATGTAGCCTGTAAACAGCTGTCACTAAAGATGTTTGTACTCTCAATCAGCCACACAGTGAACATTCACAGTTTCATTTCACAATTGTTTTTGTTAGCTTAGTTAGTCAGGAAGAGCAGGCAATCATATCAGCAAAGGAGTATGGCAAGCTGACAAGGAGCCAGATGGCTGAGATGTGCCAGGCTAAAGTACTGGTGCATGCTAACCTGACTAAAGCAGAAATTATTACAGCCTTGGGCACAGCTGCATCACACACCAATGATCAGCAGGACAAACAAGCTGACCTTGAGATGTATAACTCTCAGAAAATGGACAGTTCAGCCTTTTCACAGAGGGCTTAAAGATCTGTCTGGAGTTAAAGAGACTTGAACTGGAGGCCAAGTGTTTGGAAATAGAAGCAGCAGAGAGACTGAGACATCTGGAGGCTGAGGAAAATGAGAGACTGCGATGTCTGGTAGCTGAGGAGAATGAGAGGAGGAGGCAACATGAAAAGTTGATGCTGACTCTTCACCAGGATCATAGAGGTAATGGGGAAGGGAGTACCTGAACCTCAGAAGCAACAAAGGTCAGTAAATATCCTCCACAATTTACAGAGGGGGATAATTTTGATAGTTTCATTCACATGTTTGAAAGGTATGTAAACAGTATAATGTTGACCAAGAACTCGGTACTGTTTCTGACCCCCTGTCTCCATGGGAAAGCTGTAACTGCTATTTCTAAATCATCTGATACTGATTGCTTATATTATAATACTGCAGAAAATTCTCTCTTGGAATGTATTAAGTTAACATCTGAGGCTTATAGGAAAAAGTTTTGTGAGCACAAATGCAAAGGAGATGAAAGTGTGTGTGAATATATTGCTGAACTAAGCACTTATTTTCATAGGTGGGTGAGTGGATGTCAGATCACCACTTTTGAAGGGCTGGCAGACCTTTTGGTGAGGGAACAAGCCCTTAGCATTTTGCCTGAGGACATGAGAATCTGGTTAGCAGATAGAGAATGTAACACAGCAGAGGAGTTGGGGAAAAAGGGAGATCTATACCTCACAAGCAGGGCATCACTGCACAGGAAAGGGATATCCAGTGCTGCTCATGGGTCTAAGGCAATCCATACTGGGCAGCCCAAACTGCCCCAACAGAATCCGCCAGTAGTAGGGGAAGCCACTAGTTCAGGTACACATCTATGACCAAGGGTTAAATGTTTTAAATGTAACCAGTGGGGCTATGTAGCATATAGATGTCTGTGGAGGCAAGGTGGGGAACAAAAGGTGGGAGAACCAGTAAGTGGGAATGACAGAATGCCAGCAGTAAGTTGTCTCAAGACAACAAGTGTACCAAACTACCACAAGAGATTATATCCTATCTTAGTAAGTGGGCAACAGGCCACTGTTAAGAGAGAAACAGCCTCTGACCTAACAATTGTGAAGCAAAAAAAGTGGCTAAAGAGGAGCAGTACTTGCTTGGGCAGTCTACTCCAGTCAGAGTTTTAGGATGGACCCCATTCCAAATACCTTTGGCTAGGGTTCACTTTGACTGAAAGGGTGGAAAAGAAAACAAGCAAGTAGGTGTGTTTGAGGATATCCTTGCAAAAGCTCTGATAGGGAACAATTTTGATAGTGCAGTATCTTATGTGCATGCAGTTACACACAGTTCAAGCTTGCAGACAAGCATGTGGGTCTGGTAGCCTGGAGGAGGCCAAGACAGGCATCACACTTGCATCCAGGACTGGTGAGGTGGTTACTTCAAGGAGTTAGCTACCCTGTAGCAGTGAGACTGAAGGTGAGCCACAGCTGCTTGTGGGTACTGATGAACCCTTAGACAGAGTGACTGCAAGGGCAGAGGTGAGTAGTAACACCCAGGCTGACAGCAAGGCACTGCTGTCAGAGAATACTAGGCTTTCTGTGGAAGAGGAGCTGGGAAAGATTATAAAGAGATAGCTGAGGCAGGCTCAGCTCTCAGACCCTACATTACAAAGCCTGAGGGAGATACCTAGTGAGGTACCTGATTCTCAAGGGAAAGGGGAATCTGTTTACTGGGACAAAGAGCTGCAATATAGAGAGTGGACCCCTGACGGAGGGCTAGAGGGTGAGAGAATAAAGCAGTTGGTAATGCCCAGAGACTACCATCTGGCACTTCTAGCCATACCCTGTGATATTCCCTTTGCAGGTCATATGGGCATAAAACATACAAAGAGACATATTATGGAGAACTTTTATTGGCTTGGGATTTCCAGAGACGTAACAGGGTACTAGAGGACCTGTGAGCAGTGCCAAAAGGTAGACAAGGTAGGAGACAAGGTGGAAGTTCCTTTGATGCCTTTGCTTGTGATTGAGGAGCCAGCCATTTCAGAGGGTAGCTACCAATATTGTGGGGCATTTGAGTACCCAATGTTCCACAGGGGAAAAGTATATTCGAGTGGTAGTAGATTATGCTACCAGATACCCTGAGGTAGTGGCTCGGTCCTCCGTTGAAGCAGAAAAAGTAGAAAATGCTTTGTTAGAGATTTTCAGTAGAGTAGGTTTCCCAAAATAAATACTACTGACATAGGTGCCAATTTTATGTCAGACCTGCTGGCTTGTCTGTGGAAGCATTGTGGTGTGAAGCACCTAAAGACCACCCCCTACCATCCCCAGATTAATGGTCTGGTTGAGAGCTTAAACTCTACACTAAAGACCATGCTACAGGCATTTGCAGACCAGTTTAAGAGGGAGTGGGACAAATATTTACCCATCTGTTGCTTGCATATAAGGACATGCCCCAGTAATCCACAGGTTTTTCACCTTTTGAGTTGCTGTATGGGCATAGGGTGAGAGGACCTCTAGAACTGATTAGAGATGAGTGGGAGGGTGACTGTGAATCCTGCAATGAGTCTGTTGTGGGATATATTCTAAATCTTAGGACAAGGCTCAGGGAACTCATGGGCTTGGCCCAGGAGTACCTGGCAGAAACCCAACAGCAGGAAAAAGGTCTGGTATGACAGGAATGCTTGGGCTAGACAGTATGCTGTGGGGCAGCAGGTAATGGTTCTCATTTCTGTTAGACACAACAAGCTCCAGGCAGCTTGGGAGGGACCCTTCAAGGTGGTAAGGAAAGTCCGTGATATTAACTACATGGTATAACTGTTAGTCAGGAGGCAGGGGCATACATTGTACCATGTTAATATGATTTTGAAACCTTACCATGACAGGGAGGGCATTGTGCTAAGTATTTGTAGTGGATGGCAGGATAAGTCTGAAGGGTATCTGGTGACTGATTTCCTCAGTGAGGCTCAGACTGACACCTCAGTGGAAGAAGTAGCAATGTCCCAGCAGCTATCCCCTATGCAGGTTTGAGAAATCCAAGCAGTGTTACAGGAGTTTGGGGACATGTTCACTGGGAAACTAGGGTGCACCCACCTGGTGCAGCACCATGTGGCTACAGGATCCCAAAGGCCTATTAAGCTGGCCCCTTATAGGGTGTCTGAGTGAGTCAATCAGACTCTGAGGGAGGAGATACAGAAAATGTTGGAACTAGGGGTAATCCAGGAGACCAGCAGTCCCTTGTCCTCCCCAGTAGTACTGGTAGAAAGAAGGATGGCAGCACCAGGATCTGTGTGGACTACAGGAAATTAAATAGTCACACAGAGTCAACTGCTTACCCCATGCCTAGGACAGCACCTCATTGGTTCTTTTGAGATTTTTGTAGTTGTTTCAACTTTGAACCTTCTAGCATTTAGGCCCTACCTTTTAGAAGGTTTCTGCTTATTCACACTGAGCTGAAAGGAGGAGGGGCACTGACCACAACTCTGATCTGTGATAAACAACAAGTATCCTGTTTTCTTGCTTATTTTATTAGTTATTGCTTATTCTTGTCATTTGCTGCACTTTCTATTGTCTGCTTCTTACTTTGTACTGTATTGTATTGCTATAAACTAATCTGCATTGTTGTACTGCAATTGCTTGCCTTACTGGGACTGTTAAATTACTTTTGTTACTGAAATTTTTCTCCATTTGTTAAACATCTGTTTGTTGTTCTGATTTTCCTGCCAAGGAGTGTGTCATATACCTTATTTGTCTGCAATTAAAAGCATTCTCTATAGTCCCCTTGCTCCTTTTTCTGTTTAAAACTTTCATTAAGTGTCTCACTGCTGTGTTGCTGCTGTAATGAACATTCCTGTAGTGTGTTCTGCCTAAAATAGTGTAGCTAGCAGCTGTAGAATAGTTTTCCACCCTGCCATCTATTGCTGTCTTGTTCTTAAACTTGATGGTTTTGCAGTTGCCCACCCCAACTGTAAATTTGATCTAGGACACTCCTCCCAGTCCAGTCTCATTAGCTTTTTCTACCTAATACATAGAACATAATGCTAACCCCCATTAGTTTCTTAACCTTGAATTATAGTCTGTTCCTCAAAAAAAAAAAAAAAAAAAAAAAAAACTTTATTCAGTTGCTTTTTATAGTATCTGTTTTTTTTTCCTTCCACTCTATTACTTCATCTTTCTTTTTTTTGTGCTACTTGTTTTCTAAAGTGTTCAATTTGATCTTTTCTGCTGCATTTATAACTGCTTGTTTTTTAACCTGCTTAAATTGTAAGTGTTATTCTAAGCCTCATAGTTTTGGTTTAAGCACTTGGGCTTTAGGCCTACCCCTTAGCTCTCCCTGGTCTCTCTCCCTCAGATTCTGACAAATATGGATGGACAATTTCCTATGGTTTCTCCTGCCAGCCTGGTTGATATGGACATCCTGAGACAGTGTAGCAGCTGCCTCATATACATGGACAACCATGTACTACTGCAACCTAGGGACACAATTTGTGAGAGATGCATTAAGAACCTAGAGTCTATACTTTCTCCCTCACAAGCAAGTATATCTGGAATTGAGAAGTTTGACAACACAATCACTACACCTCAGATATCACCCACAACTACACAACACACGACATATGCGGAGGTTCTCAATGAAAACAAACCCAAACAAAGGAGACCTCAGAGGCAAAAACACACACAAACTCCACAACCATCCACACCACATACAATGTATGGTCCACACACCTGTGCCTTGCAACCAATAAGGCCTAACCATAAACCCAACATATTAGCCATAGGAGACTCCATTGTAAGACAAACAGATGTGTCTCTCACCAGGTTGGATAAGGAGAAAGTCATGGTTAGTTGTTTGTTAGATTCCAGAATCTGACATATCACACACACACTCAAGTCTCCCAATAACAGGTATTATTATGACACTGTCATAGTCCATGTTGGCATGAATGACTTGAGACATACATCAATGGACTACATGAAGAGAGACATGATTCAGCTTGCTGAATATGTGTCCCAGGCAGTTATATCACTAGCCTTAAGCAGCATTCTACCATCACCCAGAATGATGCCTCAATACAAACAGAAAATTATTGACTTTTAACAATTAGCTTAGTTTCTGGTGTCATTCCAAGGGGATACAGTACCTGACAGCCTGGGAAGGTATGATTGACAGACCACAATGCTTTGCTAGAGGTGGCCTGCATCTGTCTCACTTGGACTTCAGGCATCTGCCAAAGGCCCATGCCTCCCCCATAGTGCCCCCTTTTTAGGAAAAGTCATTAGATCAATACTAAGAACATAAAAATTTCAACAAAACACAAATTAAAGGTCATGCTGCTAAAAGCTAGGAGTCTAAAAATAAAACTGCACTCATTGCAAGCATTCTTAGCCCTGGAAGATGCTAACATTTCTGCAGTCACAGAAACCTGGTTCAAAGCTCTGGAGTGCACCCCAGCCTTACCTGATTTCTCATCCTATCATACAACCAGAGTCCAAACTTTGGGCAGCAAAGCCAAAGTAGGTGGAGTTTCAATATATATTAAAGACACACACACCTCCAGGCAGGTCAAACAGTATAATACACAGGAGACACTCCAGGTGCACTTATCCATTGACAAGACCCCTATTCAAATCATAGCTAGCTACAGGACCCCAAATTTGACTCAAGATGCCCACTTCACCTATCTGGACCTCTTCAAATCTATCAAGAGTCAACCCTTTACCCTGATCCTGGGCAAAACTACCCGACTATAGACTTGAAAAATTACTCATGCCAGAAAACAAATACCCAGAGATTCCTTGATTTTATCAATGCAAATGCCTTGGAACAGCTAGTTAATACCCCCACAAGAGGTGAAAATATTTTGGACTTGATATTAACCAACATGAGTAACCACTGCAGCACCCCTACAGTGTCATCCTCGCTGGTAAGATCCAACCATAAAGTGGTCACTTTAAAGTCACCATCTCCCCTGACTCCTGTCTAGCTAGGGTCAAACAAAAAACTTCTTGAAAGCTGATTACAACCTCCTGAGAGATGGTATAAACAGATTCACAGACCCCGTCCTCTCTGTCTGAACTGGCAACAATGTCCAAATTTACACCAATGTAATATACGAGCATTTATATAGATGCATGGAATCAGGAATACCCAACAGGAAAAAATCATCCTCTGCAAGGAAGAGTAAACCTGTCTGTGGACATTGGCAATAAATAAACTATATAACAAAAGGAAAAAAATGTTGTACAGGACCAAGAAGGAGCAGGTGCTCAATTGGAAGCAATTTCTCCTTAGCCTGAACAAACAAATAACAGCACTAGTGAAATACTCTAAAGCTAACTTCGAGTCCATATTGGCCACATCTGCTAGAGACAGTCATAAGGCCTTCTTCACATATGTCTGCAATCTCAAAGGAAGCACCCATATCTGTTCAGAACTGGTGGTCAAGGACACCACATACACAAATGCTATAGATATAGCCAACCTACTGTCTGACAGATTAAGTGTAAACTTCACCCCTTTGTCCCCCCATCAGTAAATCAGGACATCCCCAGTATCTGCCCTCCTCTTATCTGTAGGAAACAGGTCATCACTGCCCTCTCAAAGGTAAAAAATGCAGGAATCAATAACATCCCAGGCTGCATCCTACATGAACTCAGCATGAACTTGCAGCACCATTAGGCAAGCTATTAAACCAAAGCCTGAGTACCAGCTTTGTCCCAGCTGAGTGGAGGACAGCCACTGTCAACCCTTTACACAAATGTGGAGCATCCACTGATCTGGGAACTTATAGACCCATCAGCCTAACTAGCCTGATCTGCAAGGCCATGGAATGGATTATCATGGACCTCATTAACAGGGACATTGGCAACCTCCAAACATTGGACTCTACAAAATTTGACTTTGTCAAAGAGAGGTCATTTCTGTTAAATCTGAATGACTTCTTTAAGACAGTCACCAAAGCCATGGACGAGGGGAAGATGGTACACATGACCTACCTTGACCTGGCCAAAGGCCTTGATACTATTCCCCACTCAGGCATAATAGATAAACTCTCTCAAATAGGCATCAATCCATATGTTACCAGATGGGTAGCAAACTGGCTCACTGATAGAACCCACCTAATCAAAATAGGGGAAGCCACCTCAAGCAGTAGACCTGTAACGAGCAGTTTACCCCAGGGATTGGTTGTGGTGCCTCTGTTATTTGGGATATACATCTTTGAGGTGCAGGCCAAAACCAGTGTGCTATGGCTGACCAAGTTTGCAGGTGACTGCAAGTTGGGTGCTGTCATCAATTCCCCAAGTGATGTGGACATCCTCCAAGTGGGTCTCACCCAAAGAAATGACTGGTGCCAGAAATATGGCCTCAAGCTGAATGCCAAAAATGCATCATCATCCATTTTGGGGAGAGTGACATCCCCACATACTATCACATTAAAAACAAGGTCCTAAGCACACAATCGGTCATGAGGGATTTGGGCACCCAGGTTGATAATAACCTGACTTTTGACCACAATATTGCTTCCATTGTATGGAAATCTTTCTCCATGGCCCACCTCATAAGTAAGTGTATCTCATCCAGGGACAAGGAGGTCATAGCATCCCTGTATTTTTCCCTTATAATTCCAATTATTGAGTACAATGTCCCCTTCAGTATGTACCTCACAAAGCACGTGCAGCAGCTGGAGAGATCACAGATGTACCTCACCAGGAGAATCCAGGGAATCAAACATCTACCCTACACAGATAGGCTAAAAGACCTGTCCCTCTACTTAGTTTCATACATACTCCTTAGAGGTGACCTCTGTCTGACATACAAAGCAATCTCAGACCCCAACTTGATTAGACTGCTGCATATCCGAAAGTCAAGGTCCGCTAGAGTAACCCACCTCAACCTGGTGTGCAACATCAATAGGACTTGTTGGCGGAACAAATTTGTGTCCCAGAGACTCCACCTTCTGTGGAATAGACTTCCTTTAAATGTCAAGCAGAGTACCTCATTATCACTTTTTAAGTGCAACCTGGATAACTCGATGGGAAACAAAAAATATACCCCTGGGATTCCACCTGTATCCCTGCTGCACAGGGTTTGGGAGCTGATTTATCTAAACATGGGCTAAACACTTGGCTAGGCTTATAAAGGTCTCAGGGTGACTAGCCTAGTTAATTCCTATGATCCTATGATAGATGAATCCCTAGAACAGCTGGGTGGGGCTAAGTAATTTACCACTATTGATCTTGCCAAGGGTTACTGGCAGGTGCCCTTGACTCCCAGCGCTAGAGAGAGAGGTCAGCCTTTGTGACTATTTTCGGGTTATATAAGTCCACGAAGATGCCCTTTGGGATGAAAAATGCCACAGAGACTTTCTAGAGGCTGGTAGATCATATCCTAGCAGGAGCAGGAGATTTTGCTCTTGCATACCTGGATGATATTGCCATCTACAGCCATTATTGGCAAGAGCACCTTCAGCATGTCAATGAGGTGCTGGGCAGACTACAGAGGGCAGGCTTGACCATTAAGCCCAGCAAATGTCAGGTTGGTACTCTGGGACATAGTGTGGGGGGTGGTAAGATCAAGCCAGATCCTTCCAAAGTGAAAGCCATTCAGGCATGGCCTGCTCCTGCTACTGACATGCAAGTGAGGGCATTCTTAGGCACAGCAGGGTACAACAGAATGTTTGTCTCCAATTATAGTACCATAGCTGCTCACCTCACAGATCTGACAAGGAAAAATAAGGCAGATAAGGTAGAGTGGACCCCAGCATGTGAGTAGGCATTCCAGAAGCTTAAAAGAGCTTTAAGAGGGCCCCCTGTGTTAGTTTGTCCAGATTACACAGAGAATTTGTTGTGCAAGTGGATGCTTCAAACCATGGGGTGGGGGCTGTAGTCAGCCAGGTTTCCTCAGATGGAGAAGAGCACCCAGTGGTATATCTGAGTTGTAGGCTGCAATGCAGGGAGGAATGCTAAGCAACTGTAGAAAAGGAATGCCTAGCAATAGTGTGGACACTGCAGAAACTTCCGCCTTATCTGTATGGAAGGAAATTCACTGTACTTACAGACTACAATCCCTACAGTGAGCCAGCCAGCAAAATTACTAAGGTGAAGCCTAGGGTTGCAAGAATATGATATGACAGTGCAGCACCACAGTGGGGTTAGCAATGCCAACACAGATGGACTCTCAAAAGAGGGAATGGGGTGAGATATTCACATATAGTCAACTCTCTCAAGCAGAGTTTTTCAAGGGACACCTGAAAAACTAGCTTGAGTTTTTGGCAGGTGGGAGAAATGTCACATTGTTAGCCTAGCTATCTGGAATGTTGTAAATAATTATATGTAATTTGTGAATACTAGTATGATTTATATAGAAATGTAACAAAAAGAGATACTGCCAGCCCAGATGTTAGAAATGTTGTAAATAATCATATGTCATTTGTGAATATCAACATGGTTCATATGCTTGTCTTACAAATGTATTAGAACTGTATGTTATGTGTATATTAAACTGCTGGTACAAAGGTATGTATAGAACAGGGTTTGTACAGTGCTGAGCCTGGATGTGTGACCACAGCCTGCCCTGCTGGATTAGAGCAGAAATGTATATAAACTATTGTACATGTGCAAATGCATGTGTTTTAACAGTGGTATCTAGAACATAGATAGCAATGGCAACACTCAGATCTGCTCTGAGTTACAGCACAATGGCACTAAATATACAGACCCAAATGATATTGCCAACATCCTGGCAGATAGGTTCAGTGCTAACTTTACCCCCCTCTCATCCCCTAAAGAGCCCATCTCTATACTGGAAGAATGCAAAGTTCCTGTAATCAAGGCTGCACAGGTAAAAACCACACTCTCCAAAACCAAGAACACAGCATCCATGGGACCAGACAACATCCCAGGCTGCATTCTACATGAACTACAGAACGAACTGGCACACCACCTAAGTACCATGTTCAATCATAGGCTCACCTCAGGCTTTGTGCCTGCTGAATGGTGCACAGCAATGTTTATCCCACTCCACAAGGGGGGAGCCACTATGGACCCTGGGAACTAATGCCCGATTAGCCTGATGAGCCTGGTCTGCAAGGCCATGGAACGTATCATCATGGAACTTATAAACAAAGACATTGGTAATCTCCAAACTCTGGACCACACCCAGTTCAGGTTTGTAAAAGGCAGATCATGTCTCCTAAGCCTGATTAAACTTCTTTGAAGCAGTCACCAAAGCCATAGACAAGGGTAAGGTGGTTCACACAGCCTATCTAGAGCTTGCCAAGGCTTTCAACACCATCCCCTACTCTGGAATTATAGATAAACTCACTAAACTAGGTATAAATTCCTATGTCACAAGATGGGTTGCCAACTGGCTCACTGACAAAACCCACACTGTGACAGTAGCAGACTCCAAATCCGACTTCAGACCAGTGACAAGTGGAGTACCACAGGGTTCGGTCCTGGGTCCTCTCCTGTTTGGTATCTACTTCTCTGAAGTATAGGCTAACACAGAAGGTCTTTGGCTAATGAATTTTGCAGATGACTGCAAACTAGGAGCCATAATCGAAACTTCTAACGATGTGGACATCCTACAAAAGGGCTTCACTGAGACAGATGCCTGGTGTCAAAGCCATGGCCTCAAGCTCAATGCCAAAAAGTGCATTGTCATCCCCTTTGGTAAAAACGCTGCACCCATGAACTACAACATAGGCGGTAGTATACTTAACACCGAAAGTGTGATAAGAGACCTTGGGACACAGGTGGACAGTAGCCTCTCCTTTGATAATCACATTGCCAGGAAATCCTTCTACATGGCACACCTCATCACAAAAGGTTTCTCATCCCGAAAAAAAGACGTCATTGTTCCCCTCTACTCATCACTCATTAGACCCATTATAGAGTACAATGCCCCTTTTGGTATGTACCTCACAAGACATCTACAACAACTGGAAAGGCCACAGAAATATCTCACAAAGAGGATTACCAGCCTCAAACAGATGCCCTACACAGACCGTGTCAAAAAACTCCAGATTTACTCCATTGCATATTGCCTACTCAGAGGAGATCTCTGCCTAACATACAAATCTATGTCAAACCCAGAGCTGTTGGACATGCTCCACTTAAAGAAATCCCAATCCCTCTGAGCTACATGCTCTAGGGACCTAAACCTTGTCAACACAATAAACAGAACATGCTGGAGGGATAGATTTCTATCCCAGAGACTTCCCATACTCTGGAATAAACTACCTATCTATATCAAACAAAGCTCCTCATTAGCACTCTTCAAGAAAAATCTTGATGACTGGATGGAAAATAGGAAATTTACCCCGGGGACTCACCTCTGTGGCTCTGCTCAACAGTGGCACATGAAAATAATTTTCTTGGGTGGCAAAAGCCAGGGTAAATTTTTTGGCTGGGCTTGTATAGGCCCCAGGGCCAATAGCCTAGTACCTACCTATGAACCTATGAACCTATAGAGGGTTAACTTGCAAAACTTCTAGAAAATAGTTGAAATGAAATTGTTTTATAATTGTGCTATAAATGTTAGTTTCAATGCAGCAAGGAGACAGGATGTCCAGAACTGGGGTGCCTTCTGTAAGTGTTTTATTGTTTTACATCTTCAGCAGTTGCAAAGATCTGAGAGAAATGTATTTTTCACAGGGAGATGCTAAAATGTTGGTAGTTTCTGACAACGGAGGTTTAGCTTGGGAACTAATGTTAGGTGACAAAAAGTTATGTCATCCAAGCTAATCCACCAGTAATATTTGATATTAATTTAAGAACTCTCTGAGAGAGAAAGAGAGAGAGGGGGCATTTTATATTTTGTCTTTGACCTAACAAGAACATCCACTCACCACGTCAGCCTGCATGTTGTTCTGTAAGTAAGCTTTTAGGGCATAGTAACTCTTTTAGATTCAGATAGGAATGTAGTAAAGTATAGCTTAGATGTTTTCTTTGTCTTTGACCCAATAAGAACATCCACTCACCACGTAAACCTGCTTGTTGTTCTGTAAGTAAGCTTTTAGGGCATAGTAACTCTTTTAGATTTAGATAGGAATGTAGCAAAGTATAGCTTAGATGTTTTCTTTATTTATTTGAGACTGTCCTGCGATGTTGTTTTAAATATTTCCTGTGATTTTGATCTCTGATGTAACTAATTACTTGCTGAGAATTTTCTTGTTCTTTTATTATTTATTATTAAATATATTTAAACCTTTCAATTGTGGCTGGTCTGTTTAAAGACATTTAAGCTCTTACAGTACTTGCATATCTATTTGGTGACACTGTACAGGCAACTCCTAATAGCCTGGTGGTTGGTCAAACTACCATTTGGATTAATAGCAATATTACACAGTAGGACTGGACACCCTTTGTTATGGGCCATAAAGTAGCTGATAAAAAGTGGCTGGTGGCATTCAGAACTACCTTATAGTCTGGGCAGAAAGGGGCATAGCCAGTAAACCTGTGCAAGCCCTTCTGGGCAGAAGGGGGTATAGCCAATAAACCTGTGCCAGCTTTTCCCAGGAGTGAGTGTGTGTGTGTGTGTGTGTGTGTGTGTGTGTGTGTGTGTGTGTGTGTGTGTGTGTGTGTGTGTGTGTGTGTGTGTGTGTTTGTGTGGGTGTTTGTATATAAATCAAATCTCAAAGAGTGTGTATGTCATCTACTTGGATTGAGGCTCCTTGATTACTGGGCCAGTGCAGGAGCATCACAACATCTAGTAGTTTTGTGTGTGAAACCAGTTCTATTGGAATTTTTAAGATGCTATTTGAAATTGTGTACACCTAAAATCATGACCGAGACTGTATAATTTAGCCTTTTTGTGGTATTTAGCAATATCTGGAGGCTATCATCTACTGTTTAGCCATATTAAATAATTCTTGTCTAATTTTTGAAAGTTGGTATAAGGTACTGGATGAAGAGATTATATCTGAACCATCAGCATATTTTTATTATAGTTGCTTATTGCTATTTTATACATGTAATCACAAAATATATTAACAAAAAAATGGCCTAGGGTTGTTCATAGGGTACTCCTACTGAGGAGTAGGTGCCAAGTTATTTTATTTATTAAGACATATTCTTAACATAATTGTGAAACAGCTTATTGTTCCTATGTTCAAGTGTAGTTTCTCTAATTTTGCAATAAGTAGTTGATATGACTATGTATCAAAAATGTTAACTAAATTCAAAAATGAGAATGGAAACCCTGCAGAGTTTGGTAAATGAAGTTGCATTTTAATTACAGTTTGTTAATTAATGCATTTGTGAAAGATCTTAGATATGAGTGATAAGATAGAAGTGGGACAGTAGTTTGATAAATCTATGGAGTTACTCAGGGAAATTCGATAAAGCTTACACAACTTTTTTCCCATGTGCGCACTGGAACAAACAATTTTAAATTGAATAAACTCTGTGTAGCGGTGCTCAATCATGTGCACGCGTGTGCAGCTGAAAACCTTTTGTGCAATACAAATTTTGGCTTAGGTAGCTAAATTTCATGCAAATTAACCAGGTGGAGTGATCCAACAACCCATAATGTGTTGGTATAGACTCCATGTCTATGTTAGTAGTGTATACAGAAATTTTCCACATACAGGAGTCTACACAGAAATAAAAGGATGTAAAAGCCCACAAATATTGTCATAATTCCCCTGAAAAGGTAAGATACCATACATAAATGTTAGAATCATACATTGTGGATGTCTAAAAACAGCAGGAATTATGTCAAATTGCTAATATTTTGTTTTTCAAATTCCCGCATCATTGAGCAAACATGATTAACATAAAACAAAAAAAAAAAACAGTATAATGTACTATACACAAAAGTACTGTAAGACCTTGCCTCAGGTCTGCACAATTGTGCTTTCATGCTGTTAACCAGCTTATACAGCTAGCTATGAACCGAAGATGGGTTGAATTGCTAAAGGGATAAAATATGTATGGATATTTACTTTGTGTAGTCTCCTACATAGTGTTTATCTTCCCACTGAATGTGGATGATATCAGGGATGTGTGTCATGTCACTTTTAGGAGTTTTTTGTGCTTGGTGTGCATGTTTGTGCAGCATACCATTAGCTGCAAATAGTTTAGGTGTAGCTTAGCTTGCTCACGCAATCAGACCACCCACGTCCCAGTAATGAACTAGACAGCTGTAAACGAAAACCGGATGAATTCAATTAATACACAGTTTTGCATAGCTATGCTGAGTGATGTTGCACACAGCGCAGCATCATGCACTAAAGTAAGGCCTTTAAATCATGTCAAGTCTATCCTAAGTAGGTGAACTGCATAATAATTAGCCAATCACACATGATGGACCTACTCCAGAACTGTATAAAGTGGGCATACACCCTACATTCAGATTTTCTCTCAATACTCTGAACCACTGGAGTAGAGACTTGGACATTTTAACTGAGACAATGCTAGGGGTTGCTGCAGCTATTCTACATCTGTATGTGCTAGATGCTGAAGTCAGTGCTGCTAGTGCTGCTGACAATAGGCCTAGGCTGAGAAAGAAAAGAATGTTCAGGCCCAGGGTAACATTCCAGGAGCTACATGAGCTGGAGATTGTAGAGCACTACAGGGTGGACAGGGGCATATTACAAGAACTCAATGATCTCTCCCTCCCTCAACTCAAAGCCAGAGCTAAGAGAAGGCAATCCATCTCAGTTGAAACTAAGGTATATGTAGCCCTTAGGACACTAGTCACACATACTTTTCAAAGACCAATGGAGGACATTATGGAGGTGTGACAGGCATCTGCATCCAGGATACTCCATCAGTTCCTGGATGCTATGGTCTCACATGCCAGTAAGCACATATCTTTTCCCCTTTCCCCAGAGGTGAGGGCCAGTGATATGCAACAGTTCTACCATGTAGCACACTACCCTGAAGAACTGGGTGCCATAGATTACATTCATGTACACATCAAGGCACCACCTACTGACCATGGTAGAATCTACATTAACAGCAAGGGATACCACTAAAACTGCCAAGTTGTGTGCAATGCCCAGGTGATTATCCTGAATGTGTATGCTGGCAACCCTGGCAGTTATCACAACTCCCATATCTGGCACACATCACAGCTGTACCAGATCTTTGCTAGAGACAACATCCCACAGTGCCATTTACTGGGGGATGCTGGGTATGCCCTGGAACTGTGGATGATGATATCCATCAGAAATGCACACATGCCCATAGACGAATACTATAATGAGTCACATGTACACACTAGGAGCATCATAGAGGGTGTTTTTGGGCTTCCAAAGTCACAGTTCTGGTACCTTGATATATCTGGTGGAGCCTTGCAGTATACTGCATGCACATGTGTACAAATATTCACAGCATGTGCTATGCTACACAATCTGATCCTGTGAATACAGCTGCAGCAGGATCAGCAAAGGGAAGGGATATACAGCCCCTCACCAGTGCCTAGGTAACCACAACCACAGTCACTGGAGGACTTGGAGAGGGAACCCCCATCTGCTGTCTCTGCAGGTAGATGTAGGCATGCTTGGTACTTTGGCTAAGAGACAATGCATAGCACATTCACTGACAACCTAGGGACCTAGGGACTAATACAGTAGCCCTACTCACATACATATATTAAAACTGATGCCAGGCAACTAGTACATCCTGTACCTATCCATGTATTGGCTGTGCATCATATAGAGTCAGCCCTGAACTACAGTTGTGTTGATTGCTGCATTTGAAAGGTAAGTCCGTAACCTACACAGTATTCTAGTAGATTATTATGACATGTCCTTGTAGCTATGGACCTGGTACATTATGCAGGTAACTATAGTAGGCTATTTGGACAGAAATTGCATCCACATGGGACTACAAACACCCATTCCACTATCAATTCTCCATTTGTAATCAGTAGGCCTCATGCATGGAATATTCATGCAGTCCTGCAACAGATTACATGTACATCATTCAAGTGGGATGTTAGAAAGTGAGCTTAAATGATAGTCAGTCTAGTATGTATCCTAACAGGGCATGAGGTTTGTTCCACCAACCCTCATAACAGCAGTGCCCTGTATAAGTGCCATAACAATAACTTATCTATGCCATATGAGCATTTCACACAGTTAGTATGCAATACAGTGCCAGGACAGTAATATAGAATTTGATCTTGCAGTCGATGTGTTAGGTAACTGAGGGATAGCAATGCACATATTTATGCAGGGCCCAGTGATGCATGTCTACAACTTATTTAATAAGGCTTAGCCTGTTTGCATGAAGCACAGCAGTGAAGAAACAGGGACAGAGGTCAGACTGTGAAACAAACAAAATCCTGGCCTGAAGTACTTCTAGGTGTGGGCTGGAGTCATAGGTTATGTAATAGTAAGTCTCTGATGTAAGCAATGTACCTCCCACTTGGGCACTACTTAGCAATGTGCAAACAAGTCTAAAAATGCCAAAGCGCATGCCAGTGCACTTAGTTAAACTGAGTGCAAATCCATTTCTCCTTGCCCAAATTCTTGATATATATATATATATATATATATATATATATATATATACACACATATATATATTATATATATGTTCTCTCTCACACACATGTATATATATATATATATATATCTCTCTATATATATATATATATATATATATATATATATATATATATATATTTATACACACACACACACACACACACACACACACACACACATCAAAATTCAAAACATAGTAAAACCAATAATGTTGTAGAAGCAAGGAAACACTCTCATAGATCCACTAAGACAATTTATTGAGCGCTTTCGTCGGCATTCGCCTCACAACTTCTTCAGAATGCAATCTAAAAAATAAACACTACATTAAATACTTAACCAAATATATCACATGTTGACAACTAAAAACTTCATAGGCTAATAACACAATCAATCAAATCCTAAACAATGTGTATAAAATTATACTAAAATAAACCAGAACTGAGGCAGGTAACAAATGGAAGTTCCCTATTATATACTATATTGCCCAAATTAATTGTGACCAGTATAGCTATTTGTAACAAATTTATTTGTAACAAACTTCACACATGAAATTCAGACTTAAGTTTCAAAAAACAAGAAATAGATAACATATCATTTAAGCCAGGTTTTTGTATGGCATTACATTTGAGCTGTCATAGCAGCTTCTTGTATTCAAGGAAAAGGTCAGTCAGCCCTCCACTACTGCCATCGTTTTGTACTTGTTCTAAAACTGAAAACTTAAAATGATGTTGTGGAAACTCAATAATGTGCTTAGCCAGGGAATTGTTTAAATTGCCCTTCCTCATATTGTATAAGTGCTGGCAAATGCGTTTGTTCAAACTGTTTATCGTTTTCCCAATATAAAATTGTTCACATGACTGACATATGGCAATATAAACTAAACACCTACTAAAAGAGTTGAATCTTTGTTTCAGGTGAACATTACCATATCCTCTTTTGTGAATGTTGTTGGTTTCAATAATAAATGGACACTGTGGGCAACGTCCACATCTACTCATTTATCCTTTTACTACATCTGATCTATTCCTTTCCAGCAAGTTCTTAATACAGGAATCTCTTTTATATACCACACATGGCTTTTCCCCTATTTTTGAATTACAATTAATGTCAGTTGTTAAAATGGTCCAGTTGTACAATACAGCACAGTAACCAAACTTCCCTGTTGAATGTCCCAACCTCCAACTGTCCAATATCTGTGGCCTCAGGGGACTGGGTATATGTAGGAATACTGGCTGTGTATGGTGATAATGAGGGCGGCCGAGGGATGTAAAACTCTGTGACAGATTCACCCCTGCAACCCCCAGCTGTGCCTCATTTGACCACCATCATCATCAGTGTCTGAAGAGGCACTGACATCAGGTGGTGTAGGGTACAAAGACCATCCTCCCTGGTAACCTGTTGTAAAACAGGAAAAAGCAATACATTAAAATACCTGCACTACTATGCTCTGCACTACTGTGGTGCAATATATGTTAAGCTGTATACACTGGTGTCACTATTACAGACTTTTATACCTCCCAACCTCAGAGAGTAGGACATGTGGACATTATTTTCTAACCTCAATCTGTAATGATTTTGAAATAATTGGTCAGAATACTGCAATCTTATCAAAAAATAATTAATGATGTACACTGAGAACATTCTGCAAAAATGTGTACGGTTGACATTTATGGCAATCATCAATGTCCTGACAGTAGTTTTCAAGTCAATCACTACCTATGAGGCAGAGGTATGAGTCTAAACTGTGGACATTCATACAATAACAATTATGCACACAGTACATCAAACCAGCCAGCAGGCCTGGGATGACATTTTAGCTAATACGTTGAAATATATCTACACTTCTGACAAAACAGTTTTCTGCTTACCAGCAGCAGGAGCACAGCCTCTTTCAATTCCTGATAGTCCTGAAAAAAGTTGAGGGAGAGGTAATAGCAACAGCACCACATGTTACAGTATAACTAGGGTAACACATAAAAATATCTCACATTTATAGTAGCTCCTATGTTCACAGGTACTGTATGTTGGTCACAATCTCTACATGAGCTTAAAACTGCAGCTAACTTACCCCCCAAAATAAAAGACACCTGACACCCATGTAATACTCTATACACCTTGACAGCATGAATGCAACAGTATTCTACTGCTGATCTAACTATGCATACCTGGAAACTCCTCTTGAGAGGAACAGGTAGCACCCATGTCCACAAGATATTGGCTAATGGATGCCTGGGAGCTGTCCTGTGTAGCAAGGTTTGCCAGGAATTCCTTTGTGGCTGTGAGAGGAGGTTCTGCTGCAGGCCCACTACCAGTGACCTGACGATCCCTGGCCATGTCAGCTGACCACTGCCTTGGTGCATGGATCATGTCTCTGGCACTGTGTCATCCCTGCTATTAGCTACAATTTTCAAGACTCACTGCATTGATGTTGTGCACCAGTTCATCCCACAGGGCTGCACACTCTGACCTATCTGCTCTCCCTTGGGACAGCATGACTTGATAATGTTGTCACAACACCTCAATGATGAAGTCGTTTTAAACCTCAGACAATGGTAGCCTGCAACGTACATGCATAATGTTTACTGAAATACAAAGAAATGACAACACATATAAGGATCACATGTATACAAGTAAACTATGTACGGATACAGCATTAAAGGAATGCTCTCAATATTCGCTGCTTGATTACACATCTTATATTCAACAATGGGCCAAAATTAAAAAGGGTGTGGATGCAATTAGGCCAGTACCAATAAAGACATATTCCTGTTTGCTCCATGATGGATACTCACATATGCTCACACACCCAACACAACAGTCCATTGTAGTGTGCCCCATAGCAGGAAATATACCCTTTCAGAAAATAAAAATAAACAATAGTGCCAACATAACAGCAGTCTACTATTACAACTGCTATCAATGGAAGTACCCAGGAGACCTGTGTACCTAGTTATCACACAGCATTATACTCTTAGTGTACTCTATATCCTCTCTAAATCAAATAGTGCTAGAGATCAATGCTATGTCATGACTACAGTTCTAACAAAGGCTTACGGATGTAATCCACATTCCCCCTAAGTGTATTTAAACATATGCATCATGTAGGAAACAAAATGGATACATACCTGATGGAGTACAATATTCCTCTGTTGAAAGATACTGCTCTACAAGAAATATGTCAATGAGTTTGACATAAGAAGTAACTCTCATCCACACTGTTTTACCTATCTGCAAATGTGCCTTTTTTGATGATTCTCATTAGCAGTTGATTGCATCTGAACCAATTTGTACTTCAGAAATGCTAAATGCAGTCTATACAGCTGATTTGCAGTATAAACAGCTGATCCCATGCAACTATACAATAAAATATAAGGCATCAATGTGGATTTCATCCCATTTCTTATATGTTGAGTTGAAAATTAGTGGGCTAAAGATACAACATCAGCACAAAGACAATGTCTGTAGAAGCTACTTTTTACATACAAATGTGTATAATATAGGCTGAAGCTGCTGCTGTTGGCAATAGGCATAGACAGAGAGGCTGAAGACTTTGTAGGATGACAACTCAGACGTGTAAGTGTGGGAACTCTGGCAACTTTGATTAACACCCAGAGCCAGACTGAGGAAACTCATCCCACTGGAAATTAAGGCATGCATTGCTTGAAGCTCCTTGTGTTCTGACTGAAAGTGCTACTGAAACAATTTGAAATATAAAGTGATAGGTATATTTTTCTGGCACTTCTTTTCAAAGTTCTGTATTATCCTAATTTTTTTGGCTTGATAGATTTAGATGTATATTTGCTGGTTTCTGATCTATGCTCAAATTGCTGGTTGTCTCCCACCCTTATTCCTGCTGTGTTAAATAGTGGTCTAGCAACTTTTTGAGTTTTATCTGATTGTCTCAAGGCTTGCTAGTATAATTAATATTCCCTGTTAAATAGCAAATAAAAAAACCTGTGGTAGAGGCAACCACGCAAAGAACACAGTCATGAACAAACCCAGTCGGCGATAAAATATAAAACACTTTAATGGTGTACGCAGGTGAGTGCTTTCACATTTGCTTCATCAGACCAAGAAACTCCACCACTAAGAGCCACACCTGATATAGTCTACAGCTAACTTTTATGTAATAAACTATATAAGGTAAAATAAACAAAATATAAATTCTGTACATCATATATATAGATAAACAAATGTGCACCAATGAAACTTATAAAAGCATAAAATTATGGATCCCAGACAACAATGAAATAGTGGTCTAACAACTTTTTGAGTTTTATCTGATTGTCTCAAGGCTTTCTAGTATAATTAATATTCCCTGTTGTTAACATCTGCATTCATTGCTTGAAGCTACTTGTGTTCTGACTGAAAGTGCTACTGAAACAATTAAAAATATAAAGTGATAAGTATATATTTTCTGGCACTTCTTTTGAAAGTTTTGTATTATCCTATTTTTTTTTTTTTTTTTTGCTTGATTGATTTATATATATATTTGCTGGCTTCTGATCTATGCTGAAATTGCATTTTTTCTCCCACCCTTATTCCTGCTGTGTTAAATAGTGGTCTAACAACTTTTTGAGTTTTATCGGGTTGTCTCAAGGTTTGCTAGTATAATTAATATTCCCTGTTGTTAACCTCTGCATTCATTGCTTGAAGCTCCTTATGTTCTAACTGAAAGTGCTACTGAAACAATTCAAAATATAAAGTGCTAAGTATATTTTTCTGGCATTTCTTTTCAAAGTTCTGTATTATCCTAATTGTTTTTGCTTGATTGATTTAAATACATATTTGCTGGCTTCTGATCTATGCTGAAATTGCTGTTTTTTTCTCCCTCCCTTATTCCTGCTGTGTTAAATAGTGGTCTAACAACTTATGTGTTCCCACCCTCCCTCCATACTGGTATCTTCTTCTTATACTTGGTGGCTTTGAAATTGCTCATCCCTACTGTATATTTGATCTGTGACACTCCTCCCAGTCTAGTGTCATTAGCTCATTCTACCTAATACAGAGAAAAAACATTGTACTTTAATCATCTGTTCTTACTGTATTTGTTTTTATTCCTACTTTATTACATTATTTTGCTTTGGCTCTTCTTGAAATTACTCAATTGTCCTTATTCTGCTGCATTTATTATTGCTTGGTAGTAGTCTAATTAAACTGTAACTGTTATTCTAAGCCTTTTGGTTTAAGCACCTGGGCTTCAGACCAGTTATTTTACATTAAGAAGGTTTGTGGTCTGCACTATTGTGGCAGGACAGGTAGCATTCATCCTTCTAAGTTGGGAATTGCTGATTGAAGGCTCAGTGTCTGTTATTCTAAAAGTGTATTAGTTCTGGTTTAAGCACTTGGACTTCAGGACAGTTATTTTACATTAAGACGGCTTGTGGTCAGCACTCTTGTGGGAGGAGAGGCTAGATTCTGCCCTTCTGAGCTGCAAATTTTTGGTTAAAGGCTTATTGTGCCTGCTTATTTGAACCATTTATTTCTGAAATTGGTGTGCCTTGTTTGGTGTAGCATAGACTAGATTCAGGCCTGCTGAATCTTGCTTTGTTTGTATAACTTGAGCACTGATCCAGGCCATCTTTTTTGGAGAAGGTTGCCCTGCACCCTAGTGGCAGGAGTGTGCAGTTTGAACTTGTCTGATTAAAGACTGCTGGAACAGGGCTCAGTTTTGAGCTTTTTAACTAGTTAAGTGGGTAATTTGTTTAAATCAGTTTGCTCGTTTTCTATTGTTATATAAAAAATATTGCACTTTATTAATCTTTTTTACTGGATTTGTGTTTCTTCCTACTTCATTACTTTATATTGCTTTTGCTGCCTGTTCTTAAAAGTACTTAATTGCATTTATTCTGGTGCATTTATTACTGCTTGTTAGTAGCCTGATTAAATTGTAACTGTTATTCTAAGCCTTTGGTTTACACACTTGGGCCACAGACTAGTTGTTTTACATTATGAAGGTGTGGTCTGCACTCTTGTGGGAGGAGAGGGTAGATTCTGCCCTTCTGAACTGGGAGTTTCTGGTTAGAGGCTTATTGTGCCTGCTTATTTGAACTGTTTCTTTCTGAACTTGGTACGCCCTGTTTGCTGTAGCATAGACTAGATTCAGACCTTCTGAATCTAGCTTTGTTTGTATAACTTGAGCACTAATCCAGGCCATCTTTTATTGAAGAAGGTTGCCCTGCACCCTAGTGGCAGGAGTGTGCAGTTAGAACTTGTCTGATCAAAGACTGCTGGAACAGGGCTCAGTTTTAGCTCTTATTGGTCAATTGGTTAATTTGTTTAAAAAGAAAAAAAACACACACGTTATGCATCGCCACTTAGTTAGGGTTAAACTATTCTCAGCACCATAAAATCTGCTTTTCAAATTCTCCCTTAGAACTAGTCAGTTTTTTAGTTTTAGCACTGAAATCTGTTTCTTTGAGCTCAGCACTTGTTCAGAACTCACTGTAAGCACTAAATAAGTTACTAATTACTACAACACTCAACTTTCCTCACTTATCTAGAGGAAAACAGTTTTTAGTACTTAATAAATAAACACCCATCCAGCCTTGTATATGGGTCAGCTCCCAGTGTTTTCCCCTGTCTACCTGATGAATCTGGACATCTTGGGGCAATGCAGCAATTGCCTCATGTACACAGACAACCCTCTCCTCCTACCACCCAGCACTACAATCTGTGAGAGATGCACTTATATAGCCAAACTGGAAGCAAAGCTCTCTTCAGCCAAGACTAGACTAGACAGTACAGAGAAGAAGCTAAACACTTCCACCACACCACACTCATCACATAGTCCCTCAAAACCTACACCACCAAAATCCACACGTAGAAACACAAAAACATTTGCAGAGGCTCTCAATAATATTTTGCTCAAGCAACAGAGACCTCCAAAGCAGAAATGCAAGCAACCTCCATCTCCCAACACAACCCAAATGGCACATAGCCCACAGACTCAGTGTGCCAATCAACCACAGCCCATAAGGCAAAACAACGTACCCAACACACTAGTAATAGGTGACTCTATATTCAGGTACACTGATGTCCCACTCACCTGGCTAAACAAGGAGAAGGCTACTGTCAGCTGCTTGTCGAGTGCCAGATTCCATCACATAACCCACACACTCAGGTCTCTCCACAACAAGTACAAATATGACTCTGTCATTGTCATTGTCATTGTCCAAGTTGGTGTGAACCACCTGAGATGTACCTCTCTGGACTACATGAAAAGAGACATGGAGGAGCTCTCCGATCTTGTAGCCCAGACAGGTATGACCCTAGCCCTGAGTAGCATCTTGCCATTGTCCAGAATTATACCGCAGTACAAGGAAAAATGATTGACGTTTGATTGCCCAGCATGACCATGATTACCAGCATGGGTGACTGGTGTTCCACACCAAAGGACAATTCTTCGTTGGTCAGATCTGACCATGAGCTAATCACCCTAGACATCCACATTCCACCCCACCGCCATTAGGGAAACTACCATAACAAATTTCTCCAAAGCCAACCTCACGCTTCTTAAGACAGAAGTGGCAAACTTCACGACACCCATGCAGACAGACAAAAGAGGTACAACTGCTAAATCCTACACAGTTGCACTTTATAAGCACTTACATGAGTGCATGGATCGTGCTATCCCTAATAGAACCAAGATGCTATCCTCCAAAAAAATAAAGCCAATCTGGTGGTCCCCTACCATAAACAAACTCTACAACAGAAGAAAGAAACTGTTGCAAAAAAGAGTAAAATCCCATGGTTGGAGGACTTCCTGGTCAGCCTCAGTAAGAAACTGGGATCCCTCATCAAATCCTCCAAAGCTAGTTATGAAAACAAAATTGCCACTGATTCTAAAGACAACCACAAAGCATTTTATAGCTATGTCAAGAATCTCAATGGTAATACTCAGATCTGGTCAGAGTTACAGCACAATGGCACTAAATATACAGAACCAACTGATATTGCCAACATCCTGGCAGATAGATTTACTGCTAACTTTACCCCCTCTCACCCCCTAAAGGGCCCATCTCTATACGAGAAGAATGCAAAGTTCCTGTAATCACGGTTGCACAGGTAAAAACCACACTCTTCAAAGCCAAGAACACATCATCCATGGGACCTGACAACATCCCAGGCTGCATTCTACACGGACTACAGAACGAACTGGCACTCCACCTAAGTACCATGTTCAATCATAGCCTCACCTCAGCCTTTGTGCCCACTGAATGGTGCACAGTGACAGTTATCCCACTCCACAAAGGAGGATCCACCACGAACCTCAGGAACTACCGCCCCATTAGCCTGACCAGCCTGGTCTGCAAGGCCATGGAACGTATCATCATGGAACTTATAAACAAAGACATTGGGTAATCTCCAAACTCTGGACTCCACCCAGTTCAGGTTTGTAAAAGGCAGATCATGTCTCCTAAATCTGATAGACTTCTTTGAAGCAGTCACCAAAGCTGTAGACAAGGGTAAGGTGGTTCACACAGCCTATCTAGATATCACCAAGGCTTTTGACACCATTTCCCACTCTGGAATTCTAGATAAACTCACTAAACTAGGTATAAATCCCTATGTCTCAAGATGGGTTGTCAACTGGCTCACTGACAGAACCCACACTGTGACAGCAGCAGACTCCAAATCCAACTTCAGATCAGTGACAGGTGGAATACCACAAGGTTCAGTCCTGGGTCCTCTCCTGTTTGGTATCTACTTCTCTGAAGAACAGGCTAACACAGAAGGTATTTGGCTAATGAAGTTCACAGATGACTGCAAACTAGGAGCCATAACTGAAACTCCTAATGATGTGGATATCCTACAAAAGAGCCTCACTGAGACAGATGCCTGGTGTCAAAGCCATGACCTCAAGCTCAATGCCAAAAAGTGCATTGTCATTCCCTTTGGTAAAACTCTTTACCCATGAACTACCACATAGGCGGTAGTAAACTTAACACCGAAAGTGTGATAAGAGACCTTGGGATATAGGTGGACAGTAGTCTCTCCTTTGATAAACACATCACCACAGTAGTCAGGAAATCCTTCTGTGTGGCACACCTCATCATAATAGGTTTCTCATCCAGGAAAAAAGAGGTCATTGTTCTCCTCTACTCATCACTCATCAGACCCATTATAGAGTACAATGCCCCTTTTGGTATGTACCTAACAAGATATCTACGACAACTGGAAAGGCCACAGAAATCCCTCACAAAGAGGATTACAGGCCTCAAACAGATGCCTTCTGCAGACCATCTCAAAAATCTCCAGTTACTCCATCACATTTCACCTACTCGGAGGCGATCTCTGCCTAACATACCAAGCTATGTCAAACCCAGAGCTGTTGGACATGCTCCACGTAAAGAAATCCCAATCCCTCAGACCTACACATTCTAGGGACCTAAACCTTGTCACCACAATAAACAGAACATGCTGGAGGGATAGATTCTGTCCCAGAGACTTCCCATACTCTGGAACAAACTACTTATCTATATCAAACAAAGCTCCTCATTAGCACTCTTCAAGAAATATCTTGATGATTGGGTGGGAAATAGGAAATTCACCCTGGGGATCACTTCTGTGGCTCTGCTCAACAGTGGCACAGGAAAATAATTTTCCTGGGGGGCGAAAGCCAGGGTACCTTTTTGGCTAGGCTTATATAGGCCCTAGTGCCAAAAGCCTAGTACCTACCTATGAACCTAAAAGGTAAGTATGTTAGCCACAGGTATCATTAACAGAGTAAAAGGCAACATGCTTGGTGTGTCCTTGAACAAGGTAGGGAGTACACTGACCATAATGTCCACCATCCGAACAACTGCAGAGTCATGTGTAATGTCATGGTAGTCATCTGGCACATGTGTGCTGGCAACCCTTGTTGATAGTATAACTTCCATATATGTGTGTGCTAGTTTTACACATGACATTGTCTGGAATATCACTGGCAAATCTTTGAGGACTGCAGTCTGGAATTACTGGGCCACATTTGAATTACATACTTCAAATTCCTGTGAGAAGTCATGCCAATGCATAACCTGACATTCTAAGGAATTTCTGGGGTTGTAACAGCAATATTTAAAATGTGATCCTATCGGTAGGCCTTTGAACTCCATTATTAAGAAGCAGACATTCCATCTGTACTGTATTGGCTGGATAAATAGGAGATGACACAGTCATACATATTACAATTTATAATGCCGATGTACCCATACATGTATTTTAAATGATAGACGCAGCTGGATTTGAACCCAGGACCATGTGAGTCAAAAAATAAATGTTTTCAAAACATTTCACAGATTGAGCTACAGAGTGGTGATGTAGCATGTGGGTTTTGTTACATGTTGGACAGACAACTGCACACTGAACTGCTGTTACATACCCCACTTACATCTATTACTATGTGTATGGATTTATAGTGATGTATTTCTCTACCAGATTCCCAGTTAAATTCCTATTATTTCATTAATGTTTTAGCAGATTTGCTGCATGAATCGCACTATGTGCACCATCTAGCAAACACGCTTAATGATGAGAAAATGGCAAATACTACATTTTGCTTGCAAAACATGTGCTAATTAACTGGCTGTGTGACTTGGTGGGTTGATGCACTATTGTTCAAGTCAGATGGTACTGGGTTGGAAATAGGGCTTAGGTGAATTTTCTGAATGTAGTTATTATGCTTTTACATGCATGTAATAATACACCATCATTTAGCTTAGCTTAGCAATGCTGTGCATAGACCAGCATTGCACATATTTTCTTTAAAGAACAGAAAATTGGGGAGATAGGAAAGTGGTACAAGCAGGGGGAAAACAAAATGAAAGGCAGCTAGGAATGTGTAGGAAAGAACCATAGCTATCCATTTCTTTAACAGCAACAAATGTGCTCTTGCAAAGTTTTTCAGCTGAATTTGTACTGTCAACCCCTGAGAGAGGGGTGATGACAACATAAGTGCATTGTCAAGCCAATTGGACCAAATTGAGTGTGCCCACTGGATACATGTACGAAATGGAGATCTATGTATCGGACAATATTTTTTGGGAACAGGTACTCTTTATTTTTATTTATTTATTTATTTTTTTAAAGGTGAAATTGGAATGTTGGGGAAGGGACATAATTGTGTGTGGAGAAGGTAAGTCAGAAAGGTGAGGAAGCATTTTCAGACAAATAAGACAAACAAGACAGCAGACAGGGTTGGTGAAGGACACAAGAGGGGGAGAACACCTAGGTTACGGAGAGGGTGGGGGGATCGAGGTCCCATGGACGTCAGACACAGTAACAGTGTGACTCATGTCCTCACCCATGGCACTGTCAGCACTGCCCATTCACTGCTCCTGGGGACACAGTGGCTGATGCCATACCTGCTTCTAGACTGCATTACCAGAATGGACAGCATGCTCTCCATCCAGCATAGGTGTATGCCAACAGTCTACTGCACAAGCCTATGCACCATGCCTGGCATTTGTACATGGTTGACATAGGCATCACCGCTGCCTTCACTCCCAGAGGGGGGAACACTCCTAGCCTGTGGGTTGGAACTACCTGATGGTGCTGGTATTGCAGGAGCAGCAGTGGGGGTGCCACCAGGCTACAGCGCAGACGTGTAGTGCCCCAGTGCCTCTGCTGCGGGAGCCAAGGCAGGTGGATCACCAGGAACTGGCCTACCTTGTTCGCTGTGCTAAATAAAATAGAAATATAAAGGAAATAAAACAGTAACCCAAACAAATGTAATGAATAATATAAAAGAAAACAATAATGAATAATGGAAAAAATGGAAAAATAATATAATGAGTAACACAGCAATTAGTAATGTAAATGAAACTTTAATAACAAAGCAATATTAAATTATACATATGGAGATATATTTTATTTATTTATTTATTTTACATTTGATGACTGGGAAAGCCCGACTGAACACAGGTCCATTTTCAGCAGAGGCCCTGGGAGAAAAGCTCCACATACAACAATTACAACAAATCTAAAAGTACTATTTTTTTTTTTTTTTACAAAATTGTAGTCATAAGGCATACAATTGTACATATAGGACCATATCTAACATTTCTTCATACACGTATATCACAATAGCAACAGAGTAAAACATTGTTTTGCAAGAATAATTATTTTAGTAAAATTTGTTTGGCAGGCATAAAAGTAGTCAGAGGGTAGTAGTAGGTAAGAGGTAATACCAAATAATATAATAATAGCAAATGATAATAGAAACTATATTGATTAAATAAATAAAAAGAAAAGAGGTGGGGTGAGAGAAAAAAGGGAGGACATTAGTAACGTCACAGATACTATAAGAAAACATGCTACAAATAAGTACTTTTATATATGTTAGATTTTACTTGTAACACTACTGATTGCTATGACATTTATTATTTGAAATACTACCCTGTACCTTACACATACACACTACAGTTCAGATCATCTTGCATCCAGCAATTATTCAATGTTGCTTATGTTAGATATATGATGCTCAACATGCATACCTCCCAACCTCTTAGCATGGGGCATTCTGACTCAAGCCATACATAGTCGTGGAACAAAGGCATACCATAGGGAACATTTTTACATAGTGTGCTCTTACAATAGTAGCAAGGTGTTTGGGTAACAGATTTGGCATTAAAATGCATTTTCCGAAATATCTAATATCTGCAATTCAGAGGCCTGACATTTTTTTCTGACATTTATCCTCACCAGTTTGCTAGAGACTGGCTAATAAAACAAGATTATATACCAAACAGACCATACATATGGGGCAATATTCAGTACATTCTGCAAAAAATCATGACAGTTTAGAGGTATGTCTATGTACACTGATTCCATATGTCTATGTACACTGATTACAGTTGACAGCTGGACATTTAAGGCACAGGTCTGTGGGTGTGCACTTCACAAGCAAGCATGGTTATGTTTTATTGATGAAATGCTTAAACAGTATTCAGAACAGAACAGTTTTTTAGCTGGCTAGTGTGGGATTAGAACCCGCAAGCAGCAACTACAGCAATACTGGACATTTTATTTGAAATACAACATTATCACAGCACTCTCTCCTTTTACACTTTATTGATTTAAGTTGTTTCTGATCTTGCATTTACACACATGGATAGTTGCCTAAGACTTCTGTTAACATACATGTTTACCCTAGTCAGTTATTGACTGCAATCTACAACATATTTCTGACAATGAGCAGACCACAACATTGACACTTAATCTGGGTATTCAGCAACATTAAATACTGTTTAAAAGCCGTGCTACACAGTACTGCATGCTTGCTTTTACTTGCTTTTACAGTTCAGATATGCATTGCCACTTTAATGAAAGTCTATGATGCCTCAGGTATTTCATACATGACTATTAAGACTGCAATATCTGTATTTTTTATTTTATTATTAATTTATTCATTCATTTAGTACTTTACTGATTTTCTTACATACCACTTGCTTGCCTCCTTCTGGCCAAGCTCCTTGCATGGGACTGCACATTGCAAGCCCTCTTTAATACAGCTGTGGTAAGACAGGGAAAACATTACGCATACTAGTTTTGCACAGATTCAGCTTGTATGTTTATAAATTACTAGACAACACACTTACATATCTCTGGGGCGTTCCCAGCCTGTGCCTATTGAATCCACTGATCTAAAGTATCCCTCTTCCTTCATTGAAGGTCATCAAAATAGTGATGACAATGCTCCCCAGTGTGGGTGACATCAGTCTCATCGGTCAGGTCCCTGGCCAAACTATCCCAGGCTTCAGACTTACATTCTGAGCCAACATAGTTCTCCTGCAGCAGCCAGGGTCCATGGTGCTGTACCAGGAGTCCAATAAAAATCCTAGACTCCTGAACACCCCAATGCTGCACGTGAAAGTGCACCCCTTCTCCCAAGACAGCCATACCCACATACAAGATTAGACTCCAAGGAATAATGAGCAATTCCCACCAATTGCTCTTTAAATAGGATGCATTCCCACCATTGCACATCATACTGAAACTTTCAAAAATGCGTCACATCACTTAGCATCACTCAGACATGGAAAACCCATATTTACGCAATGCTTAGCAATGTGCAAACATTGGAAAATCATTACCCATGTTTAAGCAATGCTTAGCATTGCACGGCTTTTCTAATTTCAGAAATAACTAAATTTAAAGAGACGGGATGTTTCAGTGGCCTAACACAATTTCATGGCTGTATATTTAAAATGTATAACTGCAGGGAACTCAAACCCAGGATCTACTACACTATAAGTCATCACACAACCTTTCTTGCCACAAGGGGAGTGAAGGGACCTCATGTATTTTCTCATATAATACGAAAGTGCTATTGTAAGAATAGCGCAGCTTCCTTGCATGGGTTTTTGCAGTGCAGAGCACCACACAGCTTAAACAATTGAAAGCATCAGGTTTCTATTTTTAGATGTCTGGAGCATGTCTGATGCATGGGTGTGCAAAGCTAAGCATAGCTAGATAATGTGGTACATCACTCAAACATGGACATAAAAAAAAATTAAAAAATCCAAACTAGTGAAATAATTGCATGCACATTTCCTGCAATATTTGTTATATTCCTTTTGGTCAGGTTAGCAGGTTGACAGGTATGTGGGTGTGCTGTTGGTGTTACACAAATTCATTATCCATGTTGCTCTGTTAAGTTTTGCGCTTTGTGAAATCTCTCTTAGGCATTCCACACCATTAATATGTATGGAGATCTGCTGAGAGAAGATCATGGCCGTGTACACTGATACATTCCATGTAGGCTCTACACGGAGCCTACACAGACTTTATTGAATCCTGACAACTGTCTTTATGGACAGATTATATAGGATTTCCCATAAAGAAGGACCGTCTTGTTCAGTTAGTGATCTGTAAATAAGGGTATGGGGTAAACAAGGTTATCTGCTGCTGTCTTATTCACTAGGCTGCTTTGAGACATGCCTTTTTGCACTTGATTACATTATTTTCTATTTGATTTGAAAAATTTCCTGAGTCTCTTCTATACTAGGAAATACAATGTTTTGCACTCAATTTAGTTTAGCAATTTCAAACCACTGTAACTGTTTTTGGAGCACTTAAACTGAAACTGCATTTTTCTTAAAGAGTAGCTTGTTAGTGCAGGTGGTCAGGGCCATTGTGAAAACTGTAGTAATTAATCTCCTGAGAAAAGGTAAATTGATTATATTGTTTGTTTGCATGAGCACCAACATGGCTCTCCAAGAGTAATTTTCTGGTTGTTTCTTTTTTTTTCTTTCTCTTGCTTAATTTATATTTTCATTAGATTACACTGAACTGCAGATGTGTGCACTGGATTAAAACATTTTCCACCTGATTTCATGATATTTCTGAGTCCCATACATACCAGGAGTAGAACACTTTATTGTAAGATTTAGATTAGCAATTTTAAAGTACTGTAACTGTTTTATGACATTTTAATCTAAACTGCATTTTTCATAACAAATAGCTCACTTAACCATGTTTTTTTTTTTTGGGGGGGGGTCTGAGAAACTGTAGCAGCTTTACTTGTGAGAAAAGGCTAATTGCTGCTCTTTTCTGAGTGTCTGAGTACCACTGTCTCCACCTCAGTTGTTTCTTGTCACTTCTTTTGTTTCTTTTGTTTTGGTTCATTTCAAATTTTTTTCTTTCTTTGGGTTAGTTTCCATTTATTGTGTGTTTGTTTACTGAGCTGTACTCTGTTCAACACTACCATAGCTGTAGCTGAATAGTGGGTAGTGAGCACATTTTCATTTATTCTGTTCAACCAGTCCTCACAAACTATCAATTGTTCCTCTAATTCACAGTTGGCGAAGTTGTACACAAGGCAGCATAAGCTTAAACTTATCTTCTCATGGCTGTTCAGATTTGCTTCTAACTGTACTGGAAGCATAAGCATGCTGCTTGTTGCTCGATCAGCACCGATGACATTGATCAGGAAGTACTGCCACAGCACTCCCTTAGCTTTCTTATCCACTTAGCTAGTGAGCACACAAAGCACTGAACAATATGCAAGCCCAGCAAACTCTTCTTCTGTTGCCAGCTTGTGATAGCAGTGTTGAAACTACCTTATGATCACTGATAATGACCTCCTACTTATCAGAGAAAACTATGTCTGTGAGAGTTGCAGATAGTTAAAATGGAGGCATCCTTCTCCCAATTAACAATATGCATTTAGAATCACATATACATGCATATGCATGCCCTTACCTCATCTATTACCATATTTAATAAAGAAAAGATAACTGACTAACTAGCTGGTGTCATTCCAGGTTTCACTATGTATCAGCCTGGGACATGATGATCAGTAGTCCTACTTGTTTTGCAAGGCACAATTTTTATCTCTTGTTGATGTTTTTACACATACCAGAAACAATCCATCTAAATGACATCCTATCTTAGCAAAGTTATCTAATACTAAATTAGGTCGCATTAAGGTATCACTTCTAAATACCAGAAGACAGAATAACAAATTGACTGATCTTGATGTGTTACAGCATTTAGAACATATCCATCGATGTACAGTTATATAACCCTGGTTTAAATGTTGTACCTACTCTGTCTTCAGGAATGGAGGAAACTTTGGTGGTGCCTCCATATTTGTTATGAAATACATCTCATCCAGACTAATCCCAGAGAACCAGAAATTGATTTCCTAGAATTTAAGTTAGCTGTGGATGTTTCCCACTTTCAACATGCTACACACCCTCTCTTTGTCACCAGATGATCATGTTAGATTCCTGGTAGTAGTTTTAGAAGAAATTGCTTTATGGAATAAATCCATAACCCTAACTGACTTCAATTGCCACAGCATAGTTTGGAAGTAACTATACCCCAAATTTAGGATCGGTCTACACAGAGATTTTTGAACTTGATAATCAGGAATTCCCTGGATCAAATAGTGAAACCACTAGATGCCAAAATATTGCTATCTGGTCTTCAAAAATGTTTCATCTGTCTGTTCCAATCCCCTAGTCTTTCCATCAACAGTTAAGTCTGATCATTTGTAAGTGACATTTACTCTCAGAACAGCTCTATCCACTAAGACTAACATCTCCATGTTTATACATTCCAGAAGAGCAAATCCTTAAGCCTACACTTAGCATCACTACCATTGACCCTAATACAGCACCCAATTTCACTAAGCAGTTTTATGTCCACATAGACAAATGTGTAAATCACAGCTAGAATGAGGTATGATGAGAATTTTGCAACCAACGTCTTTAGTTAGTTAATCAACATAAACAAAGTTTATAACTAGAATAAAATAAAACTTTTTAAACTCTACAGTAAGAATAGAGCTCATCAGAATGAGGACAGTATAAAAGATCACTAAGAAAATGAAAAGCACTGTAACAACCACCAAGCATCCCATAAACAAAGATTAGCTTCTGAAATGATAGATAACTACAAGTCCTTCTTCAGCTCAGTTGTAAAGCTAAGAAATTATGCTCAATGTTAGTCTGAACTTTTTTTAGTGGAGGCCACCACACTAAACCCAATGAACCACAAATATATTAGTTAGCTACAATTGTTTCCCCTGAAACCCCTCTTCAACCACTGCTCATCCTAGAGTCCCTTACACCCACATCAAAACTAAGGAATCTGTCCTTACTGTGTTAACATATTTTCAAAGACCAAAACATTTTCTCTATGGCTTCTCTTGTATAAAGCTATGAAGCTTATCATGACCAGTCTCAGTAAGTATGATATCAAGAATGCCATAAGACTTGACATACAAAAATGTGGCATTGTCAAGGGCAGAGCATGACTGATAGATCTTGGTAATTTCTTCAAGAGGGCCACACAAGCAGTCAACAGTGGTCATGCTATGAATACAGCTTATCTTGATTTGGCCACAATATTCATTACCACACCTTATGCCACAATTGTGAGAAAAATATGTGATCCTTATTAATAAAATGAATGCCAATTGGCAGAAAAACAGAACCTGCTTAATTCATTTTCAGGTGTCTCTTCGAATATTGCTAAGGTAACTAATGGAGTCTACCATGAGTCTGCACTGGGTTCAATCTTGTTCAGGATCTACTTTTCTGATAGGAAAACTGATAATGAAGACCTCTAGTTAGCCAAATTTGAAGATTTGCAAATCTGGAGATATCTCTACCCTTTAGAAAAATTTGACTGTAGTTAATACCTTTTGTACAGAAAATGGTATTAAACTGAATGGTGTTCCGTAATATACAGTACAAACAGTACACCCTTACTCAATAAAAAGGAAGTCAAGAACCTGGAATCTTGTATTGATGGTTCATTCTCTTTTGATCATCTCATAGCAATTGTAGTCAAGAAATCCTTTTATTCAGCACAACTAACAGCCAAATGTATTTCTTCTCTTTCTTTTTTTAAATATTTGCCTGATGAAGTTTAGAGTGAAAATGCATTTTTGTCTGTATTCATATTTTTATATCAAAGGTTCATTAACAGGATGGTGTTTTAAGCTGTGTTATTTACTTGTATTTACTTGTACTTTATGTAGATCCAAAGATATGATTTGTTGCAAAATATTGAAGAACTGACTGTACCGATTATAAAGTACAACATTGTCATTTGGATGTATCTCATTCAACATATCAACAAACTCAAAAAGCCCAGAGGTGTTCCTAACTAAAAGTATCTCTGTTATTAAGAACCTTAGCTACCAGGAGTGGCTGGAAGGCATGTCCATCTATTTTGTAACTTACAGACTTCTAAGGTGTGACCAGTGCTTTGATTACCCCACCATTAGAGATTAAGTGGTTCTTCCATTTTGTATCTCCGTAATCAAACAACACAGCTGACGTTAGAACTAGAAACCTGAATGTTCATCAGCAGATAAACAAAATGTGACAGAGAGAGAGAGAATGTATCACCCAGCACCCTTCTTTCTCTGGAATAAGCTTCAGATTGAGCAATGTGATTCAAAATCTTCCTTTAAACAGCCATAGTGAACTAGCAGTGATACCTGTACTTCCATAATGCTTATTTCCATCTCAGAAACATTTCAGATATAATGACCACACTGATTCAAGTGAAACAGAAAGCCATAAGTGAACCTCATTCTTTTTACCCTTTTCATCTTCTCTTCGATGTCTACTGAAATATCTCCTATAAGACATAATGTCAAAGTCTTCAACGAATGGATTCATACAAGGAGTTCCAGGAGTAACAACTCTTCTTATCAATTTTGATAAAGTTAGTGATATAGAGCTATGTAAAACTGGGCATGTGCAGTTTAAAATCACAGTTTTGCCATCCATAAGACTGTTGATTCTGAGCAGCATTATCGGTGAATGCTGCACATTGTTTTTTAATGTGCCTTCCTGTGAATGGAAGTGACAGTGGTATACATACAATAACTCTGCAGCTTCTTCCTTTCACAAAGATAGCACACTACCATCCATAAGCACTTTAGTTTCTAAGGAGTCTGTATAATTTTTAAGTGATCAATATAGTACATCTGCCAGCTTCTTGAAGTGGAGTGGCAGGTCAGTTCTCTGTCCCATGTGCTTTCTTACTTTAAAACTCATATGTCTTTTTTAAAACACTTTTCTCTTTTATACAATTTCCTCTTCCCTATCTGTTATTTGATGCTGCCATCTTGTCTTGTTGTTCCTGTTTAAATTCTGAAGTGAAATCTCACGCAATGATTCTGTGTATTCTGCTGTCACTTCTCACTGATTCACCATCTTGTCTTTTCCTTCTTAAAGACCCTTCTTGGCCTTATGGTTATACCAATAGAAACCTAATTAAAGACAAGCATGCCATCAGGCAAACTTAACAAAAATGATGGGAATGAGGTGTGCACTACTGATTACATATATGTGTATTTGTAATTTGGAGTTCCCACCAATGTCATTACCTTTGTGAATATATTTAGGGTGCAATAGGTACGCAAGCTAAACCAACTAAAAATGACGGGGGACATTAATGCATACATGTGTCTTTGAGCTCATGGAGTTGCCATCAGAATGATTATTATTGTGAATATTTTTGAGACTGTGTTATCTGGAATGCAGAGTACATGTTTGTGAAACATTATGTTTCTGAAACATAAGTCTCCTCATCAGAGACCTGACACATTTATTTGTTAGAATTTGACTCAGTTTTATAGTGCTGTACTTGTTTATAAACTGGTCTGTACAATACTATGCAATATGTCTGATAGATGGATCACTTAAATGAATAACCGAAAAATTTCATAACATTATGCAACATAGTAAAACAGTTATAACTTTGTACAGCAGACAGTTAAAATGAGCAGAACCATTTTGTGAGCCTAATTACAAAAGACCTTCCGTCTATATAAGTGGTTGTTGTTCTTCTTTCGGCTTTTCCCAGTTAGGGGTCTCCACAGTGGAGCTCTGGTTCGCTAATGATTGGCAGTAGATTTTTTACGGTTACCGAGGTGCCAGCTCAATGCCCAACCTTCAACAAAGGCATGCCCATTCTACGCATGTCTTTCGAATGCCACTCGACTGTGGGGAGGACATGCAGACTCCACACAGAAGGCACTCCAGCTGAGAAGCGAACGGGAGAACTTCTTGCTGTGAGCAACAATGCTACCGCTGCACCACCGCGGCTTAAGTGACTAACTTTAATGTAAGCCTGTACTGATTTCAAAAGACTCGTTCTCTGTGTGAGTGACTTAGTCTGGTGTAAGTCTGCTTTACAGATAGGCCTTAAACAAGATTAAGTCAGTTATACAAAGAACAAGTCTTTTTTAATCTAGTATTGTATTAAAATGCACTATACAATGCATACATATACACAAATTACTAAATAAAAACCTCAAACTATGAAAATAAACATAAAACATAAAGAAAGCTTTTTTAACAAGTGGCCTTTGGGTTTATCCCCCAAAAGTGGTAATATCTATACCATGCACATCCCCTTGTGTTTTAGTGTATACTTAATGTCCAATCTCAAGTAATATACTTTACTGTGTATTCCCCTCTGTGATGTCAACAACCAATATTCTGGAGCATATACCACTATCACACTCATGCCTTGATCCTATAAATTTCATTCATCTCCTGTTGCACTATATTCACCAAGTACATTTTTGCTTTCTTCTGTCTTATATACAGAATACAATTGTGCTACCAAGAGTGGTATTCTTTTAAACACATATTATACCTATTCCACAATTTGCAATGTAAACACAAATATCAATGTCTGTAAGGGAAGTTACAACTGATTCATGTTGACTTGATTTAATTTACTGGCTATTGGTTTTGAGTCATATCTTAATAGTCCTTCAGAATATATATCATTGTTAATTATACATTCAACTATTGTGATTACACAAATGGTTCACCTTTGAAGTACTTGTGGGCCAGCATACAAGGTCCCTCTGCAAAATTAATTTGGAATAAAAGTTTTGATGTTAATTTTCTAAACAGTATATTTCGATGATTATGAGGACGATAATGGTTAGCATTATTTGCTGAATTAAAAAAAGCAGTAGAAATATGTGTTTTTGGGTACAATACAATAAAATGGTCTTATTAAGGCTCAAGAAATGCACAGTAGGCAGATGACTGAGGGAAAAGTATCGAACTCTACATAATGATGTATAATAGTCACTGATCACCTTGATTCTCATTAATAAACTACCGCAGTATAAACAGTGATCTAAATATTGAATTACAGTGGAATGGGAAAGGACTTTTTCTATGGCTGTGCAATCAAATCTCAGCAATATACAGTGAAACTATATAGATTCTAGTATTCAAATGAAGCTCATCATTCTCACTATTGTAGTAGCCTTTGGCTATTTTAGTTGTATCCTGCCCTGAATGCAACAACCATCCAGGGTTCTACTAAAAGATCTGGTTCCCAATAACACCTACACTCTGACTGCTGATAAGCTAGCCCTTTGGAGGGAAATCAGAAGTAAGACTGTAGACAAACTCAATACTTTGTTGCTGCCTCAACTGAAAATAGAAGGAGCAGCAATTGGCTAAAAGTTTCATTACTGGTAGGTATATCCCTATAGGGGGACCCTTCCATACAGAAAAAAAAATGACTTTTAAAATATTTTTGATTTTTTTTCTTTCTTTTTTTTTACTTTCTGAAGAATACCAACTATTTTATTAATATTATAAGTTTCTTATCAAAAATTGCTATTTTTAAAACAGGGTTAAGTGTTTGAAATTGTGTTTTTTGTGATAAAAATGCACTGTTTTTGAAATGTTAACTAAGCTGTAAAGATTTAATGATTGTGGGATGTTTTTATACAGATCAAGTGGTGTTTGAGTGCTTTGGTGGTTGTGTACCATTTGTGACAACTTATCTTCATTATTTAATTGCCTGAGACATTTTGCTTGAAAGTGTTATATTTAAGCATCAGGAAGTGTATTTCAGAAATAAAGTTTATTTTATGTCTAGTGTTTGTATAGACTTTGTGACAACTTCATTTCTTATTTTCTCTCAATGTACTTTTTGTAAAAGAAACTTACAGTTCTGATGTTTTTTGTCTAGTGCTTATGCTTTTACTTTTGAATTTTGAGTGACTGTGTGGGGTGCATTGCTTATGGAGCATTGTCTGACAACTTACCTTCTGCCCGTCTCCTCCCAGCAGCACTTATGGGCAATCAGGGTTCTTCCATGGCTTTAGCATGGATTTGCGTACTAGTCATACTGTTTCTTCTCCTACTGTATCAAAAAAACTAAAGGTAGAATAGAAGCACTTACCTACACTACAGACTCAAGCAGCACCTCATGCACTGGTGGGTGACTGCAGTGGTCATTTGTTGTTACTCAAGACACTGACTGTTTTTTCTGGGTTCCTCTGGCATAGTCCTTTCTGCCAACATGGGCCAGGGGTAGCCACATCTTCTGCATATGTTCCAGTGTACAAACTGGGTATAGGATAACTATCCTCTTGGGGGATCTGGAAGTTTCTCTGGATACTTCTCAGAGGGGCTTGGAAAAGAGACCTCTTGCCTAGGATGAAGTGCTATCTGTTAGCCTGTCTGCTTCTAGGGATGTCCTTAAAAAATCTAAATATATAAAAGGTTGGACATTGCTCATCCAAGAACTTTGTTGCCTGTTCATAATGATGATTTTCTTACCTTAGACAGGACTTTATTGCAGGTTTTCTATTCTCGAGAGCAAAATACATGCTGAAAAAACTGACTAGGTTAATATATCCTTGAGGAAAATGGGATTTTCTTCAGGAAAATAGGAGATGGGATTTTTTCTTTGTCTGGCTGTCAAGCCCAAGAGTGTGATTCAGAGGAAAGTTTGCAGTCTTCAACTCCATTAGAACAGTTTTCATTTCTAAAGCTAAGTGCAGGATGAATGATATATTTTTGTAGGAACAATTGGATGTTTTATCTAATATGAAGACATATTATGATAAGCATTAATTGGATTTATTTCATTTTACACCCATTCCTGCTACTGAGCAAAGCAAGGAAGTTGTGTTAAATGCTGCCTGCAATAACCCTGACCCACAACCTCCCATCCCTGAAAAAGCAGAACACATTAAAACCATCCCTCCCTTGCAGACAATAAAATTAGCTATTAGACATATTTCATAAGATAACTTCCTTTTTTCCAGTTTATTCTATCAGATGTTGACATAATGTGGGATTGTTCTGCAACACTTCTTTGTGAATCCCACAATTTTAACCTGTCTCAGGCATCTGAGCATGCTTTGAAGAGTGTGTATGATTGTGCAAATATAGTGTTTTGTGAAGATATGCCTGGGTGCTTACTCAAAAGTTTTCTGTTGAGGTAAAGTCTGAGATTTAAACTCTACTTTAATCAAGTAGATTTTTGTTAGGCATTGATACTCAGTTTCTTTTGATGACAGAGAAAATTTAAGCGATTGCTAAGATTTTTCATGCACCACATAATAAATCTTACAAACCCGCTGCTTTTTTTAAGACAAAATAGTCAATCCATGCTATGTTCTGGGAAATGGGACAAAAAATGATGTCAGGAGGGGAGCAATAAATAACAGGATCCTGTCAGTAAAAGAGACAGCCAGCATCTTCAGAACAAGTGTGCCAGCATTTCTCCCCCGTTGTCCTATCAACTGGCTCCCAGTCTTTCCCTTTGGCAACAGGGTATTTCATACCTGTAGGTACTGACACTGGTTCAGGAGGGTTACAGATGGCACTGGAATTCCACCCTACCTTCTGAACAGAACACAGTTTTTTATTCGGGTTCTTCAACACTCGTCTAGCCTAGGAGATATGATTCCAGTGTGTTTAGAGCAAAGGGAGGAAGGCGTCTACTCCAGAATGTTACCCGTTTCAAAGAACAAACTTTCCTGGAGACCAGTTCTACATCTTTCCATTCTCAAATGGTTTGTGAAAGTGCAAAAATTCCAAATATTGACCTTTCAGAGTCTGTTACCAGTCATTCCTCTTCACAGTTTTATGGCAATATTATACCTAAAATATGGTTATCATCACATTCCCATAGGGACAGACCAGACAATTTCTAAGATTCTGTGTCTAGGTTACATTATCGGTTCTCTGCATTACCCTTTGTGTTAAGTACAACTAGGAGGCTGTTTAAAAAATGGCTAGCAACAAGTATACTTCATTGCAGACTGAAGGCATTCCTATTTCTCCTTATTTGGATGACTTACTAACCTTTGCAGAGTCTTTTGCAAGATGCATTTGTCCTATATGGACAGACTAAAAAAACTCCAACTATTCTCTGTCTTATATCGCCGAATTAGAGGCAATCTCTGCTTGACTTACAAAGCCATGTCTGACCCAACTCTGTTAGAAATGCTACATTTAAAGAAATCCCAATCCCTCCGCACCACACACTCCAGAGATCTCAGCCTCATTACCACAATCAACACAACATGCTGGAGGGACAGGTTCATAACTCAGACTACCCATGCTATGGAAGAGATTTCCCATACATGTCAAGCAGAGCACTTCGCTGGCCCTCTTCAAGAGAAATCTTGATGAGTGGATGGGAAATAGAAAATTCACCCCGGGGATCACTCCAGTGGCTTTACTTGACAGAGGCACTGGGAACTACGGTTGGGTGGCACGATGCCAGGGTAATCCTATGGTTTAGGCTTGGAAAGGCCCCAGGGCCATTAGCCTAGTACACACCTACGAACCTATGAACCTATGACAGGAGTTTATAACATGTGTTTCTTCATCCCTTACCAATCTGAGCTTCTGGATAAATATTCAAAAATCCTCTTCGATTCCATCACACAGGACTGTGCTTCTAGACTGCCTTCTAGATATGTCTCTTCAAAAGCATTCCTAACACAGGAAAGAGTGAATTTGTATCCAAAACTTTCCTTATCTTCTCCATTTAGTCTGAGATTTCAGCCAGATAACATCTCATGAATCCCAGATTCATGGCTTCCATGCTTCTCATTTCCTCTTCCCAGGTTATACATGAGAAAAATTCAATGTTTACAAAAATACAGACTCAACATTCTCATCCTCTAGGATTTTCAGAATGCAGTTTTGGGCTTTATCAAAAAAGAACTGCATTGTTGGAGGCAATAAGATGCCTCAGGCTTTGCTAGGGGAGTAGTTTCTATAGAGGTAAATGCTCGAGGCTTGTGAGACAGCTCGGACAGACCAAAGCACATAAATGTCAAAGGATTTGTGAGCTGTAATCCACACAATAAAATGTCTTTATGATTTGTGGTCCCTGGTGCCATTACAGGTGATTTCAGGCAATACTACAGTGATGTGGCACATAAATAAATGGGGGGTACCAAATGCTGCCCCTCTGTGCAGGTTTAGCATTGTATAGCCATCCAAGCATCTTGCATATCGTTAGAGCAAAAAAGCAGAGGCTGATAAGCTGAGCAGGTCCAGGACATGCCCTCATGAATTGAAATTGAATGAGTTGGGGAGTCTTCCGAGAATAGATCCAGTTGTTGGGAACATTTCAAACATATCTGTTTGTTCAAGCAGGCAACTAAGTAAACTACCTTGACTCATTGCACACCGGCTTTGAAAACATATGAATTTTAATTTTTATGGGTGCCAATGTTCCTGTATACATTAGCACTCTTTCTACTAATATCCAAGTTCATTTTGAAGATGCAGGACTCTCCAAAAATTATTTGGGTGATTCACTTCTGGCCCAGGCAATATTGGTTCTTCCTTCTTATGGAAGTGAACAGGGACAATTATAGCAATCCTCTTCACAGACTGCATCTACTCACTCAAGACAAATGAAGTTTGATTCACCCCAGTCTCAAACAATTTTAAATGACTGCCAGTTTGATTCATTTCTAACTCCATTTAGACATCGTTTTCATGAAGATCTGCAGCAGGTAGTAAAGGAGAAAGAACTCCTGCTACTAGGTAATCTTATGTTAACCAGTGGAGAAGATTCTCTAGTTAGAACCGCACATATAACTAGGGCCATATCCAGGATTATTACCTCTGGTTATCAAACATTTGTGTGAGCTGCTATCGTCTGGCCTGTTTATGCATTTAGCAAGAGCATATGTCAGACATTTCATTATGTCTGCCCAAGAGTCCTCCTCTTCATTTCTGACTTTGCTCAAGCTGTTCTACAAAGAGGTGTTTCTGTTGATATGTAATATCACTTGTCATTCAAATGAGTCTTAGAGGGATTTTTACATTTTACTGAGAAAGTTGTTTCCGTCTACATTTGAACTAGCTATTCTGGGTGTTTTTGTTTTATTTCTTTTGGTAGACTAACGTGTTTATTGCTCTGACATCTGCAAGAGAGTATCTACATTGTAACTATTCATGGTGGGTTACCCCTTTTACTTTTCATACATATAGGGTTATTGTATAAACCCCCCCCATGTATGTCCTTAGTACTTTGGGAGTGTACCTTGAATCTAACCACCTATCTCACATGTTTATTTCAGAATTTGAAAGACAAGGAGAATTGTTTCATATACTCTGGTTTATTTTTTTTGCAACGTTTATCTTGTCTGTACTAAGTCATTTTATAAAGCTGTGCAGGTGTGGAATTCTTAATATGGGACTGGAAAAGACAATTTATGTCAATTCAGACAATTCCAGTTGGTTGTTCCTTACTATATCTTTTCTTGATATTCCCACCATGTAAAGCATTTCCAGGCAGTATTATAGCACATTCTAAAAGGGTGTTTCCTTTGATGGCATTTTTAAAGGGGATGTTCTCCAGAAGCATTCTAGAGGCAACTACATAGTTATCTATACATACTTCTCAAAGCATTACATACTAGATTCCTTTTCCAGGACAAGGGCTGTTTTTTCTAGGATCATCCCCTGGAGGCTCCTGGACTCGTGTCTTTTCTCTTCTGGAATGGATAAGCTTTAATAATCAACCCAAGCAGCCAAAGGCTACTGCAGCATTGAGAAAGATGAAGATAGTACAATTGTATAATTTGCACTTATAACAATAGATGTTCAAATTCTTCACAGATGCAGTAGCTGCACCCACATGGCATCCTCCTTCTACTGCATGCAATATGTAATTAGTTGTTGGGAGAAAAAGTCATATGCTTTTATCATTTAGGGATTTCTGGGTGAGTAATTATTTTCTTTCTTTTTGGGCCAAAAAAATGTCCTGAAGTTGTCTATACTCTAACAGCTGTCCACTCAAAGGGGATAGCCTATCAACAATCAGAGTGTAGGTACTGGAGGGAGCAAGAACTTTTTGATGGCTGTCAGGTTGCTACATCCTGGGCAGGATAAAATCCAAAGAGCTAAAGATTAGTACAATAGTGCAAAATTTAAAGATCTTCTGTTATGGTAAGCGTGACCTACACAACTGTATTTTCTATACTATTAAAGCTGACTGCCACAACAAATTACATAAAGGTCTGTCTTCGGCTTTTTAATGTCCATTTACTTGGGCCTTCTTCAGTACAGCACATATACTTGTGTATGTATAACCTTATCCATGTCTGAGCACTACTTGTTCCATTACTATTTTTTGGTTACAGGTAGATACAGAATGTCTTCCCTGTGGTTTTGCCAGGTTAAAGAGAGAACAAGACAGGGACCTTGAAATCAGAATAATAAAGCAAAGGAGGTGTGGTCACAAAAACAACAAGGGGGCATAAGGTGCATAAAACCCATGCAGGAACATTTATTTACATTTCTGGGTATTGTGCTTGGGAGCATTCTTCCAAGAAAGTGGGCAGATTTTCAAGGTATTAGGGCAGTGTAGTTACAAAACACGTTAACATAGGTGAAACTTAAATGATGTGAAGACTATGCTATGTGGGTACAAATTAGCATTGTGCATGACTTTTTGTACTCACTAAGGGCTCACAATGTGTCAAAGGAGAATTAAGTTAGGTCATATGATTTGATCCATATAAGTGTTCAGATGTGCTGAAATATCATCTCAAGATGTAGCTCATACTAACATCATTATTTATTTAAATACTTACTTTCTTAGTCATTCTACCACTGTAATTTCAAGAAAATGCACAGCAAAAGGGGGGCACTTTATTCTATTCATAATTAAATTGCAAAATACATAAATTAAAAATACACTTAGCCTAATATCTGCAGATTCATACTGTTGTGCAATTTCCTTCTTCCTCTAAACAGTTATCCATAGTAGATAACATTCTGAAGTTAAGATTTCATAATATATGCATCCCTGAATTATGCTAAGCATGCTAGCAGTCTCTAGTCAATGCTATAAGTACTTATGTCATTTTCATTGCTGGAAATCATGCTGCTGGAAATACAGCAAACAATAAAAATGTCTTCATTGTGATGACTTACCTGGCATCAAAGGCAAAATGTGTTCTTATCCTGTTAGTGAGACATGGAATTCTAATAATCTGATTTATCTTTGCTATTAAAAAAAAACTACATAATGCAATACGCAAATACTGATTCCTGTCATTTGTACAATTTCTGTAATTGTTGTTAGCAATAGGTCACATACATGCAATTAAAATGCATGCTCTGTATATGCAAAACTTGCCAAGGAGATGAAGAAAGTCACATTTCTTCACCGTATACCTAGTATTCTCATTACAGACAAAACTAAAAGACTAGGCATTTTCCTTGTAGGAGTTCTGTTCCATGAGATCATGGATATGCTTCAATGACCCCTAATATATCATTACCCATCCCTCCCCTCAGGTGCTGCTTGCTCATGGTCAGGTATCTTTTTCACAGACAACTCACTAAAGCATGGACAACTTCCTCACATGGAGGGAATTTTAATTAATTATCCTGTCTGAGCAAACCAGGCTCAAGGTTGTCTTTCTAATGGAGGCAATTATTGCACTTTTTATGTTAGAACAATGGATCAGCTTTCTTTTACTATAAGCAACTCTTTGAATCAGGTCTTTTTGTGTTGTACTTAGTGACCCTTTTATATTTTACAGAACAAAATGAAAACAGCTAGTGGTAATGAAAGACATAATTTCAGTGACTCTGTACATCATCAGACAAGTTTAGAAATTTTCAGTTATTGCTCAGCTGTGCCTAAACCATTCAGCAGCCCAGCAGGTAAACTATCAACATTTGACCTGGCAAAATGAAAAATGTGAAAGCCAGGGATTTTCCACTTAGTGAACTTAATGTTGCAGAATGTGATTAGCCTTTTCACAGAGTTAATGCTTTCTTATTTATGTGGTATCTATGAACCCATTAAATTGATAGAACACCGGAAAGCAGGTCTTTATGTGGAAAAAGAAATTGTAAAGTCATGGATTTGTTGATCAGAAAAGCAAATAGTGACACTTATTATTGTCTCAAACTGCAAAATATTTTTGAAAAAAAAGTCATAAAATGATAGCCTTTTTTTGCTCTTTTAATATCAAACCTTTATACGTGCTACTACTGTTCTTCCTGATATATGCTGTAAGATTGTTACCAGCAATGACTTACCAGATGTAATAGGCTCCTATACAGGCTGAAAAATTATCCATGAAGGACTTCATAAATATACAAGTCATGGAGATTTCAGCACATGTGCAAGATTTTTTTTTCATATCCCGCTGAGGCTTATTATGTATTTTATTAAATCAAAGCTCCTTGAGAATGACATCCAAATCACAAAGATGATATTACATTCCTATAATTAGGCTGTGTTAACAACTGCTTGTCATATTTATGAACTGAAAACAGGTGCTGTGGAATTGCATATACTTACTTGATTTACCTTCGTACTTGCTTTTTGAATATGTATGCAGTCAAAGGATTATCTTGGGATCTGCAGCCTACCTACTAAAGAATCTCAGCTTCTTATTTAAGATGCACAAAATATAGGGCAAAGTGCAGATCAAATTATAACTTTCAGCCACTCAAGAAAGAACATAAACATTTGAATTTGCTTTCTTAAAAGTAAGGTATTGAAAAAGCCTGTCACTTTTTAAAAAAGTCAGCCATGTAACTGATCTCCAATAATGTTGAAGAAATCATCAACATAACTTTCGACATCTTCTGTTGAATGAAAGTTAATAACTTCTTCCTTCTTCTAAAGAAGAAAACCTCCTAATCAATCCTTGTGTGCTAACCATCTCTTGTGAACCATTCCAAGAACTAGGCTTCTGTATTACTGACAGATGTCATGCTTATGTGCAGTCAGATCTAAAATACTGCGCACACTATCCTGGGGTGCTTTCTGTGTGGAGTCTGCATGTCCTACCTATGTTTGCATGTGTTTTCTCAAGGTGCTCTGATTTCCTCGCACATTCTAAAGATATGCAGTAGGTGGAATGGACACTCTAAATTGGCCATAGGTGTGAGTTTGGCTGCATGTGTGTGTGGAATGAAAGAACAACTGTGATAATGCTAGCCTACTGGTGATGTGAACACTGGCTTTAGATAATTGTCAGTTGTGATATGACTCACTGACCCCATATGCTAAAAATGAGAAAAAAGGCATTATGGATATACATCGCTCTTTCTGTATATATATATATATATATATATATATATATATATATATATATATAAAGATATATATATATATATATATATATATATATAAATATCTATCTATATCTATATATATATATATATATATATATATATATACATATATATATATATATATATATATATATATATATATATATATATATAGTTTACCATTGTAATGTCGCTGTACCATTGCACGGCTATGAAGTATTCGAACTACAGATGTTCGAATACTTCATATGTGTGCAGTTTAAAGGAGCGAATGTTATATTTGGGAATGTACTGTGCATTCGCAAATATAACGTTCAAAGAGATGTACAGGGATTGCGGTACAGTGTGGTTAGGGAAATACATCCCTTTCCTCACTGTAGTGCTATCTCAGAGTTGGAATATATAGTTAGGGGGGGAACATCCCCCCACAGGGGGGTGTAGGTGGCCTTGCCCCCCTGCATAATCTGGATGTTAGGTGTGCTAGCTAGGAAGTAGCGGCAAGGGTGGCATTGCTGTTAAGTGCCGAAAATGTTGTGTCCGACATTTTTGGCATTAACAGCTGTTTTCTGACATTAGGACTGTTAGGTTATGTGTACTTTTGTCGAATTAGTTCGCTGTTACGTACCTTTTTTTTTACTTTTGAGATTTCAATAGTAAACCTATATATATATATATATATATATATATATATATATATATATATATATATATATATGAGTCTATGTCAGATGATTGAGTTTCAGAAACTCAAAATTCTTATGGTCGAGACCGCATGATCGAGTTTCTGAAAACTTGAACATAAAAAAAAAACACACACACAAAAATCTGCCTTTTTTAAGTTTTTGCAGGGAGGCAAACCATCTGCACCCCCCATTGCACTACCGTGAGAAAAATGGTACATTTTCTAATCCACACTGTACAGTGATCTCATTTCAAATGCTTCAAGTCTTCAAAGACACGATCATATGGTCGAGACCATATGAATTTATAGTTTCTGAAAATTCGATCAACTGATAGGGACCCATAAAACATAAAATCAAGTCCATCCATATCAAAATCATACATAAAAATGATGGAAACATAAACAATAATATAATACTAAACAAATGTAAATGAAAAACATGTACATATATTCTTAGAAATGGTATCCTAAACAAGTATTAATAAATGGAGACAAATACATCCATAAAACAAAAATTAAGCCTTAACGCATTAAGGACTTCAGTTTCAAAATACTTTTAATCGAAACTGAGTCATTTAAACCTGGAAAGGTTAAATCATTAAGCTTAAGCTGCCAAATAAGCTCCTTCTCATCTAATTTCAAATCGTTTGGTCCGCCTCTGATGTTGTCACATATTTTCTCAATACTAAGAATATATGTACATGTTTTTCATTTACATTTGTTTAGTATTATATTATTGTTTATGTTTCCATCATTTTTATGTATGATTTTGATATGGATGGACTTGATTTTATGTTTTTTAGTGGTTTAGTACTTTAAATAGAGGCTTGACTTTTGTGAGTAGGAAATTATGTCATTACTTGTGAACATATTTAAATTCATGCATTTACTATTTTCTTTTTTCTGAAGAAGTTTGCTAAACTTAGTAAACAAAAGTGCTAACCTTTATTATTTGTCCAGTGTGGTTTGTCCTCTGTAATTTGGTATTTCAAGTTTGCAGTTTCGTTTTTTACGAGTTTTTTGGTTTTGTTTTTTTTATTTTTACTTTACTTTTTGTTTTCTCCACAGCACAGTGGGGTAGGCCTGTCCCACAAGATCCTCCTACCCCCAGTCCACTGGCTACAGAATTGCTACTCAGCATGTCTGGGACACAGCCTGGCAGCAACCCCCTGTGCTGTTTCTGCACTACTTGAGCCCTCAGGTAGTTCTGCCCTGCAGGATAGACCAGTGATTCCCTCAGGGAGCAGTGGTGAAGGTGATGAATTTATCACCCATGATGAACTTCCAGGATTTGTGCATATGTTTGTGTGCAGCAATGTTGGTGCCTTGTACAAATTACGAGGAGGAGACACAGATGTCAGGCACTGCAGCCATCAGTGCAGTGAGATGACAGTGATGACAGTCTAGTGGGTGAGGACTCCAGTCTCACTGTCACCCAGCTTCACATCCATGAGTCTTCAATGTGCCCACCCTCACCCAAATCATGGTGTTCACCTACCTTCTGTGTCCCTCACCATCCCTGTGTCTCATCTTGTATGTCTGTCCTGTCAATCTGCTTCTTCACCTACCCAACTTACCTGATCCAGACATACCTACGTCCTTTTCCCAACATTTGTCTTTCTCTCTCTCTCTCTCTCTCTCTCTCTCTCTCTCTCTCTCTCACTTTCAAAAAAAAAATGGGCACCTGTCCCACAAAAATATTTGTCCCATATATAGTTCTTCATTTTACATATGTGTCTTCTTGACACACTTGATTCGGTCCAATTGGCTTTACAACATGATTGTGTTTGGTCACTCCTCTCTCCAGAAGTTACAGTGCAAATTCAGGTAATATCTTGCACATATAAATCATATTGTACTGTTGAAGAAATGGAGAGCTATAGTTCTTTCCTACCTCCCTCCTGCATATTCCTGCCCTGCTTTCACTTTGTTTTCCCCCACTTGCTCCTCATTTCACCACTTTCATATATCCCACATATTTTTTTCTTTAAAGAATGATTGCGTGACGCAACATGCATCAATGAAAAATGGCAGCAATATATGCAAATGTACTTAAAAGTATCACGGACACTTGTAAAAAGTACTATCTATACCTGTATTCAAACCCATTACCATCGGCCTCTAACAACAATGCATTAACACCTGCTGACACAGAGTCATTTGTGCAGCAGATGTATCTCCTATAGTCAGTTAAATGATACACAGTTTCTGAAAGATTTCTCTGTTTTCTTTCCCCTCCTTGCTCTACATTTCAGCACAGTCTTATCTTCACCATTTCTTTATTTTTTTAATGAATATTTAAATATTGTCCTTATAGTTGGGCCTTTGCCCACCCCTTATATATGGCTTTGTCCCGATTTATAGCTCTAAGAGAGTGAGAGCTAGGTTCACCTTGCTTACTCCCTATTTCCCCACTGTCCTATCTTGCCCATTTATTTTCTTTAAAGCATTATTGCATTAGGGTGCATGATGCACACCATCGCACAATTTAAAGAAAACAAATTGTACTGTAGAATTAGTTGAAATTTTTAGATACAGCTGTATTCAAACCCACTTCCATGTGGGTCCAAAAACAAAGTTATCACTGCATTAACACCTACTGTCACACAGTCAATTAAGTACCAGGTATCTGTTAGAGACCCATTTGTAACTGTTAGACTTTAGCAATCCCAAAGTGCATAGGCATGCATGCTACACCTGTTTGCATGTAGGCAAGCACTGTGCAAACTCCAGCTACATTTCTTAAGTGTGATAGTTATGTAGCCTCTCACATACACTTGATACTTAACTGACTCTGTGGCAGCAGATGTTAATGTATTTAATGCAGTAATAATTCCTTTTATAGGCTAGATGGCACTGGGTTCAAATACAGCTTTATCTCTTTTAACTGCTTATTCATAACCGTTGCTGTATATTGGTGCATGATGTGCACCACCACACAATAATTCTTTAAAGAAAAGAAATGGGAAAGATAGGAAAGTGGTGAAATGGGGAGGAATCAAGGGGAAAAACAAAGTGAAAGCAGTGCAGGGATGGACAGGAGGAAGGTAGGAAAGACCCATAGCTATCCATCTCTTCAACAATAAAAATGATCATATATACAGAATATTATATGACTTTGTAATGTCCCCTTCAGAGAGAAGAGTGACCACAACACAATCATGTTGTATAGCCAATTGGATCAAGTCAAGTGTATCAAGAAGACGTGTTTGAAATGGAACATATGGAAATATTTTCTTTTTTGGGACAAATGCCGATTATTTTTTGCTTTTTAGAGTGAGAGAGGAATGTTGTGGAAGGGATGTAGGTATGTCATGGTCAGGTAAGTCAGGTAGGTGAGGAAGCAGGCTGACAGGACATACAAGACACAGGGATGGTAAAGAGCACAAGTGGTCACTGAACAACATAGTTGAGGGTGGGGACATCAAGAACTCATGGATGTCAAGTTGTTTGACAGTGAGAATCAAGTCCTAACCAACTGGACTGTCACCACTGCCACCTCTCTGTACCAATGGCTGCAGTGCTTGACATCTGCATCTCCTTCTTGTGTCACTGAGTACAATGATAGAGAGCAGTGTCTCCATCTGGCATAGGATTGGACCAACAGTATGGTGCACAATCCTACACACCAACCCTAGAAGTTCACCACAGGTGATAAAATCACCACCTCTGCCACTGCTCCTGGAGGGAACCACTGACCTATCCTGCAGGGCATAACTACCTGACGGCCCAAGTAGTGTGTTTCCTGGTTACATCCCAGATGTGCTGGGCAGTGATGGTGTAGTTGATGGAGTGGGTCAGGAGGATCCTGTGAGACAGACCTGGCCCATTGTGCTGTGAGGGGGGGGGGGGGGTGGAGTGAAGAAAAAAAAATTTAAAAAAAAAATAAAAAATAAATGAAGATAACGGTTGGGGTGAAAGAAAAAAGGGATAACATTAGTAATTTCATTTGTGACATACAATGCATTCATACAATTATTGGACTCTATTCTTTTACCTTTACTTTTAAGACTACCAACTCCTAAAAAACATACTTTTTTATTTTTAAGACTACCCAGCTCATAACAGTTGCACACTGTACTACATATTGCAACAAGCAATCCTTGATTTGTAAATATACTGCACATATGCATGTCCAGATTATACTGATCACAGTTTACAGCAGGCCATTTGTGCCACTGGTATAGAGGTTTGAAGTTACATTGCAATAGTGATGAAAATTTAAACAGTATAGTGTAATTTGGAAGTGTGGTTCTTAAACTGACAACCTTTGGCTACTTTCTAGTACTGTACTGTTGTTTTGGCCTACAGACTAATGCATGCATATTGTCCAGTGTTCAAGGATATCCCTATTCCTCCTCCTGAGGTCTTTGAAATGGTATCTACATTGTTCACCAGTGTGGGGGATACCTGTAACACTGGTCAAAGCCCTGTTGACACTATCCCATTCTTCAGATTTGTATTCTGAGCCTGAATAGTTACTCTGTAGTAACCGGGAACCATGATGTTTAACTAGGAGTCCAACAAACACTTTGGACTTTAGACACCACACCTCTGAGCTTGCATGTGAGCTTCTCCCCCCAAATACGTCATAACTACCAGAGATCAAGCCCAATGACGAATGAGGTTTTCATGTCAATTGCATTTTATATATATATATATATGTTTTACCAACAATTCCAGTTATTGTATATTTACTGGGTGTGCGTACAGTGTTTAAAAATATGGTGAGATGTTTACCATCATGCAAACATGGTCCGTGGGTACTCTACTTCCAGTGTTTGTGCTTTGTGGTGTATCATGAAAACAGTGGACAAAAAAATTTAAATGAAGAAAACTAAAAAAGGGGAAAAGGAAATGCCATGCTGTCATACAAACCTAAGCTGTGAATATCATGGCATGACCTGTGATGTGCACCATACATTTGGAGTGGAAAATCCTGTAAGAGATATGTTTGACAGTAATAATACACAATGCAGTTTCTTACTTCACAACCCTCATATGAGATAAAATTCTGACACATTGATGCTATCAATTGTTAAATTTTCCAAGGCCCATTTAAGTTAAAGGTACAATGACCAGTTAAACACCACAAATGCAGATATTCAGACCAGTAAGTTAACTATGCACCATGAGCATCAGACACCAAGCTTTTTTCTCCCTGAATCCAAAACATAGAAAGCAGGGATATGGCACAGTTTCATCACTTGAACAGGGTGTTGTGTGATCGTCATTACAGAAAGAAGTTCCAAAGGGATAATACACATTGAAGTTTCTGAATTCACAACCCTTGCAACAGCATTCAATATAAAGTTGTGACATTTGGATGCTCCCAACTATCTACATTTCCAAGGCCAATATAAGTCTCACAGGTACAATAAACAGTTCTCCAACACAAATGCAGATATATTAAGCACTAAGTTAGCTATGCACCCTGAGCATCAGATGCAGATTTTGTATCCCTGAATCAGAAAGGTAGAACGCATGGATATGGCACAGTTATCAACACTTGCAAAGGGTGTTTTGTGTATGGGGGGGGGGGGGGGCAGAAAGGCTAGACTGACACAAATGGTTGGTGAGAGTGTGTGAGTAAGAAGGCAGACATTTGGACAAAACAACAGATTGGGAGATACAGAAAATGAATAACTGTTGTGTGTGTCTCTTTAGGGATCCTCCAGGTGAAATTGGTGTGTGAGTGTGTACATGAACACAGCCAAGCTGAGTGTTAGCTTTGCATCTTGTTGTGTTGGACAGGTGTGAGCCATGCATGGTAGAGGAAGCAGTTCATTGTTGTTGTCTCTGACCATGAGAACTGGCTCTGCCAGGAGTTGCACTGGCATGTTGATGTCGAGGACCCTGATCAGATGCAGTGCTGCTACCTGAATGAGACTGCTGTCTGCTAGATGAGGTCCCTTCATGGGAACACTCAGGACCATTACCCCATGGCCTGCCACTTCTGTGTGCACAGTCACTGATGTAGCAATGGAAGTACTGTCACTATGGGAGTGTAATCAAGTATGGCCACGTTGGCTGACAGTAGATGATGTGGCTGATCTACACCCACAAGAATACCATTCCCCTCCCTGCAGATGTTTTTATCACAGACACTGCTCATTCCATGACAGATACCTCTCAGTCCATCACAGGCACCCCTCATTCCAACATGTCATTCATCCAATCCAGTGAATCGGCAACACAGTGGAGGCAGTCACACATGGCAGACTGTGCAACATTCACAACCCTGACCATTTGTATGGAACACCTATGAGAACATGTCCATGCCTCCGTGATGACTGTAAATATATGTTAAGCAGCGCGGGAAGTGACACCTGCAGCTAGTGGAGGAGGGACAGTAGACCCCCCTTCGAACACCCTATAAATCCTCCTGTGTGGCACCTCACCCACACTTTGGCTGCAGTCAGACTCAGGAGTCACTGAATCTGCAGTAGCCACACTTCCCTGATCAATGTCCTCGCCCTCCATGTGTCCAAGATCAGTGGGCTCAGTGGACTGGGTAGTCGTAGGCATACTGGTTGTGTCCAATGTAAATGCAGGGAATGGTTGTATGTCAACCTCTGTGTCAGATTCTACCTCTGCACCCCCACCTGTGCCTCATTTTGGCCACCATCATCATCAGTTTCTGCTGCTACACTGACCTCAGGTGACATAGAGCCCACAGTTCCATTGTGAGAATCACATGTGATGAAGAAACAAGACACACAGGAATACATTAATACCGGCACTACTATAGTACAATACATGCTAACAAAGTAACAATGCTGCCACTCTTAAAGACAATCCAGCAGTACACACAATGCACCTGAGATCAAACTCACACACTGCAATATTTGATTAAATTGATCAGCACTACCAACATCAAACTATTTGGCTTACCAACTGCAGAAAGAAAACTTTCCTAGAGGCCTGATGGTCCTGAAAGAAGGTAAAAAACAGGTAAGGGTAACAACATCACATTCAACTGTAACATAGGGGGTGATAAAGTTTCCCCTTTATAGCTGCAGTAAAGAAGTGTTTAAACAAAAATGTGGCTGACAACTGCATGCTAAGCTTATAACAGTAGCAATCTACAATCCCCCAAACCAAATTAATACATGTGACACAAAATTAACTTATTAATTTAAATTCACTAAATATACAACAGCATTCAACAGTTCAGATAACAAGGCCTACGTGGAAGGTTCTCTTGGGATGTGTTTGGTATGCCTGACATGCTGAACCCCACATCTAGCACATAGTGGACTTTGGCTTCCTGTGAGTTTTGTGAGGTCTTTAAGTCAGCTAGCAATTGCTCATTGGGGGTCATTGGTGGTTCCTTAGCACAGCCTCCACCTGTACCCAAGAGGTCATGGCCTACTGCAGCTGCTCTCCTTCTTGCAGCAGTGATCATATCAGTGGTCTTGTGGCACACCTGTTCAAAGGTTCTGCTGTGGCCACACACAGCATTCATATCTACAACAATTTGTTGCTATAGTATGAGCCTATCGCCCATATCTTGCCTACCCCTTTGAAGGAGGAAGGCAACATATTGCCATAAACCATCAATTACTATATTGTTTTCAGCATCTGTAAAGAGTCTTTGATGCAGATTCACAACTCTCAATCCGATGATTGTAGACAGCCTATAAGAAAACAGATGTATAATACACATAAGTATCACATAAGTACAAAATATTATTTACATATACAACAGAAAACATAGCCAGTCAGGATTACCCACTGGTAAAACATACTACAGTCTAGAGATGTGAAATATTAACAACAGGCATGATGGAAAATGAGGAGGGTAACAAGAACAAGATATCCTTGTTACTGCCTTAACAGTAACTCACCTTAGCTCCACCCACACAAAAGTACAGGCAAATGACCCTTTTGACTAACAAAATATCTTTGAAATGGTACTACTGCTGTCAAAAGATTTGTCCCTAAAACATTTCTGCATATTTCTCACACAGCAGTCATTTCCATTTATTTTAATGTCTTTCCAGTCATGTCTAGCTCTGAAATGGTTGTACAGACATGACCATGACATCAGTACACTTCTAGGTAATGTATACAGATAACAGTATACAATGTTGTGTTTCACATTATTGTTAAATTCATTACAGAATATGCAGTAGGTGACAAAATGGAACCATACCTTGTGAAAATGAGGACTCGCCTGTAGAGATATTATGCAGAAAATAGTTGTTCTCAATGTTCCAAACATATAGAACTAACATCAGCTTGATAGTTATTGGATTGCCTTTTTATATGGTGTACATTATTAATGGATTGCAACTGTGAGTGATTACTGCTTCAGAAGGGGAAATCACAACAGCACCACAGGCTGACTTAGTTCCACTAGGTGTGTCGGCTTGGATTTAGAAAGTGTTACGTTTAAGGTTGGATATGTAAGTAAGTTGTGTGAGACTATTAACAGGGGGAGTAATATGATATGCACTTGCCAACAACTGAAGGCCAGGTTATATGGCTCACACAACCATACACTGTTCTTTTAGGGGTAGCATAGATGAGTTACTGTTACAGTACAAACAAGGGTACACTGTTCTTTTAGGGAGCAAAGTTCAGTTACTATTATGTCACAGACAAGCATAGCCTGTTTTTTTGGTGGGGATCAAAGGTGAGCTGCTGCTATGGAGCAAACAAGGATGTGATGCTCTTGTTACTCTCCATATTCTGCTTCCTGCCTGTTGTTTGATCTTGGGAAGGGTGGTGAAGTCAGAAACTGCAATGTGTATCATACTTTCTAACTTCTCTCTTTAATGATTCACCAGTATAAAGGTATGATGCTAAACTTGACTTTTTAGAGGCATGACTGTGTGAATCTTTGATGCCTGAGGCCTACTACTAACTAATGGATATGCATAAGTAAAATAAGTCTCTGCTGTCACACGTTAAGGTACTGTCTGTACAAATATACAACTATTTACTTGATTACTGTACCAAGTTAAAAATACAAGGATATGCTATCATATTATTAAAGAATACACTCTAGTTCCGGACTTACATTACAAATGCAGCAGTTGATACAGTTTTAATTCAGGCCTGACTCTGTCTGATGCAAGCAGTACACAGCCAAAACATGGGGAGGTAAAGTTTGTATGAGTTGCATAGCATCAATTTTATTATATGTTTTTTATGAGTAGGAGAAAAGTATTAGGCACCTAGGTGGTCAGCAAATGTGCTATGCTTTGTCTCTTAGCCAGGTAGTAATATTTTTGCTAGTAAAACTCATGCATGAGTGCTCACTAACACCTATTCAGTGATGTTGTAAGAAATTATTTAAGGAATAATTATGTTTTAATTGATTTTCACAAGACTTTATGCTTAGGAGGTATACTTCACTATGCATGTACTGATTCTCATGAGGTTATAAGTTGAATAAAAAGTGTTATTCCATTATTTATCATGAGCTCATACATTTCACTTTAAATGGAAAAGTTTTCACAGACTTTATTAGTATTATGCAATGTTTTTTCAGTTTTACTATTACATATTTGAAATGACTTATTAAGTCTCTTTTGAAACTACTACATATCAGATTATTTCATTTTCACATACGCATGTACTTGTGTCCTCAGAGATTCTTCATATGTGCAGTGCTCAGGGTGAAGTGGCAACAGTGCCAGTTTATATGGCAGGATAATCACACATGTTCTTATTCTTTAATTTTTATGTTATGGGTATTTGTCAGCTGTACCATTGCTGTAATGAAAATTATGACAATGGTAGGCTCTTAATGGTATAAATCAATGTTAATGTTATGACATACAGTTTTCTTTTCAGATATTTCCTGTACTTAAAAGCAATATCAATGTTGAAATGAAATGCATGCAGATGCTTGTCTTAGCAATATGTTACTATCTGCACTCTTATATTTTGCATTTTTTTCATTTTTGTAAACTTTTTTATTAATAACTCTAATGTTCACAGCTCTGGGCCGAATTCTAATTGGAACTGCATGCATTGTGTAGCTTAATTCATTGCAGGTGATGCACAAATCTGTCATATGCAACATCTTCTGAAGACAAGGTAGGTGAATCTGTGTGAGATCTTAATAAGGAGCTGTCATATGAAGTGGATGGTCACTTGCTGTGATGGTGTGACCTACTTGATGAGGTAATCCTATAGACACTGATTTCACAGTGCTGCAAGAGTCGGACCCTGAATGAAAGGTTCTGCTATGTGTTGAAAAATGCTGACTAATCCTGCATGAATCCTGTTGCATTTGCTCAGCACTAGTAGTATTATTACCTTCTTGTGAAGCATTTGCAGTTTGAAGTGATATGTCCCTATGTTTCTGGACAATAGCCAGTCCTCTTCCCCTTCCATAACTGAATCTCATATGAATCTGGTAAATCCTCACCAGTGTAGGAATGAAGGTGGTTATTAATGCTTGGTGTGCAACCATAGTAAGAATCAGTATGGGCATGGCAATATCCCTACTTTCTGCATTTCCCATGTAGTGCTGGAAATTCTCATGTACACCCTGGAGGATTCTGACCATTTTCAGCTGACACTCTGTCTCAGTGCACTGAGCCTTAACAATGTCATGGCACATTTTCTGCTTGGCAGCCAATGTTTTGTGTCTTTCCTGAAGTGGCTGTGACAAATGTGCACATCTGTCACCCATTTGTAAAGGTGTCATTGTGGACACTGCTGCATATGAATTTCTGCAATCAGCCATAAGATGTTCCTGTGGGTTTGGAGATACTTATGCAGAGGTGCATCTCTATGTAAAGCCAGTAGTATAATGTCACCACGGGCTTGATTTTGTGATCCAGTATCCTTCCTGCAGAGTTACTAAAGTGTTGTGAGGTGTGCCATCCTGCAATTAAACTTGACCACTGCATGCCACTTTCCGCAGGCTGTCTCATAAATATAACTATGTCATCATCATTATCAACATCATCATTACTGGGCATTCTGCTGGTGATATCCTCTAATTGTACTGGTAGAGTGAAACAGTTTTTTTCTGCTGCTGAGCCTATAAAGAATTAATTGAATACATTATTACAATGATGGTAGGGGTTGCATGGGTTTCCTCCAGGTGCTACGGTTTTCTCCCATCTCCCACATCCCAAAGACATGGTGCAGGTGAATTGAGCACTCTAAATTCACCCAAGGGGTGAGTATGTGCATGTGTCTGCCTTCTGTAGAAGGTTGGGCAATGGGCTAACAACTCAACACCATAAAACTCCACTGCCAATCATTCTGTGGACCGTTGTTCCACTGTGGTGACCCCGAGTGGAAAAAGCCAAAAGAAGAAGAAGAATTATAATGATGGTGGGGTACACTACTATATGCTGTATAATGCATTGTAGAGACTTTAAAATATATATGTGACAAAGCAATCTGGTAAAACCAAACTAGCTTATAATAGCAGTTCCTTTAGTAATATACCTACAGGATATTTTTTTTTGATGATGTTGCATCCCAGAAGGTATGCTTTCCAAACCTGTGCACCACAGCCATACACTTACATTCCTCATTCTGGTACTGGCACTTCATTTGATGGCAGCACCTGTAAAAGCACAAAGCTGAACTCTGAGCTGGTCTAACAAGGAGACCGACATAATGGTGTACCTTCTTAAGGACTCATACTTGGATATGATCAAGTACTCTGTCTGTGGGTCACATTAGAAGAAAATTAACACGTGGCAAGAACTGGGTGAGCATCTTTCATTCCTGACAGGGATCACCTGTTCTGGCTCCCAGTGCTGACACAGGTAGAATGACCTACAGAAGTGTAGGCCTGACTTGTTGGCTAAGTGGATAGATCAGGAGACAGAGAGAAGGCCAGAGTTCAGTAGTAAGCATTTCTGTTTCTTTCAAGTCATACCAAATATTGGTTAAAAAACATACCATATAAATACTGCATAACTGAAGGCATATGGTAGAAGAAATGCATGTGTAGCTACAAATATGTATGTATATGTAATTGTAATGCATAAGTAGGCATAAATACTTCTGTATACAGAAATGTATCTCTGTACAATAATGGAATGTTTATATGATGACATATTAATGCTTATAAATTCAAGCATATGCAAGTATGCATAGCTATCTCTCTCAAAATACAGAAGTACATCTGCATGAATATGTTTACAATTATTTGTTCATGCATATAAATGCATGTATTTATAAACAAACACAAAATGTGCATTACCACATAATTTCAGTAGGTATTAGCTTAGTTATTACTTGCTGACAATTTTGGTAAAGAAATTACTGTGTTTGAATAGGCCAAAAAATATTTATTAGTATGCTAACTGTATAAAACAGCCATTTCTTCCACAACATTAACTGCACATACAAGATGAACTCAGTCATTCAGCACACCCTAGTTAGAGTGGAGGTTGGGGAGGGGTTAGAGTTAAATTAGCAAGTGAATGACCTGCACATAGTTTAATGAGAGATGACCAGTTTTATCATTTCTATCATTTCTGTGTATATTATTACAAATATATACACATACATATGCTTCCATTTATTAAGCAGCAAATTATCAAAGCACATATTGCCATGAGCTATATGTACTGCATCCATCTGTAACAGTAAATATTATTTAATGAACTTTGACCTGGAAGGATGTTAAAACTTCCTTTCGATTATAACATTTTATGTATGTACAACTTCTGCCTTTCAGGGTGAGGTAAAACTGTGTTGACTAAAGAAAGTTTGCATCATATTACTTAAAACTGCAATTTAAGTATGCAATATGTAGTGAAACATGGAATCTAAACTGGAAATGTATGCTAAGATTCCGAAAATCCCCAAACAGACAATTTGTGTAGACATATAAAATTTGGAAGAAAATGCACTCGTACTATTTCAACTTACATTAAAGATGAAATAGCACAGCCAGATTAGGTGTAATGACTATATGTAGTCTGTGCTTTACTGCTTCCATATTTAATAAAATAAAAACATATTTCTAAAATAAATATAAAAATAAATATTCAAAGAAATAAGCACCTGTACTAACAAGTGAAAGAATAACTTCATTGCCTTCCTGAATATTGCAAGTAACTATGTGAGAAATATTAAATAACAAAATCCTGAGACAGATAATCTACTAAGCTGTTATGCATGTTCTGTATTCAGCTGATTAAGAAACAGAATATAATTCAGCCGCATAAGAGGAGATTGGTGAGGCTGACCAAGAATGCCTATATCTATGAATAAGACATTATTTCCATTTAAAAAAGAATGTTAATATTTACACGCTGTTTTCTGTTTTTAACTGTCTTTATCACTGTAGCTGTAAAAGTAATTATTATACAATGCCTACTCTAAAACGTGCATGCTGATTGGCCAGCCCAACCAGCGTGCCCGTTGTAAATCCCTCAATATACTAACGGAAAAAGGTCCGGTCGCCCGGACTTTTCCCGTTAGTATAAAACACTGTCTCGCTATGTTAAAAGAGTTTAACATAGTGACACAGATTTAAAAAAAGTAACGGAGATCTCCTTTGCTTTTTTTAAAGCTGTCTCGCTATGTTAAACTCCTTTAACATAGCGACACAAGTGTAAAGCAACGGAGATCTTGCGATCTCCGTTGCTTTTTTTTTAAACCTGTCTCGCTATGTTAAATGAGTTTAACATAGCAAGATAGCTTTAAAATAAGCAACGGAGATCTCCGTTGCTTATTTTAAAGCTGTCTCGCTATGTTAAACCCATTTAACATAGCGAGATAGTAAAAGCAACGGAGATCTTGCGTTCTCCGTTGCTTTTGCCCACAGCTCTGATGTACTGCGTAGGCATGCGCAGTACATCAGAACTGCCGCGGAACACCAGACAGCTGTGGAAGGACAGCAAAGAGGCATTATACAATGCCATTATTTAAGAAAAGTAATTATTTCTTTTCTTAAATAATGTCATTATATAATAGCAATAACCCACTTCTGGGTGTGGGTAATGCTGGATTTACCCACGGTTGTCTTTGTTTGGTCCTCGGGCCCCCTCAGGACCAAACCACGCCAACTGTGGGTAAATCCAGCATTACCCACACCCAGGCGTGGGTTATTGCTATAATATACAAAGATAACAGAATGTATGAAATGGCTTCAGTGCAGCATTACAGCAAAATCCACATTAGGCAGAAATTTAAAATATATTCCCATTTCTTGTGTTAAATCAGCATATCTCACTAGTATCAGTAGACTGCAAATGTAAAAAGCAGCACCATTTTATAGCAATATACTGAATTTTCCTACGTATCAATAAACATTTCCCAAAAGTTTTCTTTTATTTAAAAAAAAAGATTTAATAAAAGTAAAACTTCAATGGTAGTAAACATTGGAGAGATATACAACATTATGTCTGCATTTCTTCTTTGCCTCTCACTCCTTTTTCTTTCTTTTTATAATTTTAAGTATGCATTCTTTTGTCCTACTTTATTTTCTTTCTCTTCCAACTATGTTCATTTTTCTTTGGGTCCAGAAACCTCAGGAGCAGCCCAGTCATGTGCATACCAGGTCAGGCAATGTTCATCCCTTGCCTATCCAGGGATGTCTTGACAGGGTCAGGCAGTGGCACCAGTCCTGCAGGCTTGGTGAACATCTGCCATTCCTGACGGTGATTACCTGCTCTGGCTCCCAGTGCTCTCCCAGTGCTGACACAAGAAGGATTACCTTCTTTTTGATTATAACATTTTCAATGGATGTGGCAGCTTGGCAAGCCTAACTGACTTGGTTGTGGATGTAGTGGAGCAGGTAGGGGAGTGATACCTTCATCCAGTCCAAGATGGTTTTCAATGGGTTTAAGACTCACTGCTCCAGTTGGTGCCAACCAACACTTCACCACAGGCCCCTACCCCCTCAACTTTTGGGTCCTCCACTGCAGCATCATCAAGCAGAGGAAATATTTCAAGTCCTGTGAACTGGATTTTCATTCTGAGCTTAACTCCTCATTGCCCCTCCTTCCCCTTTCTCCTGTACCCACGTACCTACTTCCCATCCAAACTACACTCTTACTTAAAGAATAAAAAAAAAATGAAAAAATAGGCAGCCTATCCCCCCAAACACATAACACCCCTCCACCCCATATCCTCCACAGCAACCCTCTTAATTTGTTTCCTTCTGTGTTTTCCTCTTTGTTATGTCTTCCCTTTGTCAATCCTTTCCTATTTCCCCCTTTTCATTATTTAAATCAAACAACAGGGTATTCTCATAAGGATACACCTATAAAAACATATTACCCCCTTTATATTTGTAAAGGTTAGTAACAATAGCTACACTATCTTCCTCTTGCCTGAAGTATTTCAAACATGCTTGCACATAGCCATCCACAGAATCCAAGAATAAATAGTCATAGGTTTATTAAAGGTTACTAGGCTAACAGCTAACATTCAAAGTGGGCATTCAATTCAATGACTGGCATAATGAGGGCTGAGTAAAGGGGACAATGACACCCCTAGATCTAGACACAATCCCTTTGTTTATAAATTGTACAATTTAGAAGGTCTTTATTTTCAACAATTGACATATGTTTATCAATAGTTCAGTCACTGTTCATATAAATTTCCAAATCTCAGTCAATTGATTCAGCTCTTAGGGGATTACTGTTGATGTGGTAGTTATCTGGTGTAGATGACTTCCCAAAGGATACAACAATGCATTTTTTGGCATTTAATTTCAGACCATGATTTTGATACCAGTTATTTATTTGAGACAAATGTTCTTGCAGTCATCTGCAAATGTAGTTAGACAGAAACCTTTGGCATTTGCTTTTACTTCAGAAATGTAGATGTCAAATAGGGAAGGTCCCCAGCACAAAACTTTGCAGGACTCCACTGGTGAATATTCTCTTTGTGTTGGCAACTTCCCCTAATTTTATTATCTGCATCCTATCTGTGAGCCAGTTGGCAATCCAATGAATGACATAAGGGTTTAGTCACAGTTTATTTAGCTTTCCTACTATGCCTGAGTGGGCAATTTTTTGAAAGGTTTTGGTTAGGTTGACATATGTGGTATGTACAATTTTGCCTTCATCCATTCATTTGGTGACCTTTTCTAAACATCCAACAGACTGGGTAAGCATGACCTGCACTTGATGAATCCAAACTGAGATGGGTCCAGTGTTTATAGATTCTCTATGTTCTGATTGATTAATTCTATGAGAAATCTTTTCATGGCTTTGCATTGGAAACTGGTCAGACTTATGGTTCTGTGGAAAGTTCTCCTTTATGAAGAGGAATGACTGTAGCTGTTCTTCATTCCCTTGGTACAAAACCTGTATGGAGGCTAAGATTGAAGAGTGTTATTATGGGTGTGGCTAAATCCTGCTTTATGCTATTTAAGATACATGCAGAGATATTGCCAAGACCCATTGATTCAGTATTTTTAGCTTTTGATTACAATTTTAGGACTTGGTCTTGTGTGATATTTGGAGATGAGCTAGTTTCAGGAATATCTTAAAGGACAGATGGAGGGGAGAGAGATTAAGTTAGACCTAAATTTATCAGCAAGTAAGTTTGCTATATCTTCAGTCTTAGGGTAGGTAACATTGTTTATAATCATCACAGTGCATTGCTCCATTGTGCTTTTGAGAGTATGAACACAACTAAAAAATGCCTTGTGATTCTCTTTGGTTTCGATAGCTATTTTAGCCTCAAATTTGCCTTGGTGGATTGTATTAAGATCCTGAGATATTTGCTTCTTTCAGTGAAAAGGGCTCTAACATTCTGGGAATTATTCTTTTTACTTTTGGTCAAAATTATTTTCTTTTTGTTATAAAGCTTGTTGATAGTATGTTTCTATATTTGAGTTTGCTTCTGGGGTTTGCCCTGCATTTGTTCCTATGTGGTACAGCTGATCTATGCAGCTGTTTACATTCTGGTATGGGTCTCATTCTGTTTGTTGAAAACACAGTTTGTCGAGAAACAGAAGGTCGAACCCACTTAAGTGAAAGTGCACTACATCAGAAATGCACTTTTGCGAAAGACAATTCACCAAAGCACGTTACAGTGGGGATAAGGAAATATATCCTTTTCTCCACTGTAGTGCGATCTTGGAGTTAGCATATTTAAGTAAGAGGGGGTGTGTGGGGCACAACCCCCACATGGGGGTGCATGGGGACCTGCCTCCCTGAAAAACAGTGTTTAAAGTAGTTTTTTATTTTTTATTTCTGATTCAGTGAATCGGCTTTCGTGAAAGTGCACGTTCAATGTAGTGCACTTTCTTGGAAGTGGAGTTTTACTTTTCTTTTGCGAGACTGTGACATTTTGATAAAGAAAAGTAGACCAGCTGGTATTTTGTGGTGGTGTACATTTCTGTATATTCAGTGTAGTTAACTGGGTTTGGTGTGGATTTGAAACTTGCCAATGTATCACTTAGTAGTAGGTAATTTGTCCTAAAGAAATTTCTTAAGACACCTTGAGTGCAAGGGATCTCAGGTTTCAGTTTTATTTTGAAGGAGATTTTTTTTATGGTCAGACCTAACAAGTCATGTAGGTATGCAAGGGATGGTGCAATATGCTTGCATTTGTTGACAGACTCAGCAAACTAGTAGATCCCTACATAACTCACTGGATTGCCAGCTGGCTCACAGGTAGGACGCAAGAATTCAGGATTGGTGAGAAGACCTCCACCAAGAGATAGGTCACCAATGCAGTACCTCAGGGCTCAATGCTGGACCAGCTCCTGTTTGGCATCTACTTCTTGGAGGTCAAGGCTAAAATCAAGGTGCTCTAGCTGACAAAGTTTGCAGATGGCTACAAACTGGGTGATATCATAAATCCCCCCATGACGCTAACATCCTGCAAGAGAGTCTAACACACATAAATGAGTGGTGCCAAAGCAGTGACTTCAAACTCAATGCCAAGAAGGTTATTATACTACCTTTTAGG
>NC_056734.1:940404053-940496553 GCF_019279795.1 Protopterus annectens | reverse complement strand
AAAATGGCACAGCAGGATACTGCAAGAATTTTGTTACATCATTTGCTTTGCAGTCTGTGAAGTTGAGGCATTAAAATTACTTAACCACCCATATTACTAAACACCCTGCCTCGGCAGGTCATGCAGGCTGCATTACAGCCTGCAAATGCAAAACATTTGTATTCTTCTGACAGAAAGTATCATGGCACTCTCAATACACAACTTGAAAGCATTTCCTTTTCTGTGAATCTATAAAAGCAGGGATATGAGAATGTACTTGGCCTTGCACATTTTACCTTTTTTTTTAATTCTCATTATTAGAGTAAGGAGCAGAGAGCACAGATAAGCCTCAGAGATCACTGGTAGATGAAACCTTTCCAGAGATATAGCCATAAGAAAGGATGAGGGGAAAAGTTGCTGCACTTGTTATTGGTTGGGAATGCAAAATGTTATAAAAATCAACACTGTTAGCAGACTGAGGTACCTCTCATATGGCATTACAAAGCATCTGTTTTGTCTCCTAAAGAGTTGGCCTGATTGGGAATGTGCATTGCATTGCATTGCTATACAAAATCAATGTGAATCAACTATCCATTCAAACAGCTTCACTGTCTCTCGTCAGAAGGGATAAAATTTGGATGTCTTCTGTGTTTGATGTACCATATCACCAATATTATCCAAGTGCACTGCAACTGCACAGTGATTAAGTTTGTCCTGAAAAACCTGCAATGCCCCCCATCTCCAGCACATCTTTGTGCAAAGTAGCCTCTTGCTGGATGCAGATCTCTTAGATAGTCTGCCCCAGAAAATGCCTCTTTATCTTAGGTTAGACATATTAACAGTGACTTAACTTTTCAAAAGTGGGTAAAAATATATCCCTTGTTGAAAGTGATTAAATGCAGTCACCAGTGAAATATCTGTGGCATGGTCTAGATACACAGATTGTTCCATCAATGGGGTCCTCTAGATGAGACCATTGTAGACTTAGAGTCTAATTCCACCCTTTCATGTTAAACCTAGTGAAAAGTACCATATAACCCATCAATGCCAAGAGATTTAATATGTTTATAATTAGACCACTGTAGAATTTTCTGTTGTAGAAGCCTGAAAAATGTTTGAATAGATAATATCCTAATATCCTGCCTGAAGTTAGACTGGCAAATTTTCCTCTCATGTCCAGGTGATAGCCTATAAATATATGTGCATCTGACAGCTTCAGCTGGGACTTTACTGTATTCACTGGAATTCCCAAGGACAGACAGAAATAAAGTAAATACTCTTTTGCAAGAATCAATGACTGAACTGTGGTGGTGACCAGGAAACAATTGTCAAATTAAAGAATCTCTCTTATTCTGAGCAGTCTCCCGTGAGCTGTTATCACTAACATGCATTAGGGATCATTGGTGGTAGTGGTGGTGGGGGGATCTGGTGAGACCCTATGATAAGGCTCCAAAATAATAATGACTGTCTCACACCCAAAATCGCAAGAATGTCCAGGATGCCTTTGCTATCTTTATGCAGAGACAGGCATTCTGGAAATCCAAAGAGCAAGCCAGTCTTTCTTTGAAGATATATAAGGGTTGAATGCATTATGGTCTTCTTGAGCTTGGTTTTCTCTACTAAAAGATTTAGGCCACTGATGTCTAGGATTGGCATAATGATAATCATTCTTCTTCTGGATTAAAAGAAACCTAGAACAAATCGCAGGACATATTTGGTGTTTTCTGGTAGAACTTCTTGGATGGACGATTTTATCAAAAATTCAGACACCTTTGAATTGGCTGCTTGCTTCAGGTACAGAGTAACATATGGAAACAGGCATGCCTTTGGCTATAGTCTTTTTGATAAGAGTATCAAATATCCTCTGAAAATTATTCTTCTGATTTTCCTGTCTTGCATGTTAAACAGACATACAGTCAGATAAATAGGTATTGTGCCTCTGAATGCCTCCAGAGGTGGATAGTTAGGCAAATCTTTAAAGGTGCTGTAGCTGTCCCCCGATGGGGAGGGATGCAAAACCAGGCTGGTATTCTTTGAAAATCCCCCATGACCTTGGGAGATTCGGTAAGATCATGGTTAAATGGTATATGAGGGAAGTTAAAAAAAACATAAGTTTTTTGCACCTTTTTACTTTTTAGCAAAGAACTTTTTGGGGTGGAGATCTCTACTGCAAAAGCCATGATTGTCTTCTCATTTTGTTCCCTTTTGAACACCCTGTCTTCCACTCAGGGTGCAAAAGGGAGGACCTATCAAAGGAGGTTTTTATGAAGAATACTTTTAAGTTTTCTGCAAATCCACATGATCTGATCTATGCCTGTTTCCTCATGGTAATGCCTGTCTCATTTGCTGTTGCTACTCCACTCAAAGCATTGTGGATCAGCCTCATCAAAGGAAATTTGATACTAGCCATGGTTTCCACCTCCAATTTTTCTTTGAGGAATAGAAGACTGTTTGGTCACTTTTTCAATCAATCCAGCATTTTCTCTGCTAAATCATGCTAAGAACAAGTGACATGTATTGGGTATTTATAAGCCCTTAGGGCAAAAAGTACTGAATGTAAAAGTGTACCCTGAGATTCAGGAAGCTCAAAATTCCATGAAGGAACAGTGTAGCTATTCCTGCATGGAATATGGCTGCCGAACAATCCAGCAAACGGCTGATCTAATGTGCACGAGTATGCTTACACTGTTTCTGCATAGACACAACTGCAGAATTCTGATTACCTCATTTTCTGGTGAAAACTATGCAAATGAGGGGAATTAGTGATTCACCAAGCAGGCAGGCATCCGTGCAAGAACAGTGTTAGTTGCAGAAATGCATTTGTTTACTAACCAAATGCAGTTCTGCAAATAACAAAATGGAGGCATGACAGCTCCCACAAAAAGCATGTATTATAGTCTTTAGGCATGCCAATGGTCAAATATATGGCTATTGGCATGGAAAAGTGCTTCAATTTTATAAAAATCAAAGTTTTTTTTTTGGCCGATCTCAGCAGTTTAAGCAAAGGGCAGCGGCACACAAATGGGATTGTGCCAAAAATAAAAAAAAATGTGAAAACTTAATTTTAATGGAAATCTGCATCTTGCCATTATAGTCTATGGCATGCAGAATCCAAAAAATACTAGGGAACAGTGGTTGTCAAGGGGAAAGCCTCTGTGTTAGTGCAGTAACTATGGACTAAGGCAGTGGGATATGCAAATGAGGGAAAATTTACAGAATCACAAAAATCTTCTAAGTTCCAAACTGCATCTAACCATGTAGGTGCTATAGCATGATCGTGTAACTAGAAGGAACAACAGACATGAAAAGGTGGGTGTCAAACATGTTGTAAGCACATTGGAGCCCTATGGCGCAAAGATAAGCTTAGCTAAGCAATGGTGTATGTCTGAGACTGTATTAACTTATTCCATGAAATGAGGAGCATGTTCACATCCAGAGGAGGGCAATTTCTTCATGTTTACATTAGCTAAAGGGGTTTGCACAGTGTGCACCGGGGTCTAAAACAAACAAACAAAAAAAAACCAGAAATAGAGGAATGTTTACTTTTGGGCACGGGTTTGAGCGGCAAGCCTCAGTGCTTAAAAGGGGAGGAAATGGGAAAGGAGAAAAAGGAAAAAAAGAAAAATAGCAGAAAGAAAGCAGTCAGGAACAAATTACATAGCTAGCAGGTGGAATGCATCATAGTCAGCCAATCATACAGGCAGCATCTGCAGCACAACAGTATAAACTATTGAAACACCTTACAGTCTATTTTTTCCCACAAACTCCGCACTATTGGTGTACACATGCAGAGAAAATTTAACTTGAAAAATGTTAGGAGCTGCCATTGCTTTGATCAATCAGTATGTGCTACAGGTTGAGGGCGGAGAGGCGGATAATGCTGACAACCACCACAGACCGAGGAGGAGGAGGAGGAGAAGAGTGTTCAGACCCAGGGTAACGTATTAGGGGCTACATGATCTGGAGATAGTAGAGTGCTACAGGGTGGACAGAGGCATACTTCAGCAAATCACCGAGCTGAGCCGACCTCAACTCAGACCTAGAACCAACAGAGGGTAACCTATCTCAGTGGATACCAAGGTATGTGTAGCCTTAAAAATTCTAGTTACAGGTACTTTCCAAAGACCTACTGGGGACATCATGAGGGTCTCACAGGCATTTGCATCCAGGGTACTCCACCAGTTCCTTGATGCCACGCTACCACATGCCAGTGAGCACATTTACTTCCCCAACACCCATGAGGAGAGGACCAGAAATATGCATCTCTTCCACCGTGTAGCAGAATACCCAGAAGTACCGGGTGTTATAGACTGCACGCACATCCACATCAAAGCACCACCTGGTGAAGAGAGTAGGGTCTGCATAAACGGTAAGGGATTCCCCTCCATCAACTGCCAGGTCATGTGCAATGTCCAGGGCATTATCATGAATGTGTGTGCTGGCAGCCCTGGAAGCTATCACGACTCCCACACCTGGCATTTGTCACAGCTGTAACAGGCATTTGCCAGTGCAGGCATCCCATATGGCCATCTGGTGGGGGATGCTGGCTATGCACTGGAGCCATGGATGATGACACCCATCAGAAATGCACACACACACCCACACAAGAATGCCATAATGAGGCACATGCACAAACCAGGATCATTATAGAGCGTGTGTTTGGGATGGTCAAGTTACAGTGCTGCTGCCTTGACATATCTGGTGGAGCTTTGCAGTACTTTCCAGCCACATGTGCATACATGCTCATAGTAAGTGCCATGCTACACAATATGATCCTGTGGAAACAGTTGCAGCAGGAACAGCACGGGGAAGGGCCACCCAGCCCACTACAATTGCCAAGGTCTCCACAGGCACAGAAGGACTCAGAGGAGGATGACCCTAAGCCTGCTCCTGTAGGCAGATGGAGGCATGCCCAGTATGCTCAGGCCCTGGCAAAGAGGCAATGCATAGCACAAACACTGACACTGTAGGGACCCAAGGAACTGACACCCCTCTCTGTCTTGCACACACAGTAAAACGGATGACACACACATCACATTACCTTTAACTTACCATGTATAGGCAGTGTCCTGTGTACATCCAACATAGGCGGCCCTCAAACACCTTCCTCACAACTACTGCAAGCACAAGGTAAGTCAGTCTTCTTAACAATAAATGAATGGATTAGTATGTTTTACTAGCATATCTATGGTAATGCTGCATGCATGCAAGGGAATGGGGTGGTCTACTGGATAACAGCACACAACTGACAGCTATGTGCGACACCAGGAAATGTCTGGGCAAAGCTGGCCCTCACACACTATGCAATAGTACCCAAGGTGATAAATCCCATTGCAGTTTATGTGTAGGAACAACTAACTGGGAGTCATAGGTCACAGGCATGGATGTCAATGTGGGGGTCCAATACCTACCCCTCACGCCCACACAGCAAGGCAGCTGCAGAAAAGCATAGACAAATGTCTGGTAAAGGCACACAAATGGTGGCAGTGTTGAATTACCTCCCCCTACAGGCTCACACAGTGATAGCACAGCTGGACCCACAGTTGCAGTAAGGCTACGAAGGCTAAGAAGTATGAAACTCAAATGTATGCCAGTACAATCTGACCTGTGCTCTTTACTGATATGCCTCTTGGCCCCAAGACAAGACACAATAATATGGTAAATGGAACCAAAATGCAAAGCAAATAGCACAGTCGGTGCAAATGTGCACAGTTGACAGCTGTGCCCCCCATATACTCACACAAATGCAGAAACATGTATGTTTGCAGGGAAATAACAGCATAGCACACATTGGCATGGCTGTACCAATACCATGAAAACATGTTGCCTGTCCACAATATGCAGGTGTCAATTAGCTATGTGTATGTGTGGTTAATACTGTCAGGATCTGGCCAGCACATTCTCCGGGCAGTCGTCTTGTATTACACTAGGTACAGTGCTGTCTTTGACAGGGCCATGTGCAGATAACTGCAGTGCCTACTGTTACGCTTGTCAGTGACACCCACTGCTCTGCCACTCAAATACCTGGAAATCACAGTGCTATGTGGAATACACTACACATATAAGTGACATCTTGAAGGATGTGTAGCTGAGGTGCCAAGGCTTTTGTGAATATAGGTGCTTTTTGGTACTGTTGCCAGTGGTTATTCTCAATAATTATTTTGTCTTATGTTTGCTTTTACATTTAATAGACATGCCTGCACAATAGAATGCACTCTGTACCCAAACCCGTTACTCCCAACCTCTGACAGCAAGATGTCTGGACAAGGGCAGAAATAAAAATGGAACAAAGGCACAATGATAGACATGTGTTACAAATGCCGCCCTTACATACTGAGAAAGTTGGTAGGGTGAGGGGTTTGCATTAGCAGGAATTGTCTGAAGGCTATGTAGTCTGAAACAGTAATGTCTGCCATTATTTTGCAACATCACTCTTCAATTATATATAACTAACTTGCCATAAAAACACAAAAAGGATGAAACCTCTAGCCAAACATCTGGACAACATTCCAAAAAATGTACAGGTGAGAGGTATGTCTACACAAGGATATGACATCTCAGGTTAGAAAGATAACATGCAAGCAGGAAATTCCCAGTCTTTATATCACCAGGTTGTCAGACTGTTTATTCAGCGTGTCATTACTAAACTGGCTGTAGCCACACCTCACAAATGGCCTTGTTGGGTAAGAATGTACATAGCTGCCCTCATAATATTGGTCTATACATCATACAACTAGTATTCCTCTGGTAAAGCACTGTGATGATCTGAGGATGTCTGGCACTAGGTAATGGCACAATACATTCCAGTGACAGAGTACAGATATGTCAGAAAATGTCTGCTAAACAAACCAAGTACCCTGAAGAAAGTCCTGTGTACTCCTGAGAGGTATGGCTGCAGCACACAAAACCCTGGACTGGAGTACACCTATCTCTGGAATGGAGTTCCACTCTAACTATAGAAGGTCACACTGGGCATGCTCCTACACTTAGAGAATCTCAGGACATGTTGGAACCTCCATTGGAATATATGACTGTATTGTGTATATATGTCTGTGGATACAGACAGCTATATACACCTCAACTGTCCCTACACACACACGTCAGACAGGATTACCCTCACACACATACACACACACACACACACACACACACACACACACACACACATATATATATATATATATATATATATATATATATATATATATATAGGCAACAGATAACAACATATGTCAAGCATACACACACATAGATGTGGGGAAGTGAGAGACAGACAGTGATAGAGAGAGAGAGAAACAAGGGGACACAAACAGAGTGAGTCACACACACAGATACCCTGAATGGCATACAGTGATGTCCTGCTGTGCACAGTGGCATACCAGTTGTAAACAGTTGCTCATACCAGCATAAAAGGTGAGCCTCATTGTTAACAGTACTGAGGTTGGGGTTATAATATAACATAACCTGTGTGCGTGTGTGTGTGTGTGTGTGTGTGTGTGTGTGTGTGTGTGTGTGTGTGTGTGTGTGTGTGTGTGTGTGTGTGTGTGTGTGTGTGTGTGTGTGTGTCCATAAGTCTAAGTATTAGGAGACTGTTCCCACTCAGTACACTTCACATTGCCCTACTTCACAAGATCTGCTGCTGTCATTCACCTTAGAAGTACCATTGGACACCAATCACTCCTATAAGCTCTGTAGCATGTATGATAACTGTGTAACACTGTAGTACAAATAACTAGATAGGTAGGAGTTCTAATCTCAATGCTGGCAACTGTGTGTGACAGTTGTATATGCAAGAGTGTGTGCTTGTTTGTAGGTGAAACAGTTTTAGGTCATTCTCACTTACAACACTTTCCAGTGCCCCACTTTATCAGCCTGCTGATGTCATTCCCCTTACTGGCACATTTGGCCTGTTGTCAGCCCAGTAAGCTCTGTAGCACATGTGATAACTGTGTAACACTGTAGTACAAATCACTAGCTAGGCAGCGGTTCTAATCTCAGATCCAGCAAATGTATGTGTGTGAGTATAATTGTGTGTTTATGTGTGTAAGAAGAAGTATTATGATAAGTCTCCCACCCAGCACCCTACTTTATCAGTCCTGCTGACATAATTTCCCTTATCAGCACCTTTGGTCAGTTGTCAAAGCTCTGTAGCATGTGCAATAAATGTGTAACCCTATAGTACAAATAACTACATAGGCAAGGGTTTGACTCTCAGGCTCGACAAATATTTGTAGGAAGAAGTATTTTGATAAGTTTCCCACACACTGCCCTACTTTATCACTCCTGCTGATATCATTCCCCTTATCAGCACCTTTGTCCAGTTGTAGTTGTCAGCCCAGTAAGCTCTGTAGCACATGCAGTAACTGTGCAACACTATAATACAAATAACTACATAGGCAGGTGTTATATGCTCAGATCTGGCAAATGTGTATGTGGGTGTGTCAGTTGGTATATTTATAGGAAGAAGTATTTTGATAAGTTTCCCACCCACTGCCCTACTTTATCAGTCCTGCTGATGTCATTCCCCTTATCAGCACCTTTGGCCAGTTGTTAGCCCAATAAGCTCTGTAGCATAGGTTCATAGGTTCATAGGTAGGTACTAGGCTATTGGCACTAGGATCTATATAAGCCTAGCCAAATGGTACCCTGGCTTTTGCCACCCAAGAAAATTATTTTCCTGAGCCCCTGTCAAGCAGAGCCACAGACGTGATCACTGGAGTGAATTTCCTATCTCCCATCCAATCATCAAGATTTTTCTTGAAGAGTGCTAATGAGGAGCTTTGTTTGATATAGATAGGTAGTTTGTCCCAGAGTATGGGAAGTCTCTGGGACAGGAATCTATTCCTCCAGCATGTTCTGTTTATTGTGGTGACAAGGTTTAGGTCCTTAGAGCATGTAGCTCGGAGGGTTTGGGATTTCTTTAAGTAGAGCATATCCAACAGGTCTGTGTTTGACATAGCTTTGTATGTTAGGCAGAGAACACTTCTGAGTAGGCGATATGCGACAGAGTAAAGCTGGAGTTTTTTGAGACGGTCTGCGTAGGGCATCTGTTTGAGGCTGGTAATCCTCTTTGTGAGGTATTTCTGTGGCCTTTCCAGATTTTTAGATGTCTTGTGAGGTACATACCAATGACCTCTTTTTTCTTGGATGAGAAACCTTTTGTTATGAGGTGTGCCACATAGAAGGATTTCCTGACTACTGTGGTGATGTGATTATCAAAGGAGAGAGTACTGTCCACCTGTGTCCCAAGGGCTCTTATCATACTTTCGGGGTTAAGTAGACTGCCGCTTATGTGGTAGTTCATGGGTACAGAGTTTTTACCAAAAGGGATGACAATACACTTTTTGGCATTGAACTTGAGACACCATGGCTTTGACACCAGGCGTCTGTCTCAGTGAGGCCCTTTTGTAGGATGTCCACATCATTAGGAGTTTTGATTATGGCTCCTAGTTTGCAGTCATCTGTGAACTTTGTTAGCCAAAGACCTTCTGTGTTAGCCTGTACTTCAGAGAAGTAGATACCAAACAGGAGAGGACCTAGGACTGAACCCTGTGGTACTCCACTTGTTACTGGTCTGAAGCTGAATTTAGAGTCTGCTACTTTTACAGTGTGGGTTCTGTCAGTGAGCCAGTTGGCAACCCATCTTGTGAGATAGGGATTTATACCTTGTTTACTGAGTATATCTATAATTCCAGAGTGCACATGCAGATAGCACGTGCAATAACTGTGTAACACTATATTACAAATAACTAGATAGGCAGGGATTCTACTCTCAGATCTGGTGAATGTGTGTGTGGGTGTGCATGTTTGTAGGAAGAAGTATTTTGATAAGTTTCCCACCCACTGCCCTACTTTATCAGTCATGCTGATGTCATTCCCCTTATAGGTTCATAGGTGTGTACTAGGCTGATAGCTTTGGAGCCTTTACAAGCCTAGCCCATAGAAGTGCCCTGCCATTGTGTCACCCAACATTAGTTCTCAGTGCCTCTATCAAGTAGAACCACTAGAGTGATCCCTGGAGTGAACATTCTATTACCCATCTACTCATCAAGATTACTCTGGAACAGCTAGGTGCTCTGCTTGACATGTATGGGAAGTCTATTCCAGGGCATGTGCAGTCTCTGGATGAGTAACCTGCCCCTCCAGCATGCTGTGTTGATTGTGGTAATGATGTTGAGGTCTCTGCAGGGTGTGGTGCAGAGGGATTGGGATGGCATTAGATGTAGCATTTCTAAATGAGCTGGATCAGACATGTCTTTGTAAATCAAGCAGAGATTAACTCTAAGTAGGTGATTTGAGACAAAGAATAGTTGGAGTCTTTTGAGTCTGTCTGTGTAGGACGTGTTTAATGCCTAGGATCCTCTTTGTGAGGTACTTCTGTGGCCTCTCCAGCTATTGTAGGTGTCTAGTGAGGTACATGCCAAGTGGGCCATTATTCTAGATGATTGGTCTAATGAGGGAAGAGTAGACAGAGACGATGACCTCTTTCTTCCTGGATGCAAAACCTTTGGTAATGAGATGTGCCACATAGAAGGACTTCCTGACCACAGTGGCAATGTGGTGGTTGAAGGCGAGGTTGCTGTTAACCTGTGCTCCCAGATCTCTTATAATGCCTACAGTGTTCAGCGGGCACCCATTGATGTGGTACTTAGTGGGAACTGAGTTTTTACCAAAGGGGATGATGATGCATTTTATGGTGTTAAGCTTCAGGCCATGGTTTCCACACCAGTCATTGGTCTCAGTGAGGCCTTTCTGTAGGATTTCTGCATCACTTTTGGAGTTAATGATGGCTCCCAGCTTGCAGTCATCTGTGGACTTGGTCAGCCAAAGTTCCTTTGTGTTGGCCTGGACTCCTGAGAAGTAGATGCTGAGCAGGAGAGTACCCAGGAATGAACACTGTGGGATTCCACTCGTGACTGGTTGGCAGTCTGACATGGAGTTTGCTACTTTCACACTGTGTTCTATCTGTGAGACAGTTTCCAACCCACCAAGTGATATAGGGGTTGATATCTAATTTGGTGGGTTCATCAATAATTCCTGACTGAGGAATAGTATCAAAAGCCTAGGCCATATTGATGTAGGCTGTATGCAGTGCCTTACCATCATACACAGCCCTGGTGACTGACTCAAAGAAGTCAACCAGGTTGAACAGGCATGCTCTCCCTTTCACAAAGCCAAACTGTGTCGGGTCCAGAGTTAGGGGATTACCTATATCTTTGTCGATCAGGTCCCTGATGATGTGCTCCACAGCTGTACATATCAGACTCATCATGCTATTGGGCCAATAATTCCCAGGATCTGTAGTCGCTACCCCTTTATGGAGAGGGATGATTGCAGCTGTGCACCATTTGGCAGGGACAAAGCCTGAGGTGAGGCTGTGACTGAACAGGGCACACAGATGTGGTGCCAGGTCTCTTTGTAAGTCATGTAGAACACAGCCACAGATATTTTGGCTCCCGTGGAAACTGTATTCTTGCCTGTGGACAATGCAAGTTTAACCTGGGCTGCAGTAATGCTGGGTGCCTGGCATTCTTCTGGCATTGTGATTGTTCACTTAGGGAGGGAAAGAGGGGTAAACCTGACACTGAATGTTTTGGCAAGAATGTTGGCAATATCTGTTGGCTCAGTATAGCAGGCAGCATTGTGCAGTAACTCAGACCATTTCTGAGTATTGCTTTGGAGGTTCTTGATATAACTATCAAAGGCTTTGTAATTGTTGTCAGTGTCCGCTGCAATTCTGCCATTATAGCTGGCTTTAGATGATCTCATGAGAGATCTCAAGTTGTTGTTGAAGCTAATACAGGAGTTTTTCTAGTCTTGGGACTCCACCTTTTTCTGCAACAGTTTCTTCCTTCTGTTGTACAGTACATTGATAGCAGGGGACCACCAGATTGGCCTTCAGTGTTTGGATAAGAGTGTCTTGGTTCTGTTGGGTATGGCTTGTTCCATGCATTTATGTACATGTTTGTACAGTGCATTTGTGTATGATTCGGCAGTCATACAGCTATTTTCTATTGGCATGGTTGCTGTGAAGTTAGCCACCTCTGTTTTTAAGAGTCCAAAGTCAGCTTTGGACAAGTTTTTCAAGGTGGTTACCTTTGCAGGGGGTGTGGGTGAGATGCGGATTTCTATGGTGATTACTTTATGGTTGGATATGACCAGGTAGGTATTAACTACTGTTGTCAAGAAATGGAGCCATATGTTAGTAATCAACACAGGTCAAGGATGTTGCTTTCTCTACTTGGGGGTCAGAATGAACAGGTCCAGGGCATTGGAAATGATGAATTCCAGGAAGCATAGGGCCAGTGTATTGGTGCTTGAGTACTTTTCCCAGTTGATGGAGGGGTAGTTGAAGTCTCCTTCTATGAGAGTGTTGTGTTGGACCTTGATAGATTCTAGGGTATTGAGGAATGTGGATTGAGAGTCTATGGACATGGATGGGGACCTATAGCAGGCTATGACCTGGATTGCACTATTATCCAATGTCAGTTGTACCTGAAGTATCTCAGATACATTATGCTGGGATACTAGTCTGGGGTTGTGCATATCCTTTATGAATATGGAGATACCATTGCCTTTGGAGCTGTGGTCCATGTTTTGGGGCTGACAGGTGTGGAATGAGTTATAGCCTAGTAGTGCAGGGGTACTGTCTGCTGCTGTAAACCAGGTCTCCGTTACAGCACAAATGTCAATGTTCTCCATTTTGAGGAGTACTTCGAGTGACTGCATCTTGAGATTTAGACATCTATTGTTGAGCAGCTTGACCCTCAGATTGCATTTATTTATAGCTGTTATGGTGGTAATTTGACTTGGAACACTGCCTAAAAAGACACTATAGGGTTGGCAAGAGACTCAGCCAGTACCTGGAAACCTAGGGGTGACAGATGCAGGCTATTCCTGGTAAGGCATCGTGGTCTGTCAACTATGTCATCTCAAGCAGACAGATACTGAATCCCCTGAGAATGACACTAGACACTTAAGCCAATTGATGAAGTCAATTATTTGTTGTTTGTACTGCGGTTTCATTTTGGGTGACAGTAGTGTACTGCTCAGGGCTACTGTAATACCTTCCTGGCCCTCATAATTTGAGAGGTTCACCATGTCTCTTTTCATGTAGTCCAGGGATGTGCATCTCAGGTCATTCATACCCACATGGAGAATAACAGAGTGATGCTTGTAGTTGTTGTGCAGTGATCTGACAGGGTGTGTTATGTGTTGGATTCTGGCACCTGATAGACAGCTGACTGCTACCTTCTTCAAATTCAACCTAGTGAGTGAAATATCTGTGTGTCTCACTATTGAGATACCTATAATTACTGTATTGGGCAAATGGGTTAGCCTTAAGAGCTTAGTTTGAGGGGCACACTGTGTAGGTGAAATATGTGTCCTGTGGTTTGTACTGTGTTGTGGTGTTCAAGTGGGTGTCTGTCTAGGTGGTCTCTGCTGTTTGGCTAAATGTCTATTGAGTGCCTCTGTGAAGGTGTTTGTGTGTCTTTTTTTGTATGTCAGAGCTGTTGTAGTTAGTGTTCTGGAGGGTTATGTGTTCTATGTGGTGTGGTGCAGGTGTTGACCTTCTCTTGACCAACTAGTCCAGTCTTCGCTGGAGAGTGCATATCTTCCAATTTGGTGATATAGGGGTATAGCTCACAAGTCTGAGTGTTGGGAGTTTAGAGGAGAGGTTTTTCTGGGTACATGAGGCAGTTGCAACAGTGCCTCAGAATGCCCAAGTGCACCAGGTTAATGGGCGAAAGCACAGAGAACTGCACTTTAATCATGCCAGGAGGGGGTGGTCAGAACTACTAAGTACTGAATTTATTTCCATGAGGAACAACTACTGCTGATGGCTCTCAGGTGTGCTAGAATAATTGATACAAAAACCTGCTGAAGTGCAAAGCTATTAGGCTATTTGAAGTGCAAGAGAGAAAGAACTAGCAAGAACTAAGGGAAAAACTGAAGGCAGACTTTCTGGCACCTGTAATAGTTTACCTCATCGGTGCAGTTATCAGCACCTTTGGCCAGTTGTCAGTCCAGTAAGCTCTGTAGCACTTGCAGTAACTCCATAACACTGTAGTACAAATAACTAGATAGGCAGGGGTTCTACTCTCAGATCCAGCATATGTGTGTGTGTGTGTGTGTGTGTGTGTGTGTGTGTGTGTGTGTGTGTGTGTGTGTGTGTGTGTGTGTGTGTGTGTGTGTGTGTGCATGCGTGCATGTGTATGTATGTTTCCCGGAAGAAGTATTTTGATACATTTCCCACCCACTGCCCTACTTTATCAGTCCTGCTAATGTCATTCCCCTTATCAGCACCTGTGGCCAGTTGTCAGCCCAGTAAGCTCTGTAGAGCATGCGATAATTGTGTAACACTATAATACAAATAACTAGATAGTCAGGGGTTCTAATCTCAATACTGGCAATTAAGTGTGTGTGCATTTGGGTGAGAATCATATACTGTGTGGGTTATGCAGTTCTGAGATGTGTACCACCCTGTACATTTCCCATCACCCTACTTTACTAGGCCTGCTGATGTCATTCACCTTAGAAGTACCTTGGGACAAAGGGAAATCATATAAGCTCTGTAGCGCATCTGATAACTGCATAACACTATAGTAGAAATAACTAGATAGATAGGGGTTCTAATCTGAATACTGGCAACTCTGTGTGTGTGTGTGTGTGTGTGTGTGTGTGTGTGTGTGTGTGTGTGTGTGTGTGTGTGTGTGTGTGTTTATGTGAGAATCATATACTGTGTGCTTTATACCATTTTGAGTTGTGTACCACACTGTACACTTCCCCTGACCCTACTTTACTAGGCCTGCTGACGTCATTCACCTTTGAAGTACCTTGGGACTAGCTAAAATCATATAATCTTCGTGGTGCATCTGACGACTTCGTAACACTATAGTAGTAACAACTAGATCAGCAGGGGTTCTAATCTCACTACTGGCAACTGTGTGTGTGTTTAGGTGAAGATCATATCCTGTTTGGCTTATACCATTTTGATGTTTGTAACATTCACACATGTTTACCACCACCCAATGCCATTACTTTATATAGCATGGTAACAGCATCTGCCTCACATGCAGCATGTTAAACCATTGTATAGGCCATACCAGTCCTCTGTACAGATGTCTATGGAATATCCAGATGTTTTCGACCTATATGTGGTCTGTGTACCTTAACAATGCCAATGTATGTGATATTGTTACCAAATTGGCCACGGTGAGTGTAGTGACACACATGCGAGCATCAGGTATCACACATGACTGAAACATCTTGCTGATACAACGTCTGCTACTCTATCACTTGTCCATGCTTGTAGGAGCAATACATGACTCCAGATGCTATTTCTGGAGGGTTATCTCACCATCCACAAAGGCATTCACAACATTGCATGCTGTAAGAGGTAGTAAGTTATGTCCCATGCATGTAATCTATGCAGGGCATGTCATTTGTGAGTAATAGTACAGTACATCAAAGTGGATATGTAAGTTTACTAATCTATCTATTGCCAACTGTGTTTGTGTTACTGTATGCACATCCTCTTTGTCAGTCCTTACTGTGTGTATGCAAGTGATATACCATTTTGTTTCCCTCTTCCACCCTGTGAAGTCAGGAATACATACCACAAACCTGTCATACACAGTAGCATGCCATCACCAACTGATTCAGGGTGGAGTGTATGGGAAAGAAATGCAGGGCCAACAGGTGTTGACAGGTGAATCTGTTGCAGTTAATGTAATGGCAACGCTTGTGAGGGACCTGCTGACAGTACTGTCGTAACCTGTTCTGTATGTATGAGCCTGCAGTACTAAACAAAACTGAGGTGAAATGTCTGAAGGCTACCTGTCTGTGACAAGGGGTATGTCTGCAAGATCACACTGTCTGACAACAGTGTCCCTTACACAATATTGCACGCATACACACCTGGTACATGTACATATAAAGCTGTACCTTGCCTATGACACAGTTGGTGTATTCCCACTCTACCATACTCCCTCCTGATACTGTCTGCAGGGCCACAGCCTGAAGACACACAGGCACCTGGAGCACAAACAGAATGTAGCATGTCAGATTACATTCAGTCAGTGGTACTAACAGCAATAATGTATCCTGGCTAATAAGGTACATACACTTGTATGTGTAAACATAAATGCAAGTAGACAGCACCTTACACAGTATTACATAGCTACACTGTACTATAGTCACCCTGTGCATCAGCCCCACACTAGCATGTCCCTGCATCGATGGTATGGATGACAGGCATGTGGCACATATATCATCATATGCACAGGGTGTGGTGTGGGTTCACCAAAGGCCTAGGCTGGGCCATATGGTTGACATCATGTGTGAGTTTGGAGGGGTACCCAATAGATGGGATGTGCAGAGGTGCTGTATGTGTTTGGAGGTGACCTGCCTATGATACACATGTGTGTGTGTATGTATTCACACAGTCATGCCATGTGGCTGCCGTACACAGGGGTATGTTGGAGAGCTGTGGACCGTACATGGCAGGGTGTCTAGTTCACCGTCTCTGACCACAGTCATGGGAACTGGTCCTGCCAGGGGTCTCACTGGCACCACCAGGCCCAAGGACAGATGCAGTACTGCTTCCTGATGGTGACTGCTGTCTGCTGGATCTGTGTTCTTGAGGGGACCTGCCAGGACCACATGCACTTTGCCTGCTCCGATTGTGATGTTGACAGCAACCCCCCTTAGGTAGTGCTGGTGTCATTGCATCTATGGGAGTGTGAATGTGCACAGCCCCATAGACTCTCAGCTATTGTTGGTGCTGGCCTATGCCCACTTGGCTGATGCACATCTCCTACTACATGGTCTAGCACAGACATGCCATGGTCGAGGATTCCCAAAGTCTCACCCCACCATCTATTTGTGACCTCAGTATTTTGACATGTGGCCTCAACAAAGTCATGTATGCCACCATGTAAATCAGGAAAAGTTGCATCCACCACATTATTTGTCAGGTGTTGCATTCACTACATGCCTGTGCATCCATGAAAGTCCAAAACATTCATCTGGTGACACCTGCTGTGGCACTTGCGAGAGCGGCTTGATGAGCAGCAGTCCTTCTGTGAGCACCCCTGTCCATCCACCTGTGTGGGACCTCATCTGCACTCTGGCTATGGCCAGTGTCTACACTCACACTTGCCATAGTCAACACACAAGCCTATTCCATGCCACCACCTGCCAACTGTCCATCATCTGTGGCCAGTGGTGATGGGGTATGTGTGGACATTGTCACTGTGTGCAGGGATGGTGGTAGAGAGCAGTGGGATGCCAACCAATGGCACAGATTCAGCCCCTGACAATCCCACATGTACCTCACTATTCCTATCATCATTTTCAGAGTCTGCAGAGACACTGACATCAGTTTCCAAGACTGGGATGATCTGAGGAGTGACATCACTAATTAATGACATACATTTGAGTTTCAGACCTCCGAACCAGCAGCACTTTAAGGTCGGCTGGTACACAAACACACACATGCACATACATGCACACACACACACACACACACACACACACACACACACACACACACACACACACACACACACACACACACACACACACACACACACACACACACAGACACGCATACACACACACATTTGTGCACACACACACACACACACACACACACACACACACACACACACACACACACTTACAGGTGAGGTGGCACAGATCTGTTACACAGACCTCACATTACCCAAATGGTGAAATGCATTACACACAGACCTCAACATCATGCATTGCAGCCAGTTTTACTCCATGTAACTAACAATATAGAGCTCTGGGATACATGAGTCTGCAGACACACTGACATCAGTTTCTAAGCTGGAGGGACCACGGACCCCATTACGACCTGTGAGGGGAAGACACCATATGTACATTAATACCTGCACTTTAAGGTCGGCTGGTACACAAACACACACATGCACACACACACACACACACACACTCATACACACACACACACACACACACACACACGTGCGCACACCCATGCACACGCACACACACACGCATACACACACACACACACACACACATGCACACACACACACACACACACACACACACACACACACACACACACACACACACACACACACACACACACACACACACACACACACACACACACACACACACACACACACACACACACACACACACACACACACACACACACACTTACAGGTGAGGTGGCACAAATCTGTTACACAGACCTCACATTACCCAAATGGTGACATGCATGACACAGACCTAAACATCATGCATTGCAGCCAGTTTTACTCCATGTAACTAACAATATAGAGCTCTGGGATACATGAGTAGTGTTAGTAGTTGATGGCCCTTCCCCAGCACAGACTGCACTCATATACACATCATTTCTGCTCACCTGTAAAGCAGAGTGGCATCTACTACAGAACATATCTCACAACTGTACAGACCCTTGCAGAATGTGTAGATGTCTGGTCATATATTTGCACTGTTTCTCATAACCCCTGTGTTTGTCTGATACATGACTGGGATGATCTGAGGAGTGACATCACTAATTAATGACATACATTTGAGTTTCAGACCTCTGAACCAGCAGCACATGTATGGTCACACAAATCCTGTTATACCACCAACCTTCTAAGCTTACAGTGGATATGATAAGTGTACACACCCCTGTTAACATGCCATGTTCTTGTAATATATAAAATGAGACTGCAATAATGCATTCAAAAATATTACTCGGCTTTCATGTGACATATGACCTGTGCAATCCAATCAATAAACAAACATATGTCTTACATGTAAAATATAAGTGTGCACACCCTTAAACTGATACTTTGTTGAAGCACCTTGTAAGTGACTTACAGCATACACTCTTCATGTGAAGGTGTCTATCAGCATGACACATCTTGACTTGGCATTATTTGGTCACTCCTCCTTGCAAAGGTCCCTTTACTCTGTCAGTTTGCAAGGACAGCTCATGTGCACAGCCCCCATCAAGTCACACTGGGGGGTTTCTATCTGGTTTAGGTCTAGTCTCTGGCTGGACCAATCCATAACCATGAGTGTGCTCAGGTGGAACCATTCTTAGGTAGCTTTGGATGCATGCTTCAGGTCTTTGTCATGTTCTAGGCTGAAACCCCTCCTTGTCCTCAGCATTCTTGCAGATGCCTGATGGATTTGGGGCAGATGTGAGTGTTATTTGTAACTGTTCAGAATTCCCACCATCATGACTATAGGCCCAGTTCTGGCTTTGTAACAGTATCTCCACAGCAGGCCAATGCCAACAGTGTGATTCACCATGGGGATGGTGGTCTTCAGGTGAAGAGAGGTGTTGCTTGTGCACCACATAAACCTTTTGGTATTGTGGCTGTGAGGTCGAGCCATAGTCTCATTACACCATAACACATTTTCACATATGACAAACCAGTAAATTTAAGAAGCAAGTAAAATCGAACAAAGATGCCAGGTAAATCCACAAAAAGCCAAGGAAGTACGAATTGAAGTAGTAATAGTATTCTAAACGCAGGTTTATTTCTTTCTCAAACAACAACATACGTTTTCGCTACTGTCCAACAGTAGCTTCATCAGAGAAACTGACAGGCGAAAAGCGCCAAGAATTTAAAACTTAATGTGACGTGGGTACGTTACAACACGTCACTGAAGTTCACACAGAACCATTCTCATACAATAGCTTTGTTATATGTATACAACAATAAGTTGCATATAAGACCCAAGCTCATATCAACAGTATTATGTTTAAAAATAAAAACAATTAATTCTACAAGTCAATACGTTTAAAATAGCATTCATTGCGAGTGTAATGTGATGTATTATACTTCGCTAGCTCTACTGCTTCCCAATTTCAAACAGAAGGGTTAGTATAAGAGCTCCTACGAAGTGTCAATCAACTTAACAAAAATTATACATTCTATGTTAAAAAGTTTTTTGTGTAAAAGATAAATAGATGATGATAAAAAAATGGTAAAAAATCATATTGTATCAAAATGTGGATAGCTTACCTAATCAAATGTAAGTATTTAAAATTATTTATGTCTGTTATAGTTATAAACATAAATAACATTTGAAACATGTGTGTTCTTTAATTAATTTTACAACATGTGTATTCATTAATTAATTTTAACTCAAGGTACTCCTTAATTTCAGTATACAAGTGATGTTGCAGTTTTCATTTAACCCTGGTGTGCTAAACGCGTCTAATGTTAATTGCCATTCTAATTCACATGCTTCCAATAATAATGAGAATGGGCCACCTCTAATAGTGAAGGGGACATGGTCTATAGCTATAAAGTGGAAGCTATGGCCAGGGTTGTTAAAAATGTGTTTCGCCAGAGCATTGCCGCTTTTGTTTTTCTTAATAGCATAAATGTGTTCATACAGCCTTTCACGTAACTTACGGTCTGTTTTCCCTACATAAAAGGCTGGACAGCAGTCACATGTAGCTAAATAAATAATAGATTTAGTCTCGCAATTAAGTTTGTAATTGATATAATATTTTTTATTCCTAATAGTAAAAGAATTTGATATTTTCAAATATTTACAATATTTACATAAACCACACATAAATGTCCCCTTTTGTCTTGAGGTAATATCAATTTCTTTATTTCTTTCCAGTAACATTTTAAGATTATTACCTTTCTTGTATACTATAATAGGGTTAACTCCTAGTTTTTCTGATAATTGTAAATTACTCCTGATAAAACACCAGTTTTTAAAAACTATTGACCTAATCTGGTTAGAGTTGGTATTAAAAGTAGTTATAAAACTGGTGGTAAATTGTTTAGCCAGTTCGATGTTTAAACAACTCTGATTTTCTATAGTATTTATAATAGGATTGTCAATAATGGGACTAGAAGGGTCCCTTATGGTGTAATACGTGTCTTTTGCTAACAATGGGATATAAGTTCCATTTGACCGTTTTAGCTCAACTTCTTGAATAATCTCATCAATGAGTGCTGGAGGGTAACTTCAGTTAATAAACATGTCCCTCAATAGTTGGCATTCTGCATGAAAAGTTATATCAAGGGTACACATCCTTGCTACTCTAATGAGTTGCCCTTTGATTATTGACCGTTTATGTTTAAATGGATGAGAACTTGTGAAGTGGAGAAAAGAATTGCAGTAGGTTGGTTTTCTAAAAATAGATGAAAAATACAATCCTTTTCTGGTATTCTTATTTAATTTAACATCCAAATAATCAATTTCTGAAGTAGAAAAATGGTAAGTAAATTTAAGAAAGTTAGTAGTGGAATTGAAAAAAATCGATCAAATCAGAGGCCTCACTTGCATTCCCATGAAAAAGAATGAAAATGTCGTCGAGGAATCTGGTGTAATATTTAATTTGTGGCATGAAAACTGGGTTGTTAAAAATGTAGTGTTTCTCCCAGTATGCTACAAATAAATTTGCCACACTGGCGCCACATGGTGAACCCATTGCTATTAATCCAAAATTGATGCCAGCAGTAGAAACCAGAAACCAAAAACAACAAAAAACCGCTGCGAGCCCCCAAAGAGGAACGTATCCAATAAATGAAGTGAAACTGGTTAAAATTAGTGTATATGTTACAAGGACCATTAAATACACTAATTTTAACCAGTTTCACTTCATTTATTGGATACGTTCCTCTTTGGGGGCTCGCAGCGGTTTTTTGTTGTTTTTGGAACCCATTGCTATTCCTTGTTTCTGTAAGTAATGTTCTTTATTGAAAATAAAGAAATTAGATGTTAGAATAATATCTAACAACTCAGAAACGACATCAATTTCTCTTTGGGTGGCGTTAAGCTCTTTCAAAATCAATATTATCCATCCTACAGCCTCGTTGTGTGGTATACCTGGATGTTTTTTGGTGTGGAGAAATGCTTTCATCTTCTTACCCTACCTCATAGGCCAGACTTATGCAGAATATCAGAGATTGTTCTCACATGTAGTACACAACACCAGTACTTGCAAGAGATTCCTGCAACTCCCTCATTGTTGCTATATGTCTCTTGGCAGCCTCCCTGACCAGGTTTTGACATTCTTTTCATGAGTTTTGGAGGGATGTCAGGTTATTTTCAGCAACACTGTTGTCCCATATTCAATCCACCTTTTGACGATTGTCTTCACTGTGTTCCATGGTGTATGCAATGCTGTGGTAATGTTGTTGTACCCTACTCCTGACTGATACCTTTAAATATGAGATCCATTTGCTGCTTTGTAAGCTGTCTGCAAGCCATGGCTGTTGTTGCAGGCAACTGAGCAAATGTCATGAATATCCTACTTGGACAGCAGACTGTTATTTGGTGTTACAGTGCCTTTACTTGATGGCAAGTGTGTACCCAAGCAGACTGAATACTGTCAGTAAATCACAAGCTGCTGCGATAAAATATTATTTGAAGGGTGTGCACACATATGCATCCATCTTATTGTAAGGTTTGTATACTCCATATTTGGTGCCCAAAAGAGTGGTTGATTGTTCATGTTATAGGTCACATTAAAGGTTGGAAAAGGTGTAGACTGACATATTGTGGTCTCAGTTTGCAGTTTGTATATATCACAAACATCTGGCATCTTACAAGTAGTGTGTACACTGTTCATATCCACTGCATAAGAGTAATGTTTCACACATGTCCCTACCTTAGGTCATTTGTCCCCCCCCCCCATTTTGTTGATCTCTGTCCAGAAGTCTTGCACTGACAGGTTGTGAGGTATGCTACAGGAATGTTATATTCTCTTCAGGTAGGCCCCTATGGTGACCACTGTGATGCAAGGCAGTTAACCCCACCACAAGTGAACATGCACATAAAGCAATATGGCTATGAGTGACAGTTGTGTGCATGGTAAATTGCATGCCCTTCACATGCCTGGAGTATTGGCAAACCACAACAGAACAATGCCATACTCACCAGCTTCAGGCTGCTCTCCCACATGTAGACCGGAGGGACCTAGGTAGTTGTGGGAGAGAGGAATTGGCAGCAGACTCACATGTGGCATTGGTACAGGATGGATGCAGCATGTCTGCACATTTACAGTACAATCCCCAATACTACACAATTTGCTGTCCTTCACCATAGATGTGCACTTCTGTGTATTAGAAAACCCCATCCACAACTGCAATCTGACCTGACACATGCATGTAGATACTCTACAGATACAAGTATGGCTAGTAATCACCACTCGGGCCTTACCTGCATGCTCCTCATCCATTGTCTGGGTGCTACCCACCTACAGCATGTGGGGGTCTGTTCCCTGATGTTGTACTGGGATGGGTGCCCCAAGGTTGGCAAGGAGCTCCTCTGTGGTTGTCAGTGGGGTCTGCATGGCTGGGCTCCCACCTGTGGCTGTGCGGTCCCTGGACATGGCAGCAGCCCTTTGCTGGGCATGGTGCATGAGGTCAGTTGCATGATGCCGGACTTGCTCATATGTACGTGCATGCAGGCTGACATCGTTTACCCTATGGATAAGATTGTCCCACAGAGCAGTCCTCTCCCACAGATGTTGTTGGCTCTGGACAATCATTATGGCATGGTTCTGTAGTATGGCTTCTATGATTATATTTGTCTCAGCTGCTGAGAAATGTGACCTTCACTGATGCAACATTGCACCTGCAAGACATAAACAGGGAAACACATCACAGGACCACACACATTTAGCAACAGTATGTACAGAACCTGCACATCTACATTGAATACCAGAAGCCACCACTCACAACCACACCATACCCCTGTAATCTATCAGCACAGTATCTGCTTGCATTGCACTCCTGGTCCTGATGTGTTATATTGCCCCCAATGAGGGCCAGTTAATTGCATAATCCTCTATTCCTCATTCATGTCTGTATAGAGGGGTGACATTGGCCATCTTCCATGTGGATGGGGTGTGGATGACGCTGAGGCTTGGTGTGACTACCGTGTGTAATGGAGCTAGGAGCACATGCCTGAGTTCATGTAGGATGCGGACAGGGATGTTATCAGGTCCCATGGATACTTAAGTTTGTTGCCTTTCATTAGGCAATATGTACCTGCTCACTGGTGATGATGGGATGGGTGCTGTGCATATCCACCTATAGTGATACTGAGCCAGGGTGGTGATGTTTGCCCTAAATCTATTTGCAGCAGGTTGGCTATAGCTATGTTATGTGTGTATGTGGTCTGACTGACCACCATTACAGGTTGGGTTGGTTTGTTGCCTCTGAGATATATGTAAAGATGGCCTTGTGATTAGCCTTGGTGGATGCATCCAATTTGTACTCATAGTTAGCCTTACACTAATCCACCTGTGACCTTATCCGCTTGTTCAGGCAAAGGCTGACTTGATGCCAAGTTGGTGCCTGCTCCTACTTTGCCCTGTACAGCCAATATAGGGACCCAGTCTGTGGTTTGTGTATTGCTTCTGTCCAGCAAAGGGAATTACTCTACTTTGGTGGAGGCAGGTTTTACAAGTAAGGTATTGCTGAGCCCATACAGCTATGTAAGTGTTCATAAAGCTGTTTGCAGTAGGCATGGACACAGAGTCATAACACAGTTAGACACCTCTTCAATTTCAAACTGATAATCATACTTATTGTAGTACCCATGGCTGCGTCAGTGCAATGCAACAACCAGTAGCTGTAGAAATATCATTCTGTTGGATGCACAGTAAATAGGATTACACATGTGCACAACATGTACAGCTTATTTAACTGACATTTGGCATCCCATGTCTGTTGTTATGAGACGGCCAGATACACCTACTCATACTAACATGTGCACAGGTAATATATGATATACATTTCTGTTTTATGTCAGTATGGCACACTGTATTCACACTCTTGCTGCCTAGTCATCCCTCTCAGCCTGTTAGAGCAGGACATCTGTAGTACACCACACATACATGGGGGCAATGGGACAAAATTAGTGACACTGTCTTAATATTGCTCTAACACACTTGAGTCATTTGATAGCACAGTAGCCTTGGCATTGACAGGCATACCCTGGAGGATGTCCAACATGAATATGTCAGGAAGAAAGGAGAAAGACTAGGAGTGTGGTAGTGAGAGTTAGAACTTTTAATGTTAGCAGTATGACTGGTATAGGGATAGAGCTAGCTGATATGATGGCCAGAGGAAGATTGATAAATTGTGTGTGCAAGAGATCAGATGGAAGAATTGTATGGCTAGGTGTATCAAAGGCAGGTCACAATTGTGCTATCATGGTGAGGATGGGAGGAGAAAGGGGGTAGGGGTTATCTTGATGGGACAGTATGCCAAGAGTGTTTTTGGAGGATGAAATGAGTGTCTGAAAGAGTGATGTTTATGAAGCTGAAAACTGATAGTGCAATGATGAATGTTGTTAGTGCATATGCTATGCAAGTTGGTTGTGCGATGGATGAAAAAGAGAAATGTGAAGTCAGATGGATGAAGTGGTGATGTCTGTACCCAAGGATGAAAGAGTGGTGATTGCAGCATTTCTCAGTGGGCATGATGGTGAAGGGAACAGAGGGGATGAGTAACTGATGGATATGAATGGTGTTAAGCAAAGGAATGCAGACGGTGAGATGGTAGTGGATTTTGAAAAAAGTATGGACATGGCTGTGGTAAATACATACTATAACAAGAGGGAGGAGCATAGGGTGACATACAAGAGTGGAGAAAGATTCACACAGGTGGAATATATCCAATGAAGTAGGGCCAATTTGAAGGAGATTGGAGACTATAAAGTGGTGACAGGGGAAAGTGTAGTTAGGCAGGACAGAATGCTGGTCTGTAGGATGACATTGGTGATCAAGAAGAGGAGGAGTGAAAGGGCAGCACCAAGGATCAAATGGTGGGAACTGGAAAAGGGTGATTGTGAGGTGGAGTTCAGGGAAGAGTTATGAGAGGCACTGGGTGGCAGTGAAGATTTACTAAATATTTTTATATCCCTGGTAAATTACTGTGATGATCTGAGGATTTCTGACAGTAAATTATGACATACATTTCAGTTTCAGATCTCACATCCTTCAGAACATGTATGCTGAAACAAACCCTGTCACTCTGGCAACATTCTACATTTATAAGAGCAATATTAAAAATAAATCACTCATTTGGGCCCATTGTCCCCCCATTTGGGCAGTCTTTGGCCAGATTTATTGCACTAAATGTTTGAGACGTATGGTTGTGATGTTGACTCCACTGCGTGTTAGGAATATATATATATATATATATATATATATATATATATATATATATATATATATATATAGGTATGTATATAAATACAAAACCTGACTGATTCTACAGAATCTTTCCCTACTGTTGAATGACTCTATTGCATGATATGTTTGAATAAGCATCAGCAGTCTTTAGAACTCAAATAGTGTAGTGGTACATTGCTCTAACTTTGGTATACAGGGCCCTGGGCATGAACCCTGGTTTTGAGACTTGGCAGAGCTGATTATTTTGTTGCTAGGCAGAACAGTGGCTGATGGTAACAGAGTGATTCAAGCAGTTTTAACTGGGTTTGTGCAACACTAAGCAATGCCAACACACGTTAAACGTACAGATGCTTAATCTGTGTTGGCTTCACTTAGTGACATTTAGCAGTGTGCAAATACACTTAGCTGAGCTACCTGCTTAGCATTCATGTTTGAGCAATGCTTAAACTTGCTAAGCATAGCTGAGCATTTCTAACCATTACTCACAGTTTATTCTTATAAAATATCTTTTATATGTGTATATATATATATATATATATATATATATATATATATATATATATATATATATATATATATATATATATATATATACATATTATGCTATTATATTATCATAAGTATATATCATATTATTATATTATATTATAGTATATTATATTATATATTTTTTATATATTTCTTATAAAATAGAAAATGTGCTTTCATTACAGTAGGAAGGAGTGTAACTATACTGTATGGGACACATGTATACATAGGTGGTTTCAAATGTTATAAGCAATCACACTTCCATTTTACATCAGCTACACTACCCTGGGTGACAAAAATAACTTACCACAAATTTTAATATGAAAATAGTACTTTTAACACTGCTTTCCCACATAAAATTGGATTGTCTATTGTAGTACTTAAACCATGTATGCTTGCATGCAAAGCTGGGACTCTGACCACTACACTACCTTGATTTGGGGATTTGAGTTGTATAGTTTTATTTATATCCTATTACATATTAATATTATATTATTATAGTAAATGGAGAATATTGAGGTTTTCGGCCATGTCATTGATGACTGCTGTCATGACATAATGACATACATTTCAGTTTCAGACTTGTGTCCTTCAGAACATTTATGCTAATGCACACCCTGTTTTATATCAACTTTCTGTCTGTCCTCTGTGGAGATGGAATGACACTGGTGCTCAGGCTGTGGTTGACTACACTGCAGAATGGGTCTGACAGCCCATGCCTGTGTTCATGTAGGATGTAGCCAGGAATGGTTTCAGACCTATGGAGACCTCTATGTGTTGCCTTTGAGAGGGCATTACAGACCTGCTTCCTGATCATGAGGGGAGGGGGCAGATGCTGTACATGCACATATGTACCTATGGGGGACAGGGGAGTGAAGTTTACACTTCACCTGTCTGCAGCCAGTTGCCTATGTCTTTGGCATATGTGTATGTGGTGTTATTGACCACCACTACAGAGCAGATATGTGTGTTGCCTCTGGAATTGAGACACATGACTGGAAGGCCTAGTGATGGGCCTTGGTGGATGTATCCAGTTTGCACTCAAAGACAGCCATAGTAAACATCACCTGTGACATTATTTGCTTGTGCAGAATAAGATGACGTGGCTGCCAGTGAGGCACCTGTTCCTTCTTGGCCCATCCTGTGATTATTTCCACCTATGATGGTAGTTGTGTATTGCTACTGTCCACCACAGGTGTTCAGCCTACCTTGAGGGGGGTGATGTTGTCCTGTCAGGAATTGCTGAGGTCATACAGCTATGTAGGTGCCCACATAGTATTGTGGATTTGGCCCAGGACACTGCTGCTAGTTCCAACATATGGGATGTCCTTTTTGTGGGTCTTGCCCTTTTTCTTGCCTGTGCAGGGGACATTATGAAGGGGTGAGGGCTACAGCTTCACAGATAATAGGTGGGAATACCTCAAAGGACAGGACATGTGGAGACAGCCCAACAACATGGGGGACAAAGCTCCAGAATTGGGTACAGATTGTATGTCATTAGTGCTGTTATACACATTGAGGGTTGCTAGATTGACATGGTTCATCTGAACATGCATTTACTGAGTGACATGACATCTGACAGTGATATGCCTCTGACATACCTCTCAACTGGCATGTTGTCCACATAGTGGCCAGAGTTTTGCCTGTTATGTTTGATCAGTTCCTCAAACAACATCTTTTTTGTGGGGTCAGTAGGATAATGTGAGGATTGTAGTGACTAACTGTTGACATCCATTGGTGTTCCAGACATCATATCCTTCAGGGATGTTATGTTACAACAACACATGTAAGACCAGCTACTGTTTCAGTTTGTAACACCATTATGTGTGATATGTCCCTCTTTCTGGCCCCCTGCCCCCCAAGTACATCATACATTGTTCAGATGTCCTGCACTATGAGGTGCAGAGGTATGGTATATCATTAATTATCGACTGCACTCCAGTTATCATCCAAGTGACCTAGCAGACTCCTGGATGTGGTATGTGGCAGTGGCCAGGATTATGGTTCCACACCCTGGAAAGTCTGTGCAAATCTGTACATATGACAGTTATGTATGTTTGGCCATTGTGAACAGACTGCCATGATAATGTAGCAGTGTTGTGTGTAGATGCTTGTTGGGCTGGGTAGGGAGACTAGCAGATGTGAATGCCATACATCCTTTACCTATCTGACTGTGCTCGCTACTACAGCTGCTGTCAGTCTATCAGGTCTGTATGCTTGTAGGGGGCAGACTGTGAAATGTCCTGTAACACCTCAGGATTCCCAGTACACTGTGATTTTGGTCAGTATATGTCAGTGTAGTGTGTGACTGGCAATCAGGATATGTTTGTTCAGGCAGTCGTTCTACTCCTGACTTCATTTTGGGTACTAATATGTTGCTGTGACTGTGGTGCAAATGGTTTTGGGTGAACATTTTTGCAACACTATCTACTTTTCATTGCAGTCCCATCCCTGTAGTGCATGCTATATTTCAATATACATGGGTAATTGCACGGAGCTGATGTAGGGGAGTGTCATGTTGATCTTACTGTGCTTCATAAGGTGCTGTTGACATGTTTGGCAGCTGTCAGGGGAATGTCATTCTGTTACATTACTGCAGGCATACATCTACATTGTCTAGAGGCCTAGACACTGTCCAGATGCATGGCTCATATGTTTGGTCTGTTCCCCAGACAGTTGTTGTCCTTGGCTCATCAGTATGATACTCTGGGGAATGCAATCAGTAAATGCTAACATCCATTGGTGTTACTGACTTCATATCCCTCAGAAAAGATATGTGAACACAAACCCAGAAACACCAGCAACTGTCTAAATTTATAACAGCAATATGTCCAATATACCTCTGTGTTTGGGCCTCCGTCGTCCAACTGTGTCAGGCTTTGTCCAGATGTCATGTACTAAGAGGCTCAGAGGTATGTAGTATCATTATTTATTGCCTTCATTCCTGCTACCATCCCAGTGATGCCGTAGACCCTCAGACATGTAACAAAGAAGCATTCATAGATATGAGTCCTGTGCCTATACATTCTGTGGGAAACTGTACATTTGATACATCTGTGTATGTCTGGCCATTGTTAACAGACTATCAGGATTATGTAGCAGTGTATTGTGTACATGTTATTTGGGTTGTGTAAGGAGTTGAGTACATGTGAGAGTCATGGGCCCTTTCTATCTGACTGTGCACTCTGATCCAGTCTCTGGTTCCCTGTCACCTGTATATGTTTGTACAAGCAGACTGTGACATGTTCCATAACTCCTCAAGATTTCCACTACACTGGGACTTGGGGCAGTATATGTAGGGGTAATGTGTGAGTGGCAAATGGGATATTTTTGTTCACATAGTCATTATACTGTAATGTTCAGTTTGCTTACTGGTATGTTGCTGTGACTGTGGTGGAATTGGTTGTGGGTATGCACTTTCACACTAGTCTCTGTTTTCCACTAGTGTTACATCCCTGTAGTGTCTGTTATATTTGCAAATGCATGTGTATAGGCCCAGAGCTGAATTTAGGCAGTGTTACGTCAGTCTCATTGTAGTTCGGATGTTGCTTGGTAGCTCAGTGTAATTTCTCTAATGTTGTGTTATGTCCACACATTCATAGGATGTCCAGTTGTCTGGCCAGTATCTTTGGTCTGGTCCCCATAACTGTTGTGTATTCCTGAATCATCAGTGGGATGATGTAGGGATCGAGGTCACTAACCAATGAGAAGCAGTTGAGTCCCAGACTTGTGATATTTCAGTCAATATATGTTAGGACATAGTGTTACTACATCAACTTTCTCAGCTTATCTAATCATGTATTTTGGATATGTCCCCATTTTCATGTCTTTGTCCCCCCACTTTGTCAGGCTTGGTCCAGATTTATTGCACTAAGGGGCTCTGAGTATACATCTCCACTGCCATGATTTTCACAGAATGTCCAGATGTTTGGCCCATACTTTTGCTCTATTCCACAATTTATTTGTATTTCTCTGATATATCACTGTGATGATCCAAGGATTTATGTCAGTAAATAATATAATAACATTTCAGTTTTCATCCTCATACCCTTCAGTAATTGCCTGCTGAAATGCACCCTGTTGCTGTAGCAAATGTTTACGCTTATAACAGCGATACTTGAAATATGTCCCTATATGTGGCCCATTTTCCCCCCATTTTACAGCCTTTGTACAGGTCTCTTGCACTAAGAGGTTGAGGTATGGTTCTGAGGTATGACGGCACTGCATGTTATATACATACATTTGTGTGTATATATATATATATATATATATATATATATATATATATATACACATATATATCTATATATCTATATATACATATATATATATATATATATATATATATATATACATATATATACACATATATATATATATATATTTTCCTCTTTTATATATTTATATATGTATAGTTAAATTATGTATCTACTTTTCATATATATGCTTCAACAGGCACACACACACACACACACCCACACACACACACACACACACACACACACACACACACACACACATGCACACACACACACACACACACACACATATATATATATATATATATATATATATATATATGTACACATGTATGTATATATGCGTATATGTCTATATACAACACATGAATGATTCCACAGAACTTTCTCCCTAATCTTGTATGCCTCTACTGCATGATACGCTTGAAAAAGCAACAATCACTTCTACACCTCAGATGATGTAGTGGTACATTGCTCTGACTATAATTTACAGGGTCATGGGTTCAAGACTCTGTATACAACACATGAATGATTCCACAGAGCTTTCTCCCTAATCTTGTATGCCTCTACTGCATGATACATTTGAAAAAGCAACATTCACTTCTACACCTCAGATGATGTAGTGGTACATTGCTCTGACTATAATTTACAGGGTCATGGGTTCAAGACTTTGGACTGATGTTTTTTTCATTAATGTTAAATGACCAGAATGCATGATATGTTTCTTAAAGGATTACAGAGGCTCACAGCAGAGAGGGTGTAGTGGTATGATGCTGTGGTTATAGAACACAGCAGCTTGGCAGAGCTGACTTTTTTTGTTGCTGAGCAGAACAAGGTCTGATGGATACAGAGTGATTAAGGGACTTTTAAAGCAGTTGTAAGTGGGTTTGCATAGGTTTGTGTGACAGTAAGCAATGCCAAGCTACGGATAATCTGTTTTAGCTTCACTTACCGCCGGTTTTTCCTGCCTACCTCCGCGCTAATTTCTTTAAAAGAAAAGAAAAAGGGGTGATAGGAAAGTGGTGAAAAAAGGGGCACACAGAGGGAAGTACAGTAAGAAAGGTAGCTCGGGATGTGCAGGACGGGTAAAGGAAAGGTCTATAGCTGTCCATTTCCTCTACAGCAACAACTGTGAATTTCTATAGAATTTGTAGGTGAATTTGGACACTCAAACCCCTGAGAGAGGGTTGAGGAAAACAGTAATGTGTTGTCAAGCCAAATGGATCAGATTACATGTGTCCCATGGACATGTCTGCAAAATGGACAGCTATTTATGGGGTGTATTTTTTGTGGGGGAACAGATGCCCTTTTTTTTAAGATGAGAGTGGGATGTTGGGGAAGGATAGTAGGTGTATTGGGGAGGTAAGCTGGGTAGGAAGACAGACAAGACAGGGGTGGTATATGAGTCATTTGGGGGTAAACACTTTGGACGAGGAGAGTGGTTGGGAATCAGATGCCCATGAGCCCCCAAATGGATACAGTGGGACTGAGGTCCCCACCAATGGGCAGTCACCACTGCACCTTCATGGTCCCAAAGGTGGGTGTGCTGGGGGCTGGACAGGAGGGGCAGGCTGACTCTCAAGATGCACCAGGCGGTCCTCAATCTGGCATAGCTGTCCATCAAACTCCTTTTGGATGGTGCTATGCACCAAACCCCGGACCTGACTATGGGTGACAGTTTCCTGTCCATGCCTTCTCCTGGGGGAGACCCTGTACCCTGAGACAGTTCCACCCAAAGGTGGTGCAGAACCAGTGGATGAGGAGGTTCTGGGTTGGGTCCCAGATGTGCTGGGGCCCAGTGCCATGGCCAGATGAGGCAGGACAGGTGGATCAGCCAGGATCTTCTTTCCTAGAAGTGCTATGGTGTTGAGGGTTTACAAAATATGTTGATTAGTCATAAACAAAACATTTCAAAATAAGTTTTAACAACATGCATGGGTGTTCAAATTAACCCAAAACAACAGATTTGAAGCAGTTGCATAGCAAACAGAACACATGCATTAAATGGAACAACAGTAAGCATCATAATGGCATGCAAGTTACATTGATAGCAACAGGCCACCAATGATAGTATTTGAATGGGGAGCATTGTAGAACAATAAGACACATGTCCCAACAGTAGTTTTGGAGAAAAACATACCCATTGATTGTGTGTATGAATTATTGGTGCAGATAAGGTGGGGGGAGAGAGAGAGAGATGTCAATTAATAACTGTATAGGCTTCGATTGGTCACAATTGTTCTGATGATTACTCTACTCATTACTCTCCAGGTATGAACTCACTTTACATCTACCTATGCCCTGGGGCTAAGCAGTGGAATATTTGTACACAGTGTATTGCTTACATCTTCTTAAAGCTAATACATACATTTCCTTACCTGGCAGACCTGTGGAGGAAATATCTTTTAACACAACCTGACTGTTTCTACACATATTCACATATTCAAGGTTACATATTTGACACTGACAGGGGTGCCCTGCTCTCATGGTGTGTGTGTGTGTGTGTGTGTGTGTGTGTGTGTGTGTGTGTGTGTGTGTGTGTGTGTGTGGTCCTGCCATACTCCACCTGGATTTCTATCTGTCACCCTGGGTATTGGCATCAGTGACCACTAGCCATGACAGTGTGACATTTATCAGAAGAAACTGCTTGGTGTATGTACTTATCTTGCTGTCATTTTCAGCCTTGGGGTTGGACAGTGGAAGTGTTGTACACAGTGTATTAGCACAGCCTCCTTAGGGCTAATAGAAACATTTCCTTACCTGGCAGACCTGTGGAAGAAATATCTGTTAACACTACCTGACTGTTTCTACACATATTCACATACTCTTTTGTGAAATTATGCATACAGCTTGCTACCACTCCCAGGATTCGAACTTTGCTTGTTTGTGGAAAAAGGTAGAGCAAGGTTGTGTTTCAACACAATGAGCTATTGAGGAATTGCTGTCCCTTGCTTGACTGTTTTCTCCCTAATACTCTCTTGGTTGGACAATCTGACCTTGTAATTCTGACATTCATGCATGGCAGATAATTCTTGTACTGTGTATTAATACTTTGACATATTACAATCTGGAAAGCAATGGTTAAGACAAAGCACTGCTGTAGGGGATACAGTATAATAGTTTACACATTACTATTCAGGGATAAGATCTTGGTGCATGGAACATTTCATATAGTTGATCTCCTGTTTTACAGCTCCACAATCTTTGTCAGATGAGCCTCAATTAATTCATGCTGTTAGAGCCATAGCTGCTGTGCCGAACCTGTGCACATTTAGATTCATACCACCACATAACAAAGTAAACACAATGGTCTCAGGTTTTAGTTTTATTGAAGGGTACTGGCATTTTTATTGATAGATATCCTGTACATCTGTATTACTCTGCTAACATCTCGTTTATTCATTACACACAGTACACATTTTAACCTACCGGCAGTTGGCATTCTTCTACTTTCTATGTATTTGCCCTGAATACTGCAAGCTAGATTTGTACTCACCAGCCTCCCAGTGCAGCTTTAGTGCATGGGCATCTATGGTCATAGCCCTCTCATCTGCAGCTGCACAGGAGATAAAGAAACATTTATGCATACCTATCAATCACATAAGCAGGCTGTACTTTAGTAAATACTAATTGATACTGATACATACACACTTCTGGAACATTCTGTACCCATGCATCTTGGGTCCACTGGTCCAAGAGCTCCCTCTTCCTACACTTGAGGTCAACGAAATGGTGCCGGACCTGCTCACCAGTTTGAGGGATGCCAATCACGTACAAGATGGTCCCAGGCCTCCGCTTTGTATCGGGAGCCCTGGTACTGGCCCTGCAACAGTCTCTCCTCATGGTCTTTCACTAGGAGTCCAACCATGACCCTGGACTGGCCATTATCTATCTTGTGTCCCTTTTGAGAGATTTATCCCCCATTATTTGTGCATTTGCACACATTTCCTGCTTTAGCAGGTTGTGGAGGTGTCGTACGGCACTTTGGCAATGCAGGGGGTGTGTCACAGAACCTGTCACACACCTCCTGCAATGCTTTCTTGTTGCTGATGTTTATTTCAGTGTCCACAGTCATTTAAATTATCATTATTTCATTTCAGTGAGCCCATGGATACTGAAATACTGGCATAATGCTAGAGTAAATCTCTAATATTATGCCAGGTTGATTTAGAAAGTGCTGTATGGCACTTTCTGAGTGCAGGGGGCATGTTCAGTGTCCATGCACTACTTGAACATGCCCTCTGCACTTGTTCACGGTTTGTGTCTGCATAAGTAGTACAGCAGCACGCCTTCATGAATATACAAGGTGCACTGCTGTGCTATACGGACATGAACCATTTCATGCAGGAACAGCTTTATTCTTGCACAGAATTTATTGAATCCAAGAGATACTCTTCCATTCAGTCCATAGCCTGAAAATCCTTATCTGGGGAAGGATCAAATGATTCTCCTCAAAAGGCTTTGTTTTATTATTGGCTGCCATCACAATAGACTCTGCAAGGAAGGACTTACTCCAGAGAAGTTTGTCTTTGAGAAGCTGGAGGATCTTGTCTGTTTCGGTGGAGCCAAAGAAGACACTGCCTATCCAACATCGGATAACCTGGGGATTTGTCTTGAGATTATTTCTGCAAACTAAGCTCTTGGAGGTAAAACTGTCAACAATGAAATAATCAGCCCAATCAATGAAATGTCGATGCTGAAGATTGATCTCAACATCTCACCAGGCACTGAATGCTTAAACACTGTCAATGCTGATCACAGCACAGTACTACCACTTCATTTTCTTTTCATTAGTTTGGTTCTCAGTTCAGTTTTTGGTTTTTCACATTGGTAGGCATTGAAGGAAATGATAGTGATGACACAGATGAGTCATCATTATCAATTAATTAAGGCCTTGTGGTCTTTGGCATTAATGGACCCTGTTAATGAGACCAGTGATAGAAAAGTTCTGAGTGCCTGTGAAATGAGAAAGATTGGCACCAAACTGGATGGCACAGGATTCATGTGCAACTCTGACACTTCTGGTGCTGATGCAGAGCCTAGCATAGGAACATAATACATGGAGGGAACAGATGTTTCTCTATTCAACCTAGATACAGAGGGAAAAGAGAGGATGCCAATTTCAATTTGGGTCTTGACCAAGGCCTTTATCATCCTATCTTGGTCCATGTGAACTGTAGAGCTTTATACTAGCATAGTTCATTTCGCTGACATTGCTGAAGTGGATCAAGTCCCAAGGGAAGTAGAGTGTTACCATTTCAAGTAAAAGTTGCTAAATCTTCTCCAAGGGGTGAGCTCAGACAGTACTGAGATTTCTAGCAGAGAGGCCCCAGTATGAGATACTTAACTGGATTCCTGAGAAGGTTGAAGAGTCCCAGGTGGATAAAGGACCTTCCTGGCCATTTGCAGTGAAGGATGTCAGTCCAAGTTTTTGTCTAACCTCTTCTAGGTTTCACTCATTTCATATGACCTTTAAGTATCAACTTGTTCTTACATTCCTGCAATATGCAGGATCCAAAATTCCTGCAAATGTCCCAAGGAGTATTTAGGAAGTCCATACCCAGGAACAAGAAACACATCATGCTTGTCTTACTGGAGAACTTCTAGTCTCACTTTGAGCATTTCCTGTTTCCTAGTTGTTGGGGGGGAAACACTGAAACAACTAGAGGCACCACCTCTACAAGAAAGTACATGTACAATTAAAACTCCTAATAACTGGAGATAACATTATGGCAAAAATTATCAAAAAGAGTACTAACTAACACCACTACAACAGAAGAAGTTGGAACAATAGCAATAACAATAAAAATACCCTCCAAAATCTAATTCACACCAAAGAAAGTTTAATGTTAAGTAAAAGCTAAAGGGAATGGGAGCAGTTAAGAACTGCCTAGAGAAAAGTAGCCTCATGTTGGAATGTGGGAGGAAAACAAAAACAACTTTTCTGACTAGCCAATCATAATAAAATTAAATAATCTTGCTAACTTCACTCTATGCTATCTAAAAACACAAATAAATAAACACAAAAAACAATAAAGTGATCCAAAACCATGGTGACAACTGGCAGCATAAATCAAGTACCACACAGCTAATATCCAAACTTTATTATGTGAGCACTTTTGCAGTACTAACTACTGCTTCATCAGACAATAATACAAACATTCTTATGCTATTTAAACTATATTAAACCAGTGAAAAAGCACATCCAATAAAACATATGATTAATGACATCACATAAAACCATGCCCCACATAAACACCTTGCTTAAAAGCACCAAACATTATAATAATATAATAAATATTCAATACAATTATCTCTAATTAAACCTTGCTTTAAAAATAGGTTATATGGAAACAAACCCACTGCCCCTACTGGCTCTCATTCTAATAATCCAGGTAATTTCAGAGGTTTCCATCACATTCCTAACATCACCCCCCACGTTCATTGGGTTGGATCACTTCTGTGACTAAAAACCTAAAACTGTGGGAAGGGCCTCTTCATTGCTAATACTATATATATATATATATATATATATATATATATATATATGTATATATATATATATATGTTCTCTAATTCTGTCATACAGTATCCAAGACATATTGTGATGGTTTGCTGCAGCACCTCTGACTCTAGCTTTGATCCACCTCATTCAGATCTTCTTTCTGCTCATTCACATGTTCCAGGCACTTGAAACTGTTACACTTTTCCATTAATTTCCCTTCAATTTAATTTTCATCTTCTTTTAAATTTTCTTAATTTGCTGTCCTAATAGATGTTTTGTTTGTATTCAGCTTTCTTCAATGAACACACTGTTTCACATTCCAGTCCCCTATCACTTGTTGAATTTCCTATTGCAGAGTCTAATATACCTGCATATAACTGCCTTATTAAGTGTCCTCTTTGACCTATCTGCTGATGTACTTCATTACCAGTATAAACAGGAGTGGACTCAGATCTGAAAACTAATTCACACTTCTCACACTTGTAACCCCTCTGTGAGCAGGGCTGGATCCAGCACAAGACATCCTAGGCAGCTGCATAGGACCTGGTGCTATCTGGGGCCCAATAAAACAATTAAAAAAGAAAAATTATCTCACCCACATCTCCCAACCCAAATCACCTTGGCTTGCTCAGACAGAAACAGAATAACTGATGTAGAGAGTCTCCTAATGCAGGGTGATGTGTGTGTGTGTGTGTGTGTGTGTGTGTGTGTGTGTGTGTGCGTGTGCGTGTGTGTGAGCATGTGCGTGTGCGTGTGTGTGTGTATGTGTGTGTGTGTGTGTGTGTGTGTGTGTGTGTGTGTGTGTGTGTGTGTGTGCCTGTGTGTAACTATGGAAAATTATTTTGCCTTAAATTTTACCTTCGAGTCATAACAGAGTTCTGAATGAGTCAGAGCCAGTTATTCAGAGTTAAACATTTTCTACTGAATTACTGAAAAATACAATTAGTCAATAATGTAAGGCCCTAAAGTATCATAGTTTTTTTAATTAAAAAAATGCATATCAGCCTACTTATGCTCTGCCTTTCTTTTTCTATCTGTTATTGAGATAAGTCATTTTTCAGCAACAAACTAAAAACATTACCTGGTTAAATGACTTGCTCAGAGCTCCACAGTAGGTAAATGGAATCAAACCATCTACCTTCTACTATAGGAAGTAGCTCATTAAGAGGCTAGAACCTTCATCTGCCACACTAACTGCCAGACCTTCATTAGGTTGTTCATTTTTGAATAAATCACTGAAGATTACAATCAGTCAATGGTGCCATTCACTAGAGTTTTATAGTTCTAATTTTTCAAAAATGCTTCCACATCAACAAGTGTTATTATGTTAACCTTTTAAGTGAATTAGAATTATCTGCCACTTAAGACTCTGAGCTGTTAACAGCTTTTATCCAGTAGACAACACAGAATTTGAATCCTTCCACCTGCATTTGCCTACAGTGTGACTTTGAGCAAATAATTTAGACAATGGTCTTATGTCACCCATGAAAAGGGACACTTTGTCCTGCATATACAAGTGGCTAACAAACAGATAAAAGAAAATAATATTTAAAATCTGTCCATTATTGTGCCTTTGTCCCTCACTATTTTTTGTTTTGTCCAGAATTCATGAGTAAAGAAGTTGAGAAGTATTGCATATGTTCCTTTTAAAATCTGAATCATTCTGTCATATTGTTGTGTACTGCAGTCACTAAATAATGACAAGCGTGTGAGTTTCAGACTTTAGATCCTTCAGAAATGTTCAGTAATGCAAAGCTTATTATTCTAGCAATTTTCTAAGTATGTAAGAGAACTATTTAAAATGTGTTCCTGATTTTTTTTTTATATTTGTCTCTGCTTTCTTAAGCTAAGGACATGAGAGGAGATGGGAGTTGTACTGTATGGTTCTGATGGCAATGAGCTTAAATATATTTCTGGTCCACTATTTTTGAATTTATTCACTTGATCTCAAGCAGATAGTTGGGGAGTATAAGAGGCTGTAACTGAATGCCGTGTGCGTGTAAATATGTGCAGGGGGCATATTTTTCAAATATCCTTCATTTTTTCCTCACGATTGTGGTCTGCTTCTTGTACAATTTGTGTCTTTTTGGTAAAGTATTGAGTACTGTAGTGACTAAATGACAATCATGTAAATTTCATATTTCAAATCCTTTAAAATGCTTGCTAAAATAAAACATGTTATACTTGCAGCTGGGTCTATATTAGAAAAGTGAAGAGATGAAAGAGCAAATGCTCTTTCATCGACATCTAAAACCTGAAGTCTGAAAACAGTGAAGTTATGAAACAGCAATTCTTTTCACAGGGAAACAAATCCCTGGGCCATTCTTGGGACTTTGCTGTTTTCTCCACTGTGGTACGATCTCAGAGTTGGTATATTTAAGTAGGGTGTGTGTGTATGGGGGGAACATCCCCCCACATTGGGGGGTGTGGGAGGTGAAGCCCCCCACTTTATTTTGTATTTATATATATTTTTTTAGAGCAGCGATTTTTTTCCCTGGAAAAAAAAAATCGCTGTTCCATAACTTTTCTGTTTTCAGACTTCAGGTTTTATGTGTCAACAAAAGAGCATTCGCTCTTTCGTCATTTCGTTCTTCTAATATAGACCCCTTGCAGCTTTAAAAATATATGACTGATGTCTATAGAGAAGGGACTTTCAAGATGTTAGTTGCCATGCTGAGACAACGAAAGCTGAAGAATTCCTACAAAGAGGGCAGTGAGCAGCCAATGATTTTCTTAGCAGAGGTAATGATCCCTTGAAGGGCCTTCTTCTCTGATGCTGAGCTGTTGGCATACCATGTGTAAATGCAGTAGGTCAGCACACTTTCAATAAAACAGCAGTAAAAAGACATCAGTAGCTTCTCCTGCAGGTTGTTTTTCCTGAATATCCTCAAGAAATGGAGTCTCTGTTGTGCCTTTTTGACTGCCTCTGTGGTGTTTTTGGACCAAGTGTGATCTTCTGCCACATGCACATCTAGAAACTTGAGGGCAGAAATCCTTTCCACACAGTCTCCATTGATGTATGTTGGGTTGTGATCTGCACTGAGCATCCGGAAACCTATTATGAGTTATTTTGTCTTGGTAGAGTTCAGGACAAGGTTGCTCTCAGTACACCATGAAGCCAGTCTTTGAGCTTCATCTCTATATGCTGTCTCATCTCCTCCTGAAATACATCAAGCCACTGTGGTTTCATTCACAAACTTAATAATGGTATTAGTAGAATGAGAGGGGACACAGTCATGGGTTTAAAGAGTATACAGAAGGTTCTCAGCACACAGCCTCGTGGGACACCAGTGTTTAGCCTGATAGCATTGTAACTCTGAGTACATTTTTGATTTAGTTTGCTTTTTTGCAGGCACACGTGAGAATTGGTCTCTGTTGGGTTACGAAAGTTTGTCTACTTTATTGCAGATTAACAAAGCTCTGAGCTGTTCATGAGCTGCTTCCTGTAGTGCTGTGTTTCAATCCCTCAGCCTATGTCTGTTTTATGTGTGAGTCTGACCAAGTCACTTCACCAGAAAGTGCTCCTGAACAGGGACTATTGTATCCAATGGTTTGCCCTCAGCTGATAGTAAATGTAATACCAACTGTCTTTTGAATTTTTGGATCCATCAGATCAATATATGCTATGCAACTATGAATCCTAGCATATATTTTGTAGTGTAATGGATTTCCAGATGCATTTTCAATAAATATAGGTTTCAAGGGTCTAGACGTTTACTCATGCTAAGTCTTTTTTCAGTGTAAGAGTGTTATATGGTAATGGGGAAGAGACAGCAAACAAATAGGATATTGGAATATGTATGGGAGGGGGGTCCATTACCCTGCCTATTATCTGGCTCTATCTTTGAGTCCAAAGTTTGCATAAACTTATGTCATGTAGTCATTGTACATAGTCTACCAATTTTTTTTGGACTTCAAACCATGGGCAGGACTGGCAATACAGCTCTCCTGGGACCTTGTCACTTGAATTTTTCAGGTCTAGGAATGTCCATTTCAACTATTCTTTATCTCAAGTTTTTTCTGTACTATCTGACCCAGTGTAATCATCAGGTCAGTTGTACTGCATCGCTATTTTAATTCAAATTGTTCATCCTCTGTGTACCACACTGCATGGTTGTCTATATCTTACAGTCTCAATCACTTTCATTCAGTTTGATGGGAGCTTGATAACTCTGTACCACTCCAAGTTGTGACTATCATCTTGTTTTTGTACACCAGCGCTAGAATACTTATTGTCCATTTTTCAGAATATACCTCTCTCTCTCCATACCACAACAGGCTCCCTTAGGAGTAATTTTCCCTAACATACCCAATATCTTAATCATATCTGATAGAAGCTCATCTGAGTATGACACTTCCTGAAGATGAAAGCCAGAAAGACATAGTAGCAGTAGCAGTCCAAATGGGTAGACCAAATATTTATGTGCTGAAAGCACAGATGAATGCACATAGCAGATATGCAAAGATGGAAAAATAAATCCCACCCTAGTTTTTGAATTCCAAAAATTCCATGACTACTTGAACAGAAGACTTTGAAGAAGAGCTAGATCACTTAGTCTGCAGGCATCTTCTCTTCATAAAGTGATTTTATGATGTACTTGAGAAATTGCAAGTTTTTGTGGCCAGATATGAAATATAATGTGGAAGTATGCTGTAAGGCAGAAGATTTATATGAACTCTAAGTACAGAAGGGCTGAATAAATGGAAAAAAAGAGGATTTGTATATTCTGTGGGCTATGGCACAAACTCAAATATATCCTGAAAAACTACAAGAGTTGAAGTCCTCTGCTGGAGGAGATGCAGACAATCCTTAATATCTAGGTGGCCAGCCAGTGCAAAATAGCTACATACTTTGATTCAGCCTTACTGTAACTTTAAAGTATGTCCACATTTTAAAATTAGAAACTTTTAGTTACATCACAAATGAGAAATCAAATGATTTATAGAATCCTTTAGTATCATTTCAGGATATTCAAGTCTAAAGAAAAGGATCAAGACAATGAGCATTGGCCTAGTATTACAGCACAGACAGAACGTTTCTTCATCCAGCGTGCATAAAAATCAACACCAAAAAATAAATTATTACCTCATGATGCTCCAGCATTACATTGTGTCAAAAGGTGAAGCTGACATGTTTCAGCATAATAACCTCCATTTTCTGGTATGTGTTGATGATTATTTAATTATTAACATCTCTGAGAAATGGAATGTCAAATTTCTAACAGCTTGCAAACATTTTTACATCCGTAACCATTTTTTTATAAAAGTAAAAGAACATCAATAAAGATAAAAAGCACATTCCAAACAAATGTAAATATCTTCTGAACATTACAGTAGAAATAGCAATACCATGAGTATAAAAATGTTTATTTACAGTGGTAATAGTTCATGCATTCCCAGTCTTTAAATCAACAATTTAAGCAGACAATAATGCCTAACAGGGTAGACTTTATCAGGGAACTGGCACATGTCCAGGATAGCTTGAGGCCTTTCATTACAGGCAAAGAGATTTATGGCCCTTGGAAGGGGATTCATTCTCTAACACACCCACCATGGAGTGATTTAGTGCACTTAGAGAATAGTCTTTCCCAGAGATTCATTAATGCTTGCACGAAGTGTACACTAACCCCAGGAGTCAATATCCTTCCGTGCAGGACTAGCTGCACGGAAGTGGCCATTTAGAAGCAGGATGGCAGTGCACCATGCATATTAATGAAGGCATGCTGCCTGAGCTCTCAAACTGACACGGAGTGTGTATGAGTACAGGGGGCATGTCTGAGAGCAGAGCTCTCAGAATATACACACCCCTGCAATGAAGAACAGCAATGTATGACTAAAAATGAGTGAGACCGCTCATAGATGTTTGCATACCCCCAGTAACATCCCCGCAAGTTTACAAGAGCAATAGTTACAACATTAAATAAAAAGAAGTGTTTTTTATAAAACATATTATATTTAACCGTAGGTGCATGGGTTTGCCCATTGCTTAGCTATGGTTAATGCACAAGAGAATAAAAAGCAAGATGTATGCAAATGAAGCAGTACAGCAATAGTGTAGTGGGCAGAGCATTCACCCTACGAGCAGTCATTCCCGGTTCGAGTCCCACTCCAGTACAATTCATTTTCCATATCAAATCACTTTATGATCAATTGATTTTGTTGCATAACCTACGACATAACATATATTTGTGAACTGGAGTACTATATTAAATGCAGATGTGAGGTGTCATTGTCATAATGTTGTAAAGTCCACAGATAATCACAAGTGCCCCATACAGTATATGTACACAGGAATCAGGAATACAAATAGAAGGTAAAATGTGTAATGAATGATAAAGCCATACAGTTTCCAAATCCACCACCTTCCCAAGAACCATTAGACATTACTGTCTAAATTAGTACGGTGGTAATTGGGAGTACACAGTAGTAAGCAAGAGTAAGCATATTTAAGCAGTAATAAGTGGTTTTAAGCCCATTTGCTCAGGGGTAAGCAATGCGCACACAGGTTAAGCAATATTAAAGCTAACACTCTGTAAGCATATTTAACTGGAGGTTAGCATTGCTTACCTTCATGCAAACCCACACAAACCTGCTTACAATTGCTTAAAATTGCCTTAATCAATCTGTATGCATCAGCTGCTTTTCTGGCCAGAAACAAAATAAGCAGTCTTTGCAGGGTTTGAACCCAGGACCCTGTACAGTACAGTCACAGTAGTTAACTACTAAGTCTTCACAGCAGTATGTAAGATGGTGGTATCACCAAACAGATCCTCACTATAGAAATACAAATTGAACATGTGAAAGGAATCTATATACAGTTTTAAATTGTATAACCTACTACAGGACATAAATATGTAAACTGGAGTACTGCATTAAGCTCAGATGTGAGGTGTCATGTTGAAATCTCCTAATGAACAGAAAGACCCCATACAGTGTACGTACACATGAATCATGGATACCAAACTCATATATAACATGTAATGAATAATAAATCAATGCTACAATGCAAATATAATGCAAATTAAATATTAAGCAATGCTAAGCATTGCACAGCCCGGCTTAGTAGGTGTAAGCAATGTGTAGGCCAGCTAACTCAGTCTTCCCACTGGTATACCCCTTTAAGCAATGCCAACCTTAGGTAAGCAGGTTTGCCCATAGCTTAACATTTTCAAAACCATCCAATCATGGCAAAGTGTGGGAAACCAGCTTTATTTAAACCCAACAGGCAGGAATACATCTCATAACTGGTTGTAGCTTCCCCTTGTAGGCACTATGTCTAGAATGGGAGAGGGTGTGCACTTTCGGATGCAGCGCTGGGGCATCTAGGTGTCCAGAATCATGGCAGGACTCCTTGTGAAAGACCATGACCAGAGACTGCTGCAGGGGCAGTACCAGGGTTCCCAATACAAAGCAGAAGCCTGGGACCATCTCGCCCATGACCTCACCAGTGCCACTGGCATATCCCAAACTGGTGAGCAGGTCAGACATCACTATGCCGTCCTGAAGTGGTGAAAGGGTGATCTCTTGGATCAATGGATCCAAAAGGCTAGGAGGACAGGAGTTGTCCCAGCCATGTGTAAGTATCAGTCCACTACCGGTTTAATAATTGCCAGCTCATGTATATTATGGATAGGTATGGCTAAATATTCCTCTTATGTCTTTCACAGCAGCAGGTGAGCGGGCTACAAACCAGGAAGCCTATGTCTGTAGACTGCAGTGGTTGCGACGTGAGGCAGGTTAGTAATACTCTTGCATGTATTGTCATAGTAATTAAATCTAAAAGTAGTAGTAAGTTAATTGCCTGTATAAAACCTGTATTGTCTAAAGCATGTACTACATACACCAGAGAATAGGGCAGGACAAGTCTCATATAGGTTGTATGTAAATAAAAGCATAATAGCCTGACAATTAAGGTCTAAGTGCTGGACTGCATGTGTTCACTCTAGTATCATATGGTAATGTAGAGTTGCAATCACTTAATAGTACTGTTATAATAAACACTGTTACTCACACTGTCCTACATAAATAAGTTATGTAGGAATGTCTGTATATGACTGTTGTAGTCCCAAGAGGTCAAATAGTACAACTGAGAGAGACTTAGACAGAAAACACTGCAAAGACACACAACAAAATCCAAATAGCACACTGACCTGCGATGTGAACTGTTTTATTTTTTGCACACACAGCCATGGTTCAAATCCTGGGAGCGGTAGTAGGCTGTATGCAGAATCATACCCCACAACTGTACAGAAATGCCCAGAATGTCCAGTAAATCGGCCCATAGCTGCTGCCTGTCACCCTGTCACCCTGGCAAATCAGTGGGATGATCCCAGATGTTTAGGCAGCAAACAAGACATACAACTGATTGTCAGACATCTATAACAACAAACCTGTCACACTAGCAACCCCCCAAAATGTTATGAGAGTAAGTAGCCAAGTATGTCCCATCGCCACCCCATGTTGTCAAGCTGTGACCAGAGTGTGTACAGTAACAGAGTGAGATGTATGTGCATAATACTAATGTTGAAACTGGTAATTTGTGCGGCAACATGCGTAGTGCTAACAAACATCGCTCCCACAGGTCAGATACAAACACTGTGCCTATAAATAAAAGATTGATATCCTGTACTGGTACTGTTTACTCTGGTATTGTATGGCATTGTTAGTGTTGCAGTTGCTCAGAATAATAAGGTATTACTCATCACTGTCACCCACACTGTACTATATAATACAATTGTCTAGGAAATCCTGTATAAGAGTGTTGTAATTACAAGGTCAGAATGTAAAACCACAGGAGAATTATAGGCAGAAATCAGACAAGAGATACACAGCAATACCTATATAGCACACTCAACTGTGATGGACAGTGTTTTATTTTTAGCAGACACAGCCATGGTTCAAATCCTGGGAGTGGCAGTAAGCTGTATGCAGAATCATACCCCACAAGTGTACAGAAATGTCCAGAATGTCCAGTTATTTGGCCCATATCTGCTGGCTGTTACCCTGACCCTGCCATATCAGTGTGTTAATTTCTGACATGTAGGCAGCATTTCATGTCCTATAACTAATTGTCAGACCTGTACATATTTGGAAAATGTCAAATAAAACAAACCTGTTATTGTACAAGTCACTAAAGGTTTAAGAGGGCAATAGTTGAAATATGTCCCAGTTCACCTGCATGTGGTAAAGACATGCCCAGAGTGTGTGCAAAAAGAGATGGACAGGTATGTGCATGACATCAACCTGGAATCTGGGAGTATTTGTGGAAACAGGTAGTGTTAACAAACAATACCTCCACAGGTATACCAGGTAAGAGGTGTATACTGCAGCTAAAACCAGTTCATGTATATAGTTGTTGACAGCCATATCACTGTCCAAACTAAGGCAATGGGGTAGTGTACTAATACCTGTAAGGTACAGATCTCAGCACTGACTAGGAAATTAATGCATACTACAGGAATATACTAGTTGTTAATTGACATCTCCCCCCCACCATATCTGTAACAATAAACTAAATACACAACTCATTTGGTATGTGCTGACTTAACTCTACTGTTGGGACATATGTCCTAATGTTTGATAATTATTTAAATTTGTTTCTATACGTGTGCTATGTTGAAATACTCCCACATTGGTGGCATGCTGCCATCGATGTACCTGCATGCTGTTGTAATGATCACTGTGGTCCCATATATGCATGTGTTCTGTTTGCTATGGAACTGTTCCATATATGGTGTTTGGGTTAATGGGAATATTTATGCATGCTGTTATACCTAATCCTGGAATGTGATGACTATTACCAACCCACATGTGTTGATAAAACTTAAACACCATAGCACGTTTGGGAAGGCCGGTCCTTGCGGACCCACATGTCTCACCTCAGCTGGCCGTGGCATCAGGCACCAGCACATCAGAGGTGCAACCTGGGAACTCTTTGTCTGTTGGTCCTGTACCACCTTCAGGTGCAACTGCCTCAGGGGATGGGGCTCGCCCTCCCTGGGAGCGGGTATGGACAGAAACCTGTCACCCATTGCCAGGTTTGGGTCATGGTACCTAGAGAGCTCTGAAGGGAGGTTGGAGATCTGCTATGCCAGCTTGAGGGCCATGTGTCACAACTAGAGGGTCGAACTGGCCCACCTACTCAGCCCCCAGCACAGCCACCTTCGGGGCTATGAAGGTGCAGTGGTGACTGCCCATGGGTGGGGACCTCAGTCCCACTATTTCCACTAGGGGGCTTATGGGCTTCCGATTTCCCAACACCCCTCCCCATCAATGTGTTTACCCCTGACATGTGTCATATATACCATCCCTGCATGTGTCTTGTTTGTCTTATCTGTTAACCTACCCAACCTACCTCCCCAAATATACATACTTTCCCTCCCCAACATCTCACTCTCACCTGAAAAAAAATGGCAGTCTGTTCCCAAAAAAAAAATCTCACCCCATACATAGCTGTCCATTTCACACATGTGTCCACTGGACACATGTAATCTGGTCTAATTGGCTTAACAACATATTATTGTTGTCTTCACCTCTTTCTCAGGGGTATGAGTGTCCAAATCTATCTCCAAATTTAGTGTATATGCACAGCTGTTGCTGCAGAAGAAATGGACAGCTAAGTACCTTCCCTACACCCTTCCTCCACATCCCTAGCTATTTTCCCTACTGTCTTTCCCTCTTTGTGGCTCTTTTTCACCACTTTCTTATCAACCCTTTTTCATTTCTTTTAAAGAAATTAGCACAGGGGTAAGTGGGTGTAAGCACTTTAAGCAGCAGTAAGTGGGTTTAAGCCTGTTTGCATGGGGCTAAGCAATTTAGAAGCTGAGTATAAGAAACTGTAACCGGAAGTTAGCATTGCTTACCTCCATGCAAACCCATGCACAACTGATTAAAAGTGCCTTAATTGCTCTGCATACAACAGCCCTTGTTTTGCCCAGCAAACAATATACACAGCCCTTGCAAGACTTGAACCCAGGATCTTGTACACGATAGTCACAACAATTAACCACTAAGCAATGACAGCTGTGAAGACAGTTGTTGTTTTGTCCATGATATCTTTCAGTACATAGGTTAATACTAGGCTAACTGCACTGAATGGCCATTTTAAGCCTAGCCAATAACCCAAGGTCAGAACCAAACTCTGTACCTTGTATCTGTGTGGCTAACACCTTAACCACTATGCCAAACCCTCCCCCGACACATATTGAATAGTATTGAACAATTGCTTTGACTTCCACAATTGTGTAGTACTTGTTATTGATATTAATGTTGCATCACAATTGTTGTTATATCTAAATATACACATATCAGATACATACGGTGAGATACATCTGGGAAGGTATACACAACCGTGATGTTTACACATGACGGGAATATGGATATATACATATACATATGTAGATATATGTCTACCTGTACATACACATATATATTCATACATATACATGTCTACACATCTGTATAGTGCATTATATATATATATATATATATATATATATATATATATATATATATATATATATATATATATATATATATATTGTATGCACATCCTATGTGTACAGATATACCTATTTATGTTGATATATATGTAGATATGTATAACTATATGTGCATACATATCTAATCAGATATACCTATTTATGTTGATATATATGTAGATATCCATAACTATATGTGCATATATATCTATATATCTGTATATGTGCAGACATATATTGCTGTGTATATGTATATATTTGAGTGTTTTATATATATATATATATATATATATATATATATATATATATATATATATATATATATATATATATATATATATACACACACACACATATATATATATATACACACACACACATATATATATATATATATATACATACATATATATATATATATATATATATATATATATATATATATATATATATATATATATATAGATATAGATAGATATATGGATATACATGTATATATATATATATATATATATATATATATATATATATATATATATATATGTATATAATAGATATATGTATATACATATATATATATATATATATATATATATATATATATATATAGATATATATATATATGTATATATGTATATATATATATATATATATATATATATATATATATATATATATATATATATGTATATGTGTGTGTGTGTTTATCATATGTCCCCAACCTCTTAGGGCAAGGGGATGTAATGTATGTATTGCAGGTATATATGTAGACTGTTGCTACTGTAACAGAGGTTGTCTTAACAAACATGTGTGTGGGAGGTCACATCTGATTTTGGCATGTATGCCATTAGCTACTGACAGACATTCTTAGGACATCATAATACAGTACCACTGCTAGTACAGTAATGATCCTGTGGACTGCAGCACAGATAAGACCAATAGATGTGGACAGTCTAGCACTCTGTGGTCAGTCCAGAGGTGTACACAGATCCCCGTCATGTGAGACATGTGGACCACGCATCACATTGTGGATGTTATCAGCCATGTACATGGGTATATCATGTAAATACTGGATTACATATGCCCTCACAGTTTATGCATTCACACATGCCAGTCTGTCCTGACACATAATACCTGGTGGTGCAGAGGTCACATGGCCACATACTACCCAGTAGTTAGTGACATACATCTGTACAGAATCTCACTGCTTTGTCAGAAATACACAACAGTTATGGTGGCCTGGCAGCAGTATGTCTTGCAAATAACTGGACATAACAGCACACTGGGTAATTACACTAAGCAGCTAGACATGTCACAAAGCACTGTACAAACTACAGGCAGACTGCCACAACACTAGACTGCATTTTGTATGGGGGAATGCACATGTACCTGCAAATATAGCAGGCTCTACATGCATGTCACAGCACAGAGTAACAGACACCTGTGAAAAAGTGCATACCCACAAACAATGTGAACACAGCCACAGCCAAATATGGTGTGCAAGCTTAATATGACACTATATGAACTGTCTGATAAACACCATCCTCATATGTGCCACTCACACACTAACCCTACATACACTGGGTCACGATACAGTGTGGTCTTATGCTTGTCTGTGGTATGGGACATGTGTGTGTCTGGCCCTACAGACATGTGAGCCGATAGGGTACCATACACTGGGGCAGCATGTAACATCATATGGAATAGGACCAAGAACAATGGCATCTACCACAGTCTGTGCACAGCCCAAGGTACGTATGCACAATACACATACTGTCAACAATCACCATAAGTACACAGACCCCAGTATTGTACACACATCCCCAGAATGCCCAGGTTATGTCCTAAGAAATAACCTCTACTATACATAAGATGTGTAACAGTCTGATATCTGACTGGGTTGTTATCAGGTATGATGTCAGTAAATAATGGTGTACAGAGCATATGCACCTCTTACTGCATGACATATGTACAAAGGTTGACAGACTTCTGACTGGAGTCACAGACACTGGGCCAATATTGGCATGTTGCTGTGATAACCTCATACATTTACTGCCCTACCAGGGTTTGTTGTGACATGTCCTGTGATGGATATGAAGTCAGTAACTCTCATGGCTGTCACCATGTACTGACTGCAATCCTCAGACTATGCTTCTGCAGTTCTAAGATAGGTGTTCTGTGAGTAACACAAGATACATAAGGCTCCACACACTGTCCAGTCTGCAGATAACCCTACAGGTGGGAGTTTTCTCAAACACATAACACTGTCATGACAGGTATTAAATCATGTAGATCAGCTATATCCACACACACCCTGTTAAACCAACATTACTCCAAATGCAGAAGAGCAACACTTGCATTCTGTAGTCATGTCTGGCACATCCCCCTCCTGTCTGTTGGCCTGTTTCCACAGTGTATGCTGTTAGAGGTAAATATCAATACCATCTGTGATGTTGTTTGCCAAACACCAAATTGAGGTCATATTCACAGTGAATGAAAAGGCCCAACACCCACATGATGGGTCTTTCCATGCAATTGGCTATGGGAATGTTACCACAGCTGTTCCACATGCAATCAGCTAGAGGGGGACTGCAATTCGTGCAGAGGTCATCAGCTGATCATGAGCATCACTTACAAAACACAAGCTGCTGCCTAAGCAAAGAATGTGTACTTCTCCACATCCACCAGAGAGGGAGTGAGAGAGACAGACAGAGACTAAGTCAGGGAGGGGTTGAGAGAGAAAAAACCTAAGCATGTCTGTGTCACACACCTACTAGTACGGGGTTTCAAACCCATGACTATGTATTGCTATCACATGTCTATGCAGTTATTGCATGTGCCACATAGCTTACATGTTGGAGAGCTGTCCACAGGTATATCTGATAGTGAGCTACATCTGCAGCAGTGATATATGAGCGATAAGGTAGGTGTAGTACAAGTGCCTGTCCACATGAACAGGCATCATTGTCAACACAGCCACATTGTCTCAGGGACTCACACACATTGACATAGTTGGCAGAGTCAGGAATAGACTTCCTAACTAGCTAGTTTGTCAGAATGCAGTATAGCACAGTTATCACATGCACCACATGGGTTATCCGGAGTATACATGGGCAAAAGGTATGTGAAGGTGTCTGACATCAAACGGCATGCTTCAGTAGGGCAATGGGAGTTGAAGTGAGTGTGAATGTAGTTGAAAGCATCATACTCCACACACTCACTCACACACACACACACACACACACACACACACACACACACACACACAGATGCAGGTTGTCAGTACTGATATGCATGAGTGCATTGTTTCACAGGTGTGTAGTGGTTGACTGTACCAGAAGGTTGTACAAGGCTAAGTGAAGGTTATACCTTGGCATCAGGCCACATGACAATGGTCTGGAGTGTGGCTCAGGGGTGTAGTGTCTGGATTAGCCACCACAGATGGGTATTGTAGTCACCATCCAGTCACCTGGGTCACTATTGGGTGTGGCCAGTGCTGTGCAATGCTTGCCATGTATGTGTTCTATAGTCCATCACATGGATGGTGTCTGGGATGTGCACACTTCCTACATGCATGTTCAGTGACATGTGGAACTGTACCTGGGGTGTCTGGCTCATGTTGTGTACACAGATTGTTATCATCAGATGTGCCAGTCCTGGCCTCATGTGGCGGGAACTGGTAATGGACACCAGGTTGACCCTGCACCTACATTGAAAGCATGATACAGGTATTCCCTGGTGTCAGTGGCATCTATCCATATAGGGCATGTGCTTAAGGCATGGTATGTTTTTTGTGGGTCACATTTGATGGCAACACAGTTGTTGCAGGTGTCCAGTGGGGAACATTGTGAAAGTGCAGTGTAAGCAATTATGTACCTATTGTAGTGATGGGACAGGGTGCCATGCCCTCTGTAGTCCACTGCAATCACACCATTGTTACTATCTGTTGGCAATATGCAGGGTACTACCAACAAAGCGGTTGTTGCCTAAGCAAGTGTGTTTGTGTATGAGACAAGGGTTGAGAGTGTTCTCGGGGTAATACAAGGGTTGCTTAATTTGTTCGCCAGGCCTTGATGTGAGATGTAGGGGTATGGATTGGCACACAGCCTCCCGTCTATTTGACAACTGTTTTCCTTGTAAGGTGGACCACAGAGATTACTGGTTACACCTTCCCCAAAGGTGTATTTCAAATTGAATGACATCAGCAGGCTTGCCAAGGAAGGGCAATGGAGATTGTATTGATTATGAATGGCCTCAAAAGGCTTGCTCCCTCCACAGACAAACAAGCAGCCACACTTACCATGCTTGCGAAAAGAACCCCTAGTGAACTATGTCATACTTAGGCATTATGCTGTTCTAGGATGCACCACAGAGATTACTGGGCTTCACCTTCCCCAAAGGTGTATTTCAAGGTGAATGGCATCAGCAGGTATGCCAAAGTAGGGCATTTGCAATTGTAGTGAGTGTGACTAGCCTAAAAAGCATTGCTCCATACACATACAAACACACACACACACACACACACACACACACACACACACACACACACACACACAGTAGCCATGTCTGGTATTAGAACTCCTACCTAACCAGTTTATCACACTACAGCATTACACAGTTATAGGATATGCCACAGAGATTACCGAACTACTTCCTCCCCAAAGGTGTATTTCAAAGGGAATGACATCAGCAAGCTTGCCAAAGAAGAGCAATGGAGGTTGTAGTGACTGTGAATGGCGTCAAAAGCATTGTTCTCTACACAGGCAAACAAACACACACACAAACATCCACACTTGTCATGTCTGGGAATAGAACTCCTACCAAACTACTATACTATACTACAGCATTACACTATTATAGGACATACCACAGAGATTACTGTGCTACTCTTTTCCCAAAAGTGTATTTCAAAGTGAATGATATCAACAGGTTTGCCAAAGAAGAGCAATGGAGGATGTATTGACTGTGAATGGCTTTAAAAGCATTGTGCCCTACACAGACAAACAAATACACACACTTGCCATGTCTGGGAATAGAACTCCTACCGAACTACTATATCACACTACAGCATCACATGGTTATAGGACACATCATGGAGATTACTGGACTACTCCTTCCCCAAAGGTGTATTTCAAGGTGAATGACATCAGCAGGCATGCCAAAGTAGGGCATTTGCAATTGTAGTGAGTGTGACTAGCTTAAAATGCATTGTTCCTGCACAGACTAACACACACACACAGTTGCCATGTCTGGGATTAGAATTCCTATTAACTAGTTTATCACACTACAGCATTACGCAGTTAGAGGATGCACCACAGAGATTATTGGGCTACTTCTTCCCCAAAGCTGTATTTCAAAGTGAATGACATCAGCAGGCTTGCCAAAATAGGACATTTGAATTGTAGTGAGTGTGACTAGCCTAAAAAGCATTGATCCCTACACAGTTGCCACCTCTGGCGTTAGAACTCCTAACTACCTAGTTTATCACACTACAGCATTATACAGTTATAGGATGCACAACAGAGATTGCTGGGCTATCTTTTCCCCAAAGGTGTATTTCAAAATGAATGACATCAGCAGGCATGCCAAAGTAGGGCATTTGAATTGTAGTGAGTGTGACTAGCCTAAAAAACATTGATCCCTACACAAACATATACAGTTGCCACATCTGGAATTAGAACTCCTACCTAACTAGTTTATTACACAACAGCATCACACAGTTATAGAATGCACCACAGAGATTACTGAGCTATCCCTTCCCCAATGATGTATTTCAAAGTGACTGACATCAGCAGGCTTGCCATAATAGGGCAATGGGGATGGCAGTGTGTATGTGCATGGGCCATAAACCGTTCATCTAGAGGTAGACACACCACACTCAGGCACACACAGGTTTATATTCCACAGGTACGTGTATGCAACTTTAAGATGACTACTGCCTTGTACAGTCATGTTGCACAGTTAGCACTAGCATCACAGAGTCTATAATGCTGAGGGGTTCCAGAGGCAAATGTCTATGGTGAATGACATTTACACATCATATGGTTGTAGCCATTTGGCTGTGGGCTGGGTGGGACAGGCCTCATGATGGAAGGCTCTTTGTCACTGCCACTCTCTTCCACACTTCTATGTATGTGTACTTTTGGCATATTATAGTGTGTTGTCCTTGGATATATGTGTGTATTCCTATCCAATGTGTGTGCAAAGCATGCCTGGTGCATACTGAGGAGTGTATGCACTAACATCTGCAACTGTTAGATATGTATGGTCCACTGTTGTTGCCAGACATGGGCTTAATTTCTTTAAGTGTGTGAGCATGCCCAGTATGACCTTTCAGTATTTTGTTGTCTGACATTGCCTTCATTTCTCTAAGTGTGGGAGCATGCCCAGTATGCCCTTCTGTATTGAATCTGTGGATCCATTCCAAGTAGATTGTACTCCAGTGCAGACTTTTGTGTTCTACACCTATAGCTAGCAAAATGCTTCTGCAGTATATCTGTAGATCAGTTGACAATATGGGGTCAAACTCGGCAATGGATAGTGGGTACTGTAGGTAATTGTGTCTGTGGTGCTTCTACTACATGGTCCTGGTGTTAGTAGAGATATTCAGACATGTGTACTGTTATACACTATGATGTTTTATGTCAGCAAGTACTATCAGGTAGACATTTTTGCTCACAGTGATGTCCTGGGGAACACAGGGTGAATGCATCTGTGTCGAGTATTGTTGTCAAATTCCTATATATTACTGCAAACTAATGCCATTCTGGAGGGGGAGCTGCAGACACTTGCTGCTGGGTTTGTGTAACTGGTTCAGCACCTTGGTACAGTGGGGGCAGAGGATCCTATACTTGTACATCCATCGACGTGACAGTATGGCCTTATCTTACTGTGGCAATACCTCACAGCTGTAAAGATTCACAAAGGTTACACAGAGGCAAGGGTTATAAGTCAGGACATAACCCCACTGTGGTTTATGAGCAGGTTTTTAGCCACCCATTCTTGTGTTTGCAGCCAGGGATAGTATATGCACACTGCTGTGTTTTGGACTTCACACATTCCATGCTGCCCATGCTCCCACCCACCCCCCTCTATTATTCTATCCTCTTCCATATATTATGCAAACGTTCTCTGATACCTTCCCTACAGTTATCACCTCATAAAAGAAGTATATTGGTGTTGGTCCACAGTTCATGCAGTGGGACATGGTCAACATGTTGTTGTGGTTTGTCCACATGGTCTTGCATATGGGTTCTATGTACTGTGTTATGTTGTTATGTGGGAGTCCATGACATAACAAACATTGGCAGTATGGGTGAGAACAAAGATCTTTGGCAGAGGACTGTAGGCCATTTGGTAGTTATGCAGGCCAGCTGTAGCAGGCCATTGCATTCTGTCAGTCCAATAGCCCCAGACCACAATACTGTATATTACCCTGGGGTGACAGGAAGGTGTGCTAGGTTTTCATGCCAATACTCTCTGTCAGTATTAATCAAGTGGTGTGGATGCTGGTAGTGTGCTGCTTACAGCTAGTGACACATCTGCACTGCATGCTGCATTCTTTCACGATTGCCATACACAGGTGGGGGTCATATTGCACCCATCCCCAACAGCAGGGATAAGAATGGAATGGTATCTGTGGATGGTGGTTGGGTGAGCTGGATGCATGTGTGCTATGGACACAACTTGCATCTGACTCACAGATATGTATGGGGCATTCCACTTATGCTGGCTTGTACAGGGACATCAGCTGTTTCCCAATACTTTATTCCTATGACCTTTGTGGTCTGTGAGTGTTTGGCCAGATGACATTGATATTTCCTATTACAAGCCCAGATAATGTGCTGCAAACCTGTATGCACAATTCCAAGGGTGTGTCCATTTAATGGTTACACATCATACACTGTCTGTCTGGGGTACTTTCCCCTGTGTACTGTGTATATGTGGCCCAAAAGTTATGCCATGCCCATCTTTCAGATGGTGACACATATTACCTCCATACATTTGCAATGGCTTAATGCTAGAATGTGTTATACTGGGGAGCATTGTGTTTGGCACTGCAGTTGTGAGAACTTGGCACTGTCATCAGCAATACTGGGCAATGGCCACCAGGACAAACCTCACATGCATACATACTGACCACTCTCACACAATATGAAACACACACCAACCTAACACACGCATACCTGCATATTGTACAAATGCTACAATCTACCCTGCCACACTGGCCACCTCAGGTAATCTGTGCTCCACTGGTATAATACCTACACATACATGTTACTACAATTTTACATAGGATTGGGGGGGCACACCTGACTGTTACTCAATGTCTACATCATACTGCGGGGCACACCAGACTGTTACTACATTTCTACATAGGATTGGGGGGCACACCTGACTGTTACTACATTTCTACATAGGATTGTGGGGGGCACACCTGAAACTTGTACACATTTGCTATGACTGTACTGGTATGTCAGGTACTCCATTTCATTCTGTATTCTAACTTATCATGCTGACTAGAGGCATATCAGTGTACTAAAGGTCTTACGTTTGCTTGACCTACATACCAGTTTCTGACTTCTTACCCTTCAGAACTAACATCCCACTGCCTAACCTAATGTAGTCTGTCTGTGTAGGCCTGGGGGGGGTTACCCATAGCCATCATTCAGAGGCCTTAGCACAGCCTTTGTTTCTGTTTGTCTACCCCTGTCCTGCTGGCTGTGACTGTTGTTGGGTATTTGAGCCTCCCTGACTGGCATGTGTGTGTCATATGGACACACATGTGGCCCAGCACATTTCCTGCAGTGGGTTTTGTCATGATGTGTAGTCCTGGCTACTATGCTGACACCAGTATTTGTTACAGATCTCATGCTGCCACTATAGGTGTCTGCTATCTGCTGGCATCCCATTCAGCCACCCAATTCCCCTGAATGCTCACATCCATACCATAGATACAAGTAACAACACATACTACTCCATTCAGCAATTGGTAAAAAGAGTGACTTACCTTATGGCTGTGCCAGTATTGAGGATGGTGCTGGAGGGCTGCCTATGTTGGATGCACATATTACACTCCCTATACATGGCTGAGCACAGGTAGTGTCATGTTTGGTATCCCTTTTACTGTATGTATGAGTCAGAGAGAGGTGTAATTCCCTGAGTCCCTACTGTGTCAGTGGATGTGCCATGCATTGCCTCTTTGCCAAGGCCAGGGTATACTAGGCATGCCGCCTTCTGCCTTCTAGGGCAAGCTCAGGTAGTCCCTCCTCTGAGTCACTCTGTGCCTGTGCAGGCCTTGACAATGGTGGGGGGCTGCGTGGCCCTGCCCCATGCTCTTCCTGCTGCAGCTGTTTCCGCAAGATCATATTGTGCAGCATGGCACATATGGTGGCAATTTGAGTACATATAGCTGGCGAGTACCGCAGGGCTCCACTGGATGTTTCCAGGTACTGGAACTGTGACTTGAGCATCCCAAACACATGCTCTATTATAATTCTGGTCTGTGTGTGTGCCTCATTATGGAATTTTTGTTCGGATGTGTGTGCATTTCTGATGGGTGTCATCAGCCACGGCTCCAGTCAGTAACCAGCATCCCCTACTAGGTGACCATAAGGGATGTCCCCATTGGCAAATCTCTGGTATAGCTGCTTCAGATGCCAGATGTGGGAATCATGATAGCTTCCAGGGCAGCCAGCACATGAATTCATTATAATGAGCCACCCCCTTACCAACAACTATTCATTGGCCATGTTGTCTTCTGCCTGCTAGGTTAGTAACCAAGTACATTTCTGCAAACTACAAAACGGAGGCATGACAGCTCCAAATAAAGGGTGTATATAATGTATAAAGCATGCCAATGGCCAAATATATGGCCACTGGCATGGAAAACCCTTTCAAAAAATAAAAAAATAACTTTTGTTTTTTAGCCAATTTCAGCTGTTTAAGCGTAGGGCAATGACAAGCAAATGGGATCGGGCCGAAAATACAGAAAATAACCTGAAATAAGCATTCTAACCAATGGCAAAATAGTGATTTACCACTAAGTCATGGCAGACATATCTAACCCTGACATTTCCACAAACATAGCATCCAGCAATACCATTCAACATTACAGGACATGAAGCTAAATATGTAGATGTATGTGTGACTGTGTGTATATATAGATATATACCTCTCCCTCTCTGTATTACATATGTATACATATATAGATACACATATATATAAATATCCACATATAGATATATACATGTGCAGACATCCATACATCTATATGCCACTGGATAAATATATATATATATATATATTATATATATATATATATATATATATATATATATATATATATATATATATATATACACATATATATATATGGGTCCATGTCAGATGGACGAAGGCTCACTTCAATGAAGACCACATCACTGAGACAACTCTGCTGACAGGGCAAATCCCCGACAATGGTAAGTAGTGCAAACTGGGAGTTAGTCCCATTCCCCACTGTACTGCAATCTCTGAGTTGATATATTTAAGTATGGGGGGTGTGGGGAGCACAGCCCCCCGCATGGTGGGTGCATGGTGGCAGAGAATTGACTTCTAAGCCAAAAGCCCATTCAACTAGAGCACTAGCTACATCGACAGCTTTTCAAGCTAGGCTAACAATAGACACTATCTGTGCGGCAGCCACATGGGTCTCTCCTCATACCTTTGTTTCGCATTACAAATTGGACATGGCCTCCAGGGACAGTGCAAAATTTGGTTCCACCGTTTTCAAGAGTCTGTTCCAATGAGCCACCCAGGATGAAGGTGCTAGGGGCGCGGTCCCATCCAACAAGAATGAAGGTGAGATTGACAACTTAACATTGAGAAGTTATGTACCTACCATAACGTTCCATGTTAGTTGTCTTCTCTCACCTTCCTTCTTATCTCACCACCATCCCCTAGCCTGGACAGACAGAAGATCTTCCCTTCTTTGAAGGGTCTTTATATTCCCTTGTTTCACCATCTAGGTGTCCTAGGATAGCTATAGTGTAGATAACGATCTTTGGGGGGTTTTATCCCTCTTTCTCCTCCTTCCAGTTGGAGGATTTTTTTATTGCCCTATGCTAGGTTTTCAGCTTCCAAATGAGATCTGGGGAGTTATCGCCTAGCATCATGGGATATAGGGTTGCCTCGAGCCAATAAAAATCCTCCAACTGGAAAGGAGAAGGAAGAGGTATAAAAATCCCCAAAGATCGTTATCTACACTATAGCTATCCTAGGACACCTAGATGGTGAAACAAGGGAATATAAAGATCCTTCAAAGAAGGGAAGATCTTCTCGGTCTGTCCAGGCTAGGGGGATGGTGGGTGGGATGCAAGAAAGAAGGCGAGAGAAGACAACTAACATGGAACATTATGGTAGGTACATAACTTCTCAATGTTAAGTTGTCAATCTCGCCTTCATTCTTGCTGGATGGGACCGCGTCCCTAGCATCTTCATCCTGGGTGGCTCAGTGGAACAGACTCTTGAGAACGGTGGAACCAAATGTTGCTCTGTCCCTGGAGGCCATGTCCAATTTGTAATGCGAAACAAAGGTATGAGGAGAGGCCCATGTGGCTGCTGCACAGATAGTGTCTATTGGTAATCTAGCTTGAAAAGCTGTAAGATGTAGCTAGTGCTCTAGTTGAATGGGCTTTTGGCTTAGAAGTCAATTCTCTGCCTCTGAGTTGATAAATAGATGTAATCACAGAAGACAGCCACCTAGACAGGGTTACCTTAGATACAGGAAGGCCTTTTTTATTTTCTGCATACGATACAAACAGTTGATCAGACTTCCTTATTTGTTTGGTTCTATCCAAATAGTATCGGAGCTGGCGATGAACATCTAGATAATGTAGCTTTTGCTCTGCTCTATTAGTATAGTTTGGGAAAAAAACTGGGAGATCAATTGATTGATTTAAATTTGTCTGCGAAGCCACCTTGGGTAAGAAGGATGGATTAGTCCTTAGAGAAACTCTGTCTTTATGGAAGATTAAGTAGAGAGGACGAATGCAGAGGGCGTGAAGCTCAGATACTCACCTAGCAGAAGTAATGGCGACTAGGAAGAGTGTCTTCCAGGAAATTAATTTCAATGAACAGGAGACCGCAGGTTCAAAGGGGGGAAGAATCAAGGATGTTAAGACTAAATTAAGATCCCACTGAGGTGGAGGGTCTTTGATCGGAGGCTTAAGTAAAAATACACCTTTAAGGAAAGCTTTGCAAAGCTTATGGGACATGATGTTGTGGTCCAATAAGCCTATATGAAAATTTGATATGGCTGCCAACTAAACTTTTACTGTAGAGGAAGAAGACCCTGAATGAAAAATTTTGGCTAGGAAGTCCAAGACCGAATGAACTGGGACAATAAAGGGATCTATATTCCCTGCCTTTGCCCAGAAGGAGAAACGTTTCCACTTACTAGTGTAAATCCTTCTGGTGGAAGATTTAAGGGAAGCTACTATGATATCCCGGATGGGATTAGAAATCATAGGAAGCCTGGCTAGAGACAGAAGTGGAGCAACCAAGCAGTGAGGTTGGTGCAGCTGCCCCGACTGATGGGTCAACAGATCTGGAGCTGGGTCCAGATGCCAAGGCTGTACCAAAAGATAACAATGTAGGAACGGAAACCATATCTGTCGAGGCCAATAAGGGTCAATGAGAATCAACTTGGCTCTCAAGGCGGTTGCTTTCTGAATTACTTGTGGGATTAGAGGAAAGGGTGGATAGGCATAGAGAGGTCCCCGAGGCCAATCTTGGACTAGAGCGTCTCTGAGGGGATGGCCTGGAAGGGGGAAGAGGGTGAAGTCATCGGGGCATTTGCTATTTTGGGGTGTAGCAAAAAGATCGCAGCAAGGAAGGCCCCACTTCTGAAAAATCTCTTCCGCCACAGATTGTTTGAGAGACCACTCGTGTGGCATGAGTATAGCTCTGCTCAACCTGTCCGCTATGATGTTGGACTTCCCGGGGATATGCGTTGCTATCAGAAACCGCTGAGAGGAGATTGCCCATTGCCAAAGTCTGAGTGCCTCTCGACACAGGGGATAGGACTTGGTTCCGCCTTGCTTGTTGATATACCACACTACGGACATATTGTCCGTTTGGATTGCAATAGTTCCCAGGGGAAGAGAGTCATGGAGGGCTTGCAACGTTAAAAGCACTGCTCTCATCTCTAGGACATTTATGTGCAGGTGGCGTTGGAAAGGTTGCCAAGTGCCATGGACCATCCTGCCCTGAAAATGCCCCACCCCCACCCGAACAGGGAGGCGTCCGATGTAACCGTGACGACCGGGGAAGGAGGAACAAAGGGTCTGCCTTGATGGACTTGAGGGGACAATATCCATCAGGACAGATGACTTCTGCAAGTTGGAGTTATCATGATCTTGTGTGCATAGGGAGTTGCTGAAAGGACCATTGGGCGAAAAGCATCCACTGCAGAAGACGCATGTAAAAACGTGCAAGAGGAAGAAGTGTTATGGCGGCCGCCATAAGACCCAATACTTTCAGGACATACCTGGCCTGAATTTTGTTGCTCTGAAGAAGAACATGGACATGGTTTTGAATATCTAAGACCCTTTGATCTGTTAACTTTGCTGAAAGTTGTACGGTGCCCAAGTTGGCGCCTGTAAAGGTAATAACACCATAACACTTCTTCCTCTTGCACGTTTTTACATGCGTCTTCTCTAGTGGATGCTTTTGCCCAGTGGTCCTTTCAGCAACTCCCTATGCACCACAAGATCATGATAACTCCAACTTGCAAAAGTCATTTGTCCCCTCATTCCATCAAGGCAGACCCTTTGTTCCTATGTTGTGATGTGGTTTTTAGTGTATTATGGAAACGTGAATGCATCACATTCTATAATACATTGACTTACCATTGTCGGGGATTCATCCTGCTGGTGGAGTCATCTCAGTGAAGTGGTCTTCGTTGAAGTGCGCTTTCGTCCATCTGACATGGACCCATATATATATATATATATATATATATATATATATATATATATATATATATATATATATATATATATATGTGTGTGTGTGTGTGTGTGTGTGTGTGTGTCTGTGTGTGTCTACACAGATATATATCTATGATATGAGACAGCACATAAGAGTGACATAAATAACCACAGGCACCGCCAACGGGTGTGAGGGGTCTCGACCAACATACATGTTACATGTAGCAATATCTTCTCCCCCCAGCCAAACAAGTGAAACATACAAACAAACACACAAACAAAGTAAATAAACAACTGCTTCCCAAACCACAGGCAGGATACTACCAGTGGGTGAAAGATTGTGGACCCGCTAAGTCTAATCTACAAACAAAGACAGGAACGTCCCTTGCGGGACAACCCAAAAATTCTAGGATTTTCGTATTTCCACCATTACACAGATGCAGCAGGGTGTGTATGTACCCAGACTACAAGGTTGGGAAAGCCTAATGATCCATGGGTTGAGACAGCATATGTGATGGGTTCCGAGAAGTGGAGAGTGGCCAGTGTGTACTGGTGTGGTTAAATCCAACCTTCACCCAGAGAAAGGATGAGTACAGCAGAGGAGGAGTAGGGGGGGGGGACTATGGGTATGAAATTATGGGTCAAGGCGTGCAGGTGTTGGAAGGAGCAGTTCTAATTGGATCACCTCGTGGATGTAAGCAATAGTGTGAACTGGGAAGAGCTGTCACCTAACAAGCAGCCATTCCAGGTATGAGTCCCACTGCAGCACATCTATTGTAGATGGCAAGGCACGTCATAACCAATTTTGTTGGTGCAAAATCCACTAAATAAAATCAAATAACACATGGTTGCAGCTCCCTACTGTAGGCATGTAATCCATTCTAATTGGCATCACAACTTATTATTGTTGTCCTCACTCCCACCCAGGGGTGCGAATATCCAAATCTACCTCCAAATTCATTGTATATGCATAGCTGTTGCTGTAGAAGTAATGGCCAGCTGTGGACCTTCCCTTCAGCCATCCTGCACATCCCTGGCTATTTCCCCTGCTGTCTTTCCCTCATTGTGCCCCTTTAACACCACTTACCTATCAACCCCTTTTTCTTTTCTTTTGAAAGTTTAACGTTACAGTTAGGTGACACCCTCTTCCCCAACTATATTGGCAGAATCTGGAACTCACTAGCCACATCTATTACCTCAACTATCTCAAAGGACACATTTAAAAACACTTGAAGATACACCTCAAGCACACTTGGATCTGCCCATGCTCATCACTGGGCTAAATCCTCCCCCACCTTACACTCTACATCCCCTACATCAACTATTGAAACTAACACCTTTTTTCCTGCCTCGCATACATTTCCCAACATCCTTTAAACCTCCCCTATCGCTCCCCTACCAATTATTCCCACAACCTCATATACAGTTACAATGTCTCCCCCTCTACCTCCCTACCTACTCCTTCACTATTCTCTCCTACTCTACCATACAGGTATGGAATAACTACATCTTAACCTGAATACCTGAGTGTATTCTATCCACAACTTAAAATTGAATCTAACGTCACCTTAAACCGACCTTTTTCAACCATCATACTTGACATGTAAACTTTAACTAAGCATACATAATACCTACATGTTAACTTAAACTAAGCATGAATAATGTAATTTTGCTATGTTAAGTCTGTCACTCTCTATGTATGTGAACACCTCTGTATTACTTGTAATGATTAGCTGAGTCTTACTGTGGAGCCTGTCTCCCCAGGCCACTGCTGAAAATGGGCAAGCATCCAGTTGGAGTTTCCTGGTCAACAAATGTAAATTACATAATTAAAGTAGTGTGGGGGTAAACGGGAGTAAGCATGTTTAAGCAGCAGTAAGCAGGTTTAAGCCTGTTTGCATGGTGGTAAGCAATGCCTACAGTGGTTAAGCAATGTAGACGCTAACTCAGTGTAAGAAGCTGTAACTGGAGCTTAGCATTGCTTACCCTTGCACAAACCAGTGCAAACCCGCCTACTATTGCTCAAAAGTGTCTTAGTCACTCTGTAGCCAACAGCTGTCATCATGCCCAGCAACAAAATAATCTACACTCCCAAGTTGCAACCCCTGGACCCTGCACAATATAGTCAAACTGAGTTACTACTAAGCCATGGCAGATACATATACATTTGTTGTTATCACAAATATATCATCCAGCACAGTCATTCAACAGTATAGTAATGTATGTAATTATGTAGATTAATACGAGCAACCATATGTACATTGCTCAAATACAGTATTTTGAGCAGTCTATGTGTATCATAAAAACAGTGCCTGTCCAATCATACTGAGAGAACAGTAGTCTTGCATAATACGTAAGAGAATAATAAAAAAATGGCGCACGTCGAGGGTGTGTGTGGGCGTGCTTCATGCACAGAATGTCAAACTTGGGATGTTGGTTCCACGGAACTGGGAGATGATGCTGGCCAAGTGTGTGAGCAACCCACTGCTTCTTAAACCCCTGGCAGGATGCTACCAGTGGGAGAAACAGTGAAGACCAGCTAAGTCTAATCCTGACACAACAACAGGTCCATCCCTGGCAGAACTAACCAAAACTTGTGAGTAACATCGATGTTTGCACGAGTATCAGAGGCTGATCAAGGCAAGGCTTGTACATGCATGGAATAAACGGATGAAGAGCCTGAAGAAGCTTGGGTTGAGACAGTATACTGGATGAGTACTGAGATGTGCAGAGAGGGCAATGTGTGGAGGTGTGGTTTTGCTGGGCTAGGAACTGGAGAATGGATGGTTGCTGTGTACGTGGAGCTCAAGGGGCAGTGAAGGAGCCATGAGTATGACATTGTGGTAGAAATATGCAAATGAAGCAGAACAGCAATAGTGTAGTGGGCAGAACATCTGCCCAATGAGCAGGCATTCCCGGTTCAAGTCCCACTCTGGCACAGTCTATCTTACATGGCAAAGCATGTTATAACCAACAGTTTTATTGAAAAATCCACTAAATAGCATATGCACATGTGAAGTATCAGTGTCAAACTGAATAAGTCACTAGTAAGCAGGTTTAAGCACAAATAAGCAATAGTAAGCATATGTAAGCACTAATAAGCGGGCTTAAGGCCGTTTGCGAGGCGGTAAGCAATGCATACACTGGTTAAGCAACTCTGAAGTTAACACCTTGTAAGCAGATGTAACGGCAGGTTAGCAGTGCTGGCCTCCACACAAACGTGCTAACAACTGATTAAACATGCCTTAACCAGTCTGTATCCAACGGCTCATGTTCTGTCCAGCAACAAAATAGACAGCCTCTGCTAGGCTCGAACACAGAACCCCACACACCATAGGCAAAGTAATTTACCACTAAGTCATGTCAAATACACATAACCCTGATGTATTCAAAACATATCAACCAGCCCAGTCATTCAACAGTACAGAGAATGTATTCCAACATGTAAATGTATTTGTGTGAGTAAATAGTAAATATAGTAATATCTAAACACATACAACATATTAATAGATACAGATATCTACATATATATGTCCATAGCAATATATACATCTATATATAAATATATATATATATATATATATATATATATATATATATATATATATATATATATATATATATATATATATATATAGCCACACATCTGTAGATAGCAATGTTAGATTGACAAATACAAATATGTCCACATGCGGTTGGGACACCCCAAAATAATATACGTCATGTACGAATAGGCATCCCACCACCACACCAAACACATCCGTCCTGCAATACACTAAAGGGTTACATATCACATAAGCAGGACCTGACATGACATGTGCACAACATGTAAACAGTACTACAACCCACCTGTATGATGTCAGGCCAGTATTAGTAACATATCATGCAGTACAGTGTGGCTCCCATAGGAAATATACAATATGGCAGCTATCAACATCCCCAGGGTACATATATACAGACACAGATATACAGATATATATATATATATATATATATATATATATATATATATATATAGCTATATAGATATACATGTGACTACACAGACACATGCATAGATATGTACAGTAAGATACATATGTAGAAGGTGCGCACAATATGGAACAGCCACTATGCCTACAGTTAACACTTAACAATTGGACACTGTATGGGCCATACAGATGACAATCATTGCCTGCAACATATGCCCACAGACAGGTCATTGGATAAAACACCACACACAGGTTTGCAGAAACGGATAACCTTTATTTGTGTACTATTACAGTTGTATATGCCATGTATTATAGCTGCTCAGACACTGACATCCATATAAACAGAGTAATGCAACTGTGAAACAGTTATACTAATACAGTAGTCTGGTAAGGTTCACAAACGTTGCTGTCCAGGCCAAGCACTAAATATTGTGCAATAGTAAAGACAGACTGGGCCACAGGATAGCAAACTATCAACAGTAAGTAATGCAGGTGTATGGTCCAGCAACCTCTATCTACACTCTGTACAAAATCACTAGGTGTTGAAGACGTCAATTGACCAAATGGGATGTATCTGTTACATAACAAGGCATAAATTACACCATCACAAGCACACTGACAAACAGAACAGTGTGTATGGCAGGAGGCAGTAGGCCTGCATTAACCCAATTTATGTAAGTAGTGTAAACATAGGTGAAGTGTATGGTACTGTACATCCAGATACCTTAAGGCAACCCACCCTGATACCCTCACATGTTGTAACAGCCTAGGATATTTATGGCACATCCCACCAACTCATTAATACAGACCCATATACCCCTGTTACATACACTTGCCTCTGGACTGCATAAGGGCACACATGTTTTGTGTAGGTGAAGCCCACACATATATGGCCTCAGCCCCACAGTATGTGTGGGGGATACAACAACAGTGGACTGATGGCGGCAATGGTAATGTGATATACTCACAGCCCACTACAGACCAAACCCCGACAGCATGTCATATGTGTATAGCTTGGTATGTAGGTGGAGGACAGAGGCTGCAACACAGGCCCATATGTGGACAACTATTGCCATACATTAAGCAAATCGCTGGTGTTACAAGATAGTCTACAACATACCATTAGTCAGGGAATTGAGGTTAGAAACATAAATGGATGCAGCCACGTACTGATAACAGTCAACACATACACTGCCACAGGGAAATATCTGACCCATGACCTGTGTGGTGGACAGACAAAACATGAAAGGCACACCTTTGGCCACCAAGAGAATAGGGCCATGGTTGAGAGCTATGCAGACAGACTACATTCCAAAGTAAGCTAGTATGTACACACACACACACCGTAACATCAGTAGTATACAAAGCATAACACAACTCTACTCACACTCTGTCTGCAGTTCTGGAACCTTCTACAAATATGTAGTTGGCCTGAGTGTGCTGGTTCTCCTGTAAGAAGTACTGCTACCTGCTGTCTGTAACACTGATGCCCACACACAGGAAGGATGTCCATCACACAGGAAAGGTAAAGGGACCACACCCACATGATGTGAGGATTTATAGTAGGTGGTTGACATGACAGTGGTAATTGGAAGTACTACACGCAAGCTGCATGCAATTAGCAAGGGGAGGACACCGATTGGTGCAGAGGCCATCACCTGATCATGTGCATCACCTACTAAAGCCAGGATGCAATCTATTCAACGCAGCTCAATCCATTTACTGAAGACAGAGAGAGGGAGAGAAGAGGAAGATGAAACACAAAAAAAAAAAAAAAAAATGACACAGCTCTTAAGCTGACACCACAGCAGTTGAGCCAGCTGTCATTCAACAAGTCATTATTCCCACAGGTATTTGAGGTATATATACATGTAATAGAATGTAGTATCTGGTCCATCATAATGGGATAGATGATGTGGAAAGATTTATATGTGCCATCAGGTGTTGTTGTGATGATGTTCAACTGAACGACTGCTATGGACAATAGTATCTGGCCTGTGTGTAGTGGGCCATAGCTGTTAACTGTACATGTCAGAATTGACAGACAAGATGTAAGCCATCATAGTGTGCATTGTGTAATGGGAAGTATGTATATTACATGGCCAATAGCTGGTGGTGGAAGTAATGCCATTATGATGGACATGTGGGAGCCATGGCCCACCACTGGCAGGATACTCAGGAGAATCTGTAGTGTAGCATGCCTGAATGCAATAGGTTTGTAATAGGGTTACCTGCAATCAGCCCCTACATATACGCCCCTAATGTCAGGCCATGTCCGTATGTGGCACCTTTCTGTGTTGTAGCAAGACAAAACAGTGCACCTGTGCAGGAAGGTGTTGTGAGATTGTGGAGCTGATGTCTGAATGTACCTTATAGATATGCATTTGTGTACATATGTCACATATATAATATTTAAAGATATATATGTATATCAGCATGTCTGTCCAGAAATATACATATACCCATGTGTAGACATATATATGTGCAAATATATCTGTAGTCACAAATATCTACACACATATAAATACAGATATGCAAATGTCAACATCTGTACAAACACACACACAGACAGATATTATGGTAAGACTTGTCCCCTATATCACTACCCCAGTGATGCGTGCTATGTGCGAGGCAGCAGCACACATAGCAATACAGACAGATAACTACAGCTGGCAGTGTGTGCATCTTGGATGGGTATGTCACATGTTAGTCCCATCCTAGCACCACAATGCCCCCGCCTGTGAAGTATGCAATGGGAATATGGGGAAGTATGGCAGATACACACGTGGAGGTGGTCAGGACTGGTAGATATAGAGGACAGTCTACAGGGGTGGTATGTGACACATGTAGTGGGTAAACACCATGGATGGTGTGTGTGCGGTCTGTGATGTGGATGCCCCATGGTTCCCAATATGGCCACAATGGGAACAAGGCTCCCACAAACTCCCACTCACAACAGCAGTCCACATCCTGAAGGTGCCAGGTCTGGTGGCTGAACAAGTTGAGCATGTTGGCCGTGTGAATGTGTACTGGGTGCCTCAGATGGCTGTAGCACATCCCTCATGTGTCTGTGGAGCCTGATATGGAACAGACCCAGACCTGAGCTCAGGGGACAGGGACATGTTGGTGTATAGCCGAGGGAGGTGGGCCAACATCCCCTGGGTGGTTCCACCTGATGGTATGGCTGTAACAGAAAATGAGAAGGCCCCAGGTTGGCACACACATGTGATGTGGCCAGGTATCCTGGTCAGATGGGTGTGGAGAGGTGGATCAGCTGGACAATGGAACATATACATGTTAATGTGTCACTGTCATAGTACATATGTAGGTAGTAATAGTCTACACAATCCCTACACATGTCCAGCAGCGTGCATAAAACCTCCCTATAACACAGACTGTCAGATGTGCAGCAATCTCAGAGCAGCCATACCACTGGCATATATGTAACCATAGTGGCCCTGACAATGGCATACAAGTGAATAGTCTGTAACAGGCCCGCAATGTTAGTGTCCACACCGGGGACATGGCTACAATCACATAGCAGAAGGTGTGGTACACTACACAATTTGTCCAAATGGTAGTTAAGTTGTAGCCATACTTAATGAGTTGTGTGTATAGTCTGTTTAAGCTGATATGGGGGGGGGGGGGATGACAGAGATGTGTATTATGATCTGTGGTAACCTTGCCATATGAGTCACTCAGACCTGTTCCCATCATCATGTTTTACAGGCACGATGGCACACAGCCACCTACCAACTTATTCCGCAGAGGAGAATGAAGTGATAATCAATCACCTGTTACTGCACTACCAGGTCCTGTTGGGCAGGACAGCACTTGAACAGCAGGAGCGGACCACCCCGTGGAACTATGTCGTCCACAGAGCCAATGATGTCGGCCTGCATAACCGCAGTTATGAGCAGGTCCAGCATCATTGCACCAACCTGCTTTGCAATGCCTGTCGGCATGGTGCAGCAGTTTGGGGGGATCACCTTGCCACAGAGTGGCCATGCCATCCATCCCACCCGACACATGTGGAGGAGCTCCTGGCCAGCCTCATAGCACCTGCCCATCCTGAACAGCATCAACCACTGGACCCCTGTGTGTAGGTGGGTGTCACCTACACAACAGCCAAGGAGCATGCAGGTAAGGACACAGGGCACATCAGTAGACCACTGTTGTGTAAATATCCGCAGTGGTACATTTAGATCATGCATATCTGATATGTTATACAAATAATGTGTTGCTGCATTGTAGTGATAATCAGATGTCCAGATGTGGTAGTAATGTGTGTATTTAAAGTATATGATATGTGTGTAAATGAGAAGGAGGGTAGAGGAATGGTGAGGATGCAGGGAGTAGAGTTGGTAAAGGTGGACGAGTTTAAGTACTTGGGATCAACAGTTCAGAGTAATGGTGAATGTGGAAGAGAGGTGAAGAAGAGAGTACAGGCAGGGTGGAATGGGTGGAGAAGAGTGTCAGGAGTTATTTGTGACAGACGGGTACCAGGAAGAGTGAAAGGGAAGGTCTACAAGAGGGTAGTGAGACCATCTATGTTATATGGGTTGGAGACAGTGGCACTGACAAAAAGGCAGGAGTCAGAGCTGGATGTGGCAGAGTTAAAGATGTTAAGATTTGCACTCGGTGTGACTAGGATGGATAGGATTAGGAATCAGTATATTAGAGGGTCAGCTCATGTTAGACAGTTTGGAGACAAAGCAAGAGAGACGAGATTGGGTTGGTTTGGACATGTGCTGATGAGGGATGATGGGTATATAGGGAAAAAGATGCTAAGGATGGAGCTGCCAGGTAAGAGGAAAAGAGGAAGGCCTAAGATAAGGTTTATGGATGTGGTGAGAGAGGACATGCAGGCGGTTGGTGTGACAGAGCAAGATGCAGAGGATAGCAAGAAATGGAAAGAGATTATCCACTGTGGCAACCCCTAATGGGAAAAGCCAAAAGATGATGATGGTAGTACTGCACCCGGCCTGTAGCAGTGCCACAGGTGTGGGCAATGACACTGCATCTCTCACCCACTTATGTAGGTCCCTCTGGGATAACTGGTGAGTATGTCTTATGTAGATGCATGCTAACACATCGGACTTGTAATGGTGATGTAATATTCCATGCACACATCTAACACACCTACCCTGAATGCATGCTGGACATGTGCATGTATTGTTGCTGTAAAATGCATGGTCTCACAGGGGTGGACATGATGGGATATTGAAAGGGTATGTCACAGACCTGCATGACAACTAATATCCTGTTATTGTGGAATGTGTCCACAGGGGGTAACATACTGTGGGTAGATATGGCCTACAGTAGCGATATGTTCTGGACAACTCCCATATACAGTGCAACACCAGTGTACATATTTGTAGGGCAATGCCAACTGCTGCTGAGATACCCTATGGCATACAGCATTACACTAGTTCACATTCAACATGTGGTGTGCAGTGTATGGAGCACTGCAAGCTGACACATATGTGTAGGGCTTACCTGTCATGCATCTGCATAAATGCTGAAAGGGGGGTATCAGCATGAAACACCAGTGCACTGCAGCAGGGATCCTAAGGATGGTAGGAATGGCTCTATATGCATATAGTCAGGTCCAGGACCTGTGGCAGTCATAACCCCACCCACACTGCAATAGTGATGACATTGTGTGAACACCATGGGATGTGCATATGAGTGGACCTTGCAAACATGCAGAATATGGGGACATATGTAGGGTAGGCTGAATATACACTGGCAATTGCGGAAGGGCCATGCTGGTATACCCATGCCATGAACAGTGACTGCTGTAGTACACACAATAAGAGGTGGGATAAACACCATGATAAGGGTGTGCACACACATCCCCACACGGTGTGTATGCATCGTGGTCAGCAGCCGCACACCTACCACAATCTGTAGACACTGCATGTGAATGTACAGAACATATGTTACATACTGGGTGTCTGTACAGCTAAGATCTGCAGAGCTGTGGTCCCATGCCAGATCACAGATGTGTGTGTAAAAGTGATAATGGTGTGTACACCCCACATTGCCATGGTATGCTGTGATGGTTGTCAGTGCAAGCATTTCTGCAGTGGCCATACATGGTCTGTTGATGTTGACAGCTGTAAATCAGGCATCTGGGATTCACCAATGACAACAGTCCACAAATCATCCCAGGTATGTGTTGCTGAAACACATAGGGGCTGTGGGAGGTACAGCTGGCATAACTGACATGGTGCTACACATTTCACAAGGGGTTGGACACCTGTGAGTTGTGGGGCACAGTTCATGGCAGGGTGCAGAACAGGTGCAGAGCAATAATGTGTACATTGGTGCAGAGGTATTCAGGGGAAGGGGCATTACCTAGTCACAGCACATGCATCATGCTCATGTATACCACTGCTAGCATGGTGTGAGTATAGCTGAACTGCTTGCTGTTCTGTACCATATGTTCTGCATGTTGGCAGATGGGTAATTGGAGGGCTGTGTGTATGATGACTGTGCATCCTCACCTGCATAGGTGTGTATGTGTGTGTGTGTGTGTGTGTGTGTGTGTGTGTGTGTGTGCATCCTGGTGGTTAGTTATTTTGCCTGCATGGTCACTCTGGCAAAGAAGTGGGAGGTAGATGCATGTATGATGTGTGTATGCATATGTATGTGTGTGTGGCCATGTATGCACATGTGTGATAGTGGGGTGCTGATATGGCTGTACCCCCCCTTTGGGACCGTGCAATACATGGATATGGAGTGCCACACTGCACACCAGGAACACCTGTCATGTACTCACAGGACAGCAAATAGTATAATATGGCCTGTAGCTTGGATAAGGCATCCAGAGGGAAGGTAGACCCCAGGTACACACTTAATATTGGTGTCAGTGGAGAGGTCACCTAAAGTCCATGTATGCAGCTCTACAGATGCATTGGGGAAGGAATAATCATCACCAGAGAGTGTATCCATATATTACAGCTGACACTTGATGGGCCGACGGAGCAGCATATCCAGCATGTACTGAGCATTACATACACATGACACACCAGTGGGAGGTATTATGGCTACAACAGAGTAGCCCACACATATAGGGGCCATGCACATCATTCCGCCGTACAGAGGGTGCATACCGAATGACAGCATTGGGGTCATGTTACTCCACTACAAACAGGTCAGCAGGTAATGTAGCAACAGGCCTTGTGTCATGGCCACTTGTGTGGGCATTTAGAGGACTGTGTTGTTAATGAGTGGTAGCAATGTGTGTATGTTAACAACTGTGATGCAGGATGGGGTAACACATGGATATATACATGGGGCTGTCTGTAAAGGCATGGACAGGTAGGTAGTATGGAGATGATTTTGTGTGTGTGTGTGTGTGTGTGTGTGTGTGTGTGTGTGTGTGTGTGTGTGTGTGTGTGTGTGTGCATGTGTGCGTGTGCGTGCGTGCGTGTGTGTGTGTGTGTGTGTGTGTGCGTGTGTATATATACTGTTAAGTTATGCTGTACAGGTTTTAAAGTGCGGTTATTGTTCTTCCCCAGATGTGGCAAGGTGGGTCAGGGTCCCTCCTGCACCCAAACTGAAGTAGGTGTCCATACAGACACTGATGATGATGGTGATGATGATGATGATGAAAATAATGAGGCACAGATGGGGTTGTAAGGGACCGTCACTGCACATACATTTGACACCCCCTTTTAGCCACCCCACCCCTGCACACAGTTACAGTGTCTATACAAACCCCAGCACCAGTGACTATAATAGAGGGACAGCTGACGTTCAGTGGCATTGCACAGGAAAGTGTGGTAACCATGCCTACTGTGTCCAGTCACAGCAGGCATAGCCAGATGTCTGGCAGGCTGCCACATAGGCAGATGCCCCAGGGTGCTCATGGTAGGGCCACTGGACATCATAACCCTGGCATAGGCAACAAAGTTGCAACCAGCTGACGCATGTTTCAGGCTGTAATAGCAGTGCAGGCACATATTGAGTGTTACACCAGACAGGGCCTTAGGCTGCTGAGGGCTGCACTTGCTACTGTAGGCGAGAACCTCCATGAAGTGGCGGCTGCCATTTGTGCTTCTAACAAGCAAGCAGATAGATGGTATAATGAGCTGATGGCCCTCATCAGCCGTGGTGTGTCTGTGCTTTGACATGTGGTGGGGATGCGGCAACACCTGCTTGGATGTGGCCTAGCAACACCAACAGGTCGCACTCAGTGTGGACATGTTAGAACACCAGGGGGCTCCCGTAGTGGCAGTAGCAGCCCTGGCAGTGTGGGGGGGGGGTGTGCTTTCCACACCATACATACTACTGTTGATATATCTGTAGATATCCATATGTTTATGGGCATATGTATCACTATCTGTATATGTGAAGACATATATTGCTCTGTATATGTATATATCTGGGTGTGTACATGTATATCTATGTACTTATACATACCCAACTATATATGTCAATATGTATATGTGTAATCATAGATATATATCTGGATGTATATATGTACAGATGTCCTTACCATATGTCCTGGACATGGAGTGTAGAACTACCCCAGCCCCTATAGTCCCAACGTCTTAGTGCAAGTGGATGTCAGGTATGTATAGCAGGTATATTGGTAGACTATTGCTACCGTAACTGTGATCGTCTTCACAGACATGGTGTGTTTGGGAGATCACATCTGCTTTCCACATGTGTGCCATTGGTTACTGACAGACATCCTATGGACATCCTGGTAAAGTACCACTGCTTGCACATAATGCCCTCGTGGACTGCAGCAAAGATATTGGCCCATATGTGCGGACATTCTGAAACACTACTTACAGTCCAGAGCTGTACACAGCACCCCTTAGTGCTTAACATGTGTATCATGCATGACAGTACGGATGTTAACAGCCATGTAGCTGGGTATAACACATAATGACTGGTATACATATGCCACCATAGGTATGCATTCACACACCCTTGTCTGGCCTGACACATAATGCCACTGGTACAGGGGTGCCATGGTCACATACTACCCATTAGATAGTGACATACATCTGTACAGCATCCCACTGCTCTGCCTGACATACATGACTGTTAAGGGATACCCAGCACCAGTACATCCGGAAAGTATCCCCACATGACATCTCACTGGATAAGTACACTAAGCTGCTAGATATGTAACAATGCACTGTGCAGGCTACAGGCAGACTGGCTCATCAATGGCCAACATCTCCTATGGGGGAATGCACATGTACCTGCATATATAGCTGGCTCTGCAGGCATGTCACACCACAAGGTAAGATAAACCTGTGTGAAGGTGCATAACCACATCCAATGTGAATACAGCCACAGCCACATATGGTTAGCTAGCATGGACTATCTGTTCAACAACATCCTCATATGTGCCACTCATAGACTAACCCTACAAATACTGGGCTGCTACACGGTGTGGTCTGCTGTCTGTCTGTGGTATGGGACATGTGTGTGTATGGCCCTACAAACATGTAAACCAATATGGTAACATACAGTGGAGCAGCATGTAACATCAGATAGGATGGGACCTATAACAATGACATCTGCCACAGTCTGTACACAGGCTAAAGAAAATGTTCACAATACACATACTGTCGACAGTCACCATAGTTACACAGACCTTAGTACTGTATAAATGACCACAAAATGTCCTGGTAATGTTGGCAAATATTACCCGTACTGTACATAACATGTGTAGCAGTCTGATATCCCCTGGCTTGCTATTAGATATGATGACACTTATGATGGTGTACAGCACGCATGCACCTCGTAATGCCCAACATATGTACAAAGACTGACAGAGTTGTGGCTGGAAGCACATACACAGGGCCAATATTGACATGTTGCTGTGTTAACCTCATACATGCACTGTCATAACAGGGTTTGTTGCAACATGTGTCATGTGAGGGATATGAAGTCAGTAACTTTCAGGGCTTTCAACATTTACAGAATGCAATCCTCACACTACCTTCTGCAGTTCACAGATACGTGCTCTGTGAGTAACAGATGACACCAAGGGCACAACACTCTGCCCAGTCTGCAGACGACCCTGCAGATGTGGATTCCTCATAAACACGGTACTGACATGGCAGGTATTGCAACATGTAGGACAGCCATATCCACACACACACACTGTTAAACCAGCATTACTCCACATGCAGTATAGCAGCACTTACAGTCTGTAGTCAGGCTAGGCATATCTCCCTCTTGTGTATTGCCCTGTTTTCACAGTGTAAGTTGTTAGAGGTAAATTGCCAATCCATCTGAGCTGCATTTCCCCAAATGACAGTTCTAGTTCCGGCCCAGAGTGTATGTAAAGGGCCAACACCAAAATGATGTTCCTAGATACTGGAGTGTGTTACCATGCAATTGGCTATGGGAATGTTGCCACAGCTGTTCCACATGCACTCAGATAGAGGAGGATTGCAACTGGTGCAGAGGCCATCAGCTGGTCATGACCATCACTTACAAAACACAAGCTGCTGCCTAGCAATGCAGGTGTACATCCCACATCCACCAGAGAGGTTGTGGGCGGGACAGACAGAGACAAAGTATGTCAGGGGAGGTGTGGGGTGAGTAAAATGTAAGCATGTTTGTGTCACACACCTACCAGTATGGGGTTTCAAACACCTGACTGCTATGCATAGCTATCACATGTGTATGCAGTTATTGCATGCACCACATAGCTTACATGTTGGTGAGCTGTCCAGACATATATGTGCTAGTGAGTGACATCTGCAACACTGTTGTGATTCAGTAGGTGTAGCACATGAGCCTATCCACATGAACAGGTGTCAGCGTCAACACAGCCACACTCTGTAAGGGACTCATACACATTGCCACACTTGGCAGGGTAACAGATACACATCCTAACCAGTTACCTTTCCCCAATACAGTAATGCATAGGTAGGAATTGGCCCACAGGGGTTATCCTGGTATTCTATGGTCAAAGGGTATGTGATGGTGTCTGACATTAGAGAGCATGCTTCAGTATGACACTGGGTGTGGTACTGGGTTTGATTGTGGTCAGAAGCATCATATACCACACATACAGACACAGGGTGCTAGTACCAGTGTGCATGTGTGCATTGCTTCACGGGTGTGTAGTGGATGATGGTCCCAGATGGCTGTACAAGGCTAGGTGAGGGGCATACATTGGCACCAGGCCACATGAGAAGGGACTGCATTATGGATAAGGGGTGTACTGTCCAGAATGGACCACACAGGTGGGTATAGTTTACACCATCCAGTCTCCTGGGTTACTATTGTGTGTGGCTGGGGCTGTGGAATGCTTGGCATGCATGTGTTCTATATGCCATGACATGGATGGTGTTTGGGATGTGCACATGTCCCACATTCATGTACAGTTGCATGCAGAAGTGTACCTGGTTTGTCTGGCCCATGTTGTGTACACAGAATGCAAGCATCAGATGAGACAGTCCTGCCCTCATGTGGTGGGGCCAGGTAATGGTCAGCTGGTTGACCCTGCACCTACATTGGTAGCATGCTACAGGTATTCCCTGGTGTCAGTGGCATCTGTCCATACAGGACATGTGTGTAAGGCATGGTATGTCCTTTGTGGATCACATTTGATGGAACCACAGTTGTTGCAGGCATCCGGTGGGAAACATACTGAAGGTGCACTGTCTGCAATTAGGTGCCTACCATACTGATGGACAGGGTGCCATGGCCTCTGTAGGCTACTGCATTCACACCATTTTTACTATCAGTCACCAATATGCAGTGTACTACACACATTTTGGCTGTTGCCTTGCCATGTGTGTGTGTATGTGACCTGAGTTGAGAGTGTGCTCTGGGTAATACTGGGGTTGCCAACTGTGATTGCCTGGCCTTGTTGTCACATATATGGGTATGGATATGCACCCCAGCCTCTTGGCTATTTCAAAGCTGCTTTCCCTGTACAGTGGACATTGTGATATGTACTAGGGCCACCATATAAGAAAATTGCAAAACCCACTTTACATTGGGCCCAGGTGTCACACACACAGACCGTCCTCCACACAGGTTACAAAGTACAAACACACTTGTCATGACTAGGACTAGAACTCTTACCTAACTAGTTTATTACACTACAGCACTACACAGTTATAGTACGTGCCATGGTGATCACTGCCTTCCCCAAAGGTGTATATCACATTGGCTGACATCAGCAGGATTGCCAAAGTAGGGCATTTGGCATGTATTGAGTGTGACTAGCCTAAAATGCATTGCTCCCTACACAGACAGTGGAACACACACAAAACATCTAGAACTGCCATGGGTGGGTATAGAACCCTACCAGGGTTCTGAATCACACTATAGCAGTACGGATTTATGCACACGTTACGGAGATTACTGGGCTACAATCTTCCGAGTGGTTTATTACTAGGTGGATGACATCAGCTGCCTAACAAAGGCTGAGCATTTGGATTCTGAGGAGTGTGGCTAGCCATTGTGCCAACATTGCTCTCTACACAGACACACACTTGCCATGTCTGGGGATAGATTTCCTACTTAACTAGTTTATCACACTACAGTGGCATGTACTTACAGGACGCGCTATGGAGATCATTGGGCTACAGTTTCCCAGAGGTGTATTACTAGGTGGATGACATCATCTGCCTTGCAAAAGTTGAGCATTTGGATTGTGGGGAGTGTGGCTAGACTAAAAAGCATTGTTCTCTACACAGACAGACACACACAGTTGCCATGTTTGGAGATAGAACACCTAACTAGTTTATCACACTACAGTGGTACGCACTTACAAGATGCGCTATGGAGATTACTGGGCCACAGTTTTCCAAAGCTGTATTACTAGGTGGATGACATCAGCTGACTTGCGAATGTTGGGCATTTGGATTGTGGGGAGTGTGGCTAGCCTAAAAAGCATTGCTCTCTACACAGACAGACAGACACACAGACAAACTCACAAACAGTTGCCATGTCTGAGGATAGAATTCCTACCTAATTAGTTTATCACACTACAGCAGTATGCACTATGGAGATTACTGGGCTACAGCTTCCCAAAGGTGTATTACTAGGAGGATGACATCAGCTGCCTTGCAAAGGTTGAACATTTGGATTGTGGGGAGTGTGGCTAGCCTAAAAAGCATTGTTCTCTACACAAACAGACAAACACACACATATATACACACACACACACACACAGTTGCCATGTCTGGGGATAGAACTCCTACCTAACTAGTTTATTACACTACTGTGGTACGCACGTACAGGACACACTATGGAGATTACTGGTCTCCAATTTCCCAGAGCTGTATTACTAGGTGGATGATATCAGCTGACTTGCAAAGGTTGAGCATTTGGATTGTGGGGAGTGTGGCTAGCCTAAAAGGCATTGCTTTCTACACAGACAAACAGATACACACACAGTTGCCATGTCTGGGGATAGAACACCTATCTAAGTAGTTTATTACACTACAGCAGTATGCACTTACAAGGCACACTATGGAGATTACTAGGCTACAGTTTCCCAGAGGTGTATTACTAGGTGGCAGACATCAGCTGCCTTGCGAAGGTTGAGCATTTGGATTGTGGGGAGTGTGGCTAGCCTAAAAAGCATTGCTCTCTACACAGACAGACATACACACTCACACAGTTGCCATGCCTGGGGATAGAACGCCTTCCTAACTAGTTTATCACACTACAGCAATACACAGTTATGGGATGTGCCATGGAGATTACTAGACTATAACTCTCCCAAAGGTGTATTTCACATTGGATGACCTCAGCAAGCTTGCCATAGTAGGGTTATGGGGAGGACAGTGTGTGTGCATGAGCCATTACCCATTCATGTAGGGGTTGACACGCCACATGCGGACACACACAGGGTCATATTTCACAGGTACGTGTACACAGTTGCTAGATGACTACTTCTTTGTACAGTCATGTTGCACAGCTGGCACGTAGACCACATGGTCTGTAATGCTGACAGATACTGGTGGCTAGTATCTGCAGTGAGTGACATCTGCACCTCATGTGTTTGGGGCCCTTTGGCTGTGTGCTGGGTGGGACAGGCCTGGATGACTCCTTGTCATAGTCATCCTCTTCCACACATCTGTGTCCATCTACCTGTGGCTTATTATAGTGTGTTGTCCTTACATATATGTCTGCATTCCTATCCACTGTGTGTGCAAGGCATGAGTGGTGCATACTGACAGGTGTCTGCACTAACAACTGCAACTGCCAGATATGTCTGCTCCACTGGTGTTTGCAGACATGGCCATCATGTGCTTGTGTGTGAGCATGCCCAGTATGACCTTTCAGTATGCTGTTGCCTTACATTGCCTTCATTTCTCTAAGTGTATGAGCATGCCCAGTATGGCCATCTGTATTGCATGTGTGGGTCAAATCTGGATAGTTTGTACTGCAGTGCTGACCTGTGTGTTGTACACCAACAGGTGGCATGCTTTCTCTGTAGGGTATCCATCCATCATTTGGCACTGACTGTTACTACATTTCCGCATAGTGTGGGGGGGCACACCTGACTGCTTCTACAGCTCTACACAGGATTGGGGGGCACACCTGACTGTTACTATATTTCTATGTAGGTTGAGGGAGGGCACACCTGACTATTTCTACATTTCTACACAGGATTGGGGGGCACACCTGACTGTTACTATATGTCTACATAGGATAGGGGGGCATACCTGACACTTGTACACATTTGCTGGGACTATACTGGTATGTCGGGTACTCCATTTCAGTCTGTAGTCTTACCTATCATGCTGGCTAGAGGCATACTAGTGTACTACAGATCGTGGCTTTGTTTGCCGTACATATTATTGTCTGACTTCCTACCCTTCAGAACTGACATCCCACTGCTTGCCCTGCTGTGGTCTGTCTGTGTAGGCCTGGGGGGGTTAACCATAGCCATCATTCTGGGGCCATGGCACAGGCTCTGCTTGGGTTTGTCTATACCCGTCCTGCTGTCTGACACTGTTGTTGGATATGTGAACCATCATGACTAGCATGTGTAGGTCATATGGACACATATGTCACTCAGGACATTTCCTGCAGTGGGTTATGTCACCCTGTGTAGTACAGGCTACTATGGTGACTCCAGTATGTGTTACAGATGTCATGGTGCCTCTATGGGTGTCTACTTTCTGCTGCTATAACATCCAGCCTCCCATTTCCCTTGCATGCTCACATCCATACCATAGCTACAGGTAACGACACATTCTACTCCATATGGCAACTGGTAGATTGATTGACTTACCTTGTGGGCATGCCAGGCTTGCAGATGGTGCTGGTGGGCTGCCTATGTTGGATGCACATAGTACACTCCCTATACATGGTTGAGCACAGGTAGTGTCATGTTTGGCATCCCTTTTACTGTAAGTGCGAGTCAGAGAGAGGTGTCATTCTCTTGGTCCCTACTGTGTCAGTGCATGTGCTATGCATTGCCTCTTTGCCAAGGCCTGGGCATACTGGGCATGCCTCCTTCTGCCTACTGGGGCAGGTTCAGGTTGTTCCTCCTCCAGGTCACTCTGTGCCTGTGCAAGCCTTGGCATTGGTGGGGGCTGTGTGGCCCTTCCCCATGCTGTTCCTGCTGCAGCTGTTTACACAAGATCATATTGTGTAGCATAGCACATACCATAACAATTTGGGTACATATAGCTGGTGAATACTGCAAGGCTCCACTGGATGTGTTCAGACACCAGAACTGTGACATGAGCATCCCCAACACATGCTCTATTATATGTCTGGCATGTGTACATGGTTCATTATGGCATTGTTGTTCAGGTGTGTGTGCATTTCTCTCCAGGGTGTCATCAGCCACAGCTGCAGTGTGTACCCAGCATCCCCCACTAGGTGGCCATAGGGGATGTCCCCATTGGCAAATCTCTAGTACAGCTGCATCAGATGCCATATGTGGGAATTGTCAAAGCTTCCAGGGCAGCCTGCACACACATTCAGTATAATGCTTTGGGCATCACATGCAACCTGGCAGTTGATGGAGGGGATGTCCCGGTGGTTGATGTAGGCTCTACCCTGCTCACTGGGTGGTGCTTTGATGCTTATGTGCGTGCAGTGTATAGCACCCACTACGCCAGGGTATTCTGCTATTTGGTGGACGAGATGCATATTGCTGTTCAACACCTCACGCGTGATGAGGAAATATACATGCTCACTGGCATGTGTTGACATGGCATCCAGGAACTGGTGGAATACTCTGGATGCTGATGCCTGTGAGATCTCCATGATGTCCACAGTTGTGCTTTGGGAGGTACCTGTGGCTAGTACATCTAGGCCTACACATACCTTGGTATCTACTGGGATGGGTTTCTCTCAGTCAGTGTGCTGTGACAGGTGTGGCCGGCACAGCTCAACACATTGCTGTAGGAGGTCTCTGTCCACCCTATAGCACTCCACTATCTCCAGCTCATGTAGCCCCTGGTAGGTTATGCTGGGTCTGTACACTCTTCTCCGTCTCCTCACTGTAGGTTGTTCGGCAGCATTCACATCCTCACCACCCTCAGCCTCTTGCACATGTTGTTCTATGTTGCCTGCTGCAGCCTTTTCTCATTTTGTTGGTTTGTTAGTTATAATTTCCCTGCTTGTATACACCGGTGGTGTAGAGGGTGGTAAAAACCAGAGGAGTAGGTGTTTGCATAGTTTATAGTAGTGTTCTGGGCTGGGCTGGTCTGCTGCCTATGTAACTGGTTGCTTCTGAGATATTTCACCTGGCAGCTAAACTAGTTATCCTTGATTACCTTCCTACTGCTGTTTTCCCATCGCATTGCCTTCCTGTTTAAGCCCGTGTGCCCTCCATGCAAGCAGAGTGTTCAAATGTGCACCCTACTGCTATTTCCTGATTTAACCTCTTTTTTCTTCCTGTACAACCCGGTGTGCACTGCACACACCTGCTTAAGCTTTGTAAAGACTGCTAGGCAGGTTTAGGCACACCCCCTAGCTTAGCTGTGCTTAGCAAGGAGCAACCCCAAGCCACAAGGCTCCAATCCACTTACAGTATGCCTGACACACACTCCCATGATGTCACCTACCTCCTAGACTTGCACCCAGCTATTCACACTCTTATACTGTTGGGACTTGGCTCACATCCTGGGGAAAACTGGGATTCACTATCCTTCCCCTCATTTGCATAGGATTGCCTGTTAATGCATAGTTACATGCCTCACACTGAGCCTCCCCCCTTAGCAACCACTACTCACTGGCCATGTCATCTTCTGCCTGCCATTGACTTGCATGGCAGCATACTGATTTTAGTTAGAATGCTTAATTTCTGTTCGTTATGTTATCCCCCCCCCCCCCATCCCGTTTGTGCACTGCTTCCCTACGCTTAAACAGCCGGGATCGCTTATATAAATTAAAAGTTGATTTTTTTTCATTTTTGTACTGTTCGCAATACCAATGACCTTATACCTGCCATTGGCATACTTACTGCATGATATGCAGCCTTTATATGGGGCTGTCATAGCTCCGTTTTGGATTTTGCAGACATGTACTCAGTTACTAACCGAGTACATTTCTGCTGATTGCACTAGTCCTGCACGGAAGGTCGCAAGCTTCCTGGATAGCAAATTTCCCTCATTTGCATGGATTTCTCCTGCAAATGGGGTGATTTGCATACAAGGGCTTTGTCCATGCAAGATTAGTGCAGGCGTGCTCGTGCACACCCCTGCAGGCTGTTCCTGGATCGCACGGCAGATATATTGCTTGCTTGGGCTCCTGCACCGATCTTGCATGCCGTACAAGCTTTTGAGAATCCGGCGGTTAGTATACATGTTATTGAAATTGGTTTGATTTTTTTATTACTATATACTTTCCTTTTTTGATGTAAAAGAGTTCCATCTCTTGATGTTTTGAACTTGCTGCAGCATGTAAAATTGTTGTTGGAGGAAGTATTTTACATCTAAAATATAAGGTATGTAATTAATTATGGGTAAATACAACTCAGTCAGCTCACTGGGAGCAAATGAATGAGCAAAAAGTCATATGATGCAATGTGCTGAACCCCCCCCCCCCATCCCAAAGTTTCTTAACTGTCCCTGCTCTTGCAGCATAGAACTTCTCTGTCCCTCTTATGATGTATGATTTGCTTGTTTATCACTGAGGATTAATGTCAATCATTAATGACAGATATTAGTGTTTCATACTTTGTTTACATAATGTGTGTGCTGACAGACTGGTCTGCAGTCTAAAGACATTGACATTAGTATGCTCTACCTTTGTGTCTCTGTTGCTCGCTCTCTCTTTCTGTTTCTCGCTCACTCTCTCTCTCTCTCTCTCTCTCTCTCTCTCTGAGACACACACACACAAACACATCTTATCACTTCTTCTAATGTATTATTAATTATTTATTTTATGCTTGTTAAACAACAAGTCCAGGTTTGGTGTGCATAAACAATGGTGGCTATTTTTTTTGTGTTTGTTTTAGCTTCATAACTTAATATGGAAACTTTTACAGTCTAGATATATAGTGTCAGGATACTTCTGCCCAGCCACACTTGAGCTTTCATATCACAGCAAGAAATTTCTTTTGAATAATCGATTACTTTTATATTTACAAAAATATGAAAATTATACTTATTTGTATAAGTAATGACGTAAGTAATACTGAATACCTTTCAAGATTGTCAACTTACTGTGCAAATATCAAGGATAATTTCCTTCAGCATCATCTAAGATTTCATGTGATAGCAAATAGTAGTCTGTAAGTCACATAGCTTTAGAAATATTAATGCACATAAGGAAATATTGCATTTCTTCATGATTACTGGAAAACAATAGCAATGCCTCCAGTACAGTGTATTATACATGGATCATGACAATGTATTTTTCTGTCTCCTGCCATTTATTTATTTATTTGTATTTATTTTACATTTTTTAACTGGGATAGTCCAATTGGATATATGTCCATTTTCAGCGGAGGCCCGGGGAGAAAAGCTCCAAGGTTCATAATACAGATGCACATATAGTACTTTTAGCAAAAAAGTGGTTACATACAGGTTACAGAAATGAGAATACATGTATTTATACAGATAGGATCAAACTTATTACATTATGGATTATGACAAAATAAGTAGCAGTTTATACAGTTTATAGAGTTTACCCTTCCTAGTATGGAGAGGGAAGAAAGTAAAATAAAAACATTTGAATTTAGAGGCAACTGAGAGATAGAGCAGATACTAGTCAGGATTAGAATAAGGACATAACCAGTGTGTTTTGAAGTAATTCTTGAGTTTGTTTTTGAATAGGGTAAGTCATGGTTCTAGGGTCAAGTGGAAGTGAGTTCCATGTCTTCCCAACAGAGCTGGCAAACAGTGGGTATCCAGCAGAGTGGTTGGATATGACTGAACTAGGGATCTAGTGGATGAGCAGAGCGGGCAGTTGGAACTCTAGGGATTGATAATATTTAGTGCAGGTGTGTTTTCTGGCTGGTGAAGTACTTTGTGGATTACTGTGAGCTGACTGAATTGCAGTAGCTGATGCAGTTCCAGCCACCCTAAGAGATTTAGGTTGTGGCAGTGGCGGCTCTGGTAGGGGGTACCAGTAGCAAATTTAGTGATTTGGCTATAGCAGGATGATAATTTGTTAAGATCTGTTTTGTTCAAGTTAGAGAATAGAGGAGAGGCATAAAGAAGGGTCGATAGTACATGGGATCAGGCAATTGCAGTTCTAGCAAGCGGGGTGAGGAAAGATTTGATCTTATAAAGAGAGCCAAGTTTTTTATTGACAGTTTTTATAGTTTGATTGATGTGTGCATCAAACCTAAGGTTATTATCAACTATGACACCTAATAGTTTAGTTTGGGCTTCCGGGGAGATAATGGTGCCATTATTTGCTGCTATGTTGAAGAGTGGCAGGGGAGTCTTTAGCATAGGGGGAAGAAAAGCAGCTTAGTTTTGTTGGGGTTTAGAATCAGACATTGATTTGAAAGTCAATTTTCCACTGTGTTGAAGGTGTTTTGGGTTAAAGTGAATAGGCTAGCTGGGGAGGTGGTGGAGCAAATCAAAGTGGATCCATCCGCATATTGAATGCAGGTAGCATCTGGGATGACTGTATGAAGGATGTTGATAAAGATAGAGAACAGAAGGGGTCCTAATATAGAGCCCTGGGGACTTCTAGCATGACAGGAAGGCATGATGATAGCTTATCCTGCCAAAGGACTGCCTGTTGCCTGCCCTGCAGATAAGATTCAAACCATTGGAGTGCTTGATTGTTAAAGGTGAAGACCTTCAAGGTGTTTATAAGCATTTTATGGTCAACCATGTCAAAGGCCTTGGAAAGATCTAGGCAGAGGTTAGTTTGTTATTGCTATGGTTGTGGTTTATAACATTAGAGAAAGAGAGGAGAGCACAGGTATTGTTGTGGTGTGGCCTAAAGCCATGCTGAGAGTTGGACAGTAGCTTGTTCTGTGTAAGATGGTGCATGAGCTGTATGTGTACACATTTCTCTATAATTTTAGCTAGTGGAGACAGAATTGCTATGGGCATATAGTTTGACAGTTCAGTGGAACTGCCTCCCTTATGCAGAGGTATGAAATGGGAGATTTTCCATATAGTGGGGAAGGTAGCTTCAGATATAGTCTGGTTGATTAAGATTGAGATGGGGTATGCAATTGCATCTGCAGCCTTTTGTAAATAGTCTGCAGGGAGGTGATTGACAGCCAGAGTGGTGGATCTTAGTTTTTTAAGTAGGGTCATAATGAGTTGAGTAGGAACAGGATGCATTGGTATTGGTAGTGGCTGCATTTGGATTAGAACCACTGGGTGTAAGTTGTCTGGCCAGGGACTGGAAAGTCTCTCTGAAGAAGTTGTTAAAGGTGTTAGCACATGTGTTCTGGGGATTTTTATTTGGAGGCAGAGCAGGAGGGTGGTGGTGGTTTGGCCTGGGTGGAGGAGTTTATTTATTCCTGCCCAGAATTTCTGAGGTTTATTTTGGTGTATTTGTTGTACATAGCAGTAGTATTTCTTTTTATCTAAAGTTGTGGATTTTTAGTGTCATTCCTTAGCTGCCTAAATCTAAGTTGATCAAGTGGGGTTTTTCTTGTTCGGTAGGTGGCCCTCGCTTTGTTTGTAATTGTAATTTTGGGTTTGGTATCTTTAGAAAGCCACGGTGCATAATTAACCTTAGTTCTAATGGTATGGCTGGGTGCATGAGAGTCGAGAACAGCAAAGAATTTGGCATTAAAGTATGTGACAGCTTCGTCTGGGGGAGATTTTTTAGGACTGACCAATTGCATGCCTTGAGTTCATTATTAAACTTAATGAGATTAAAGTTCTTGTTGTTTCTTATAGTTCTGTAGGTGGGCTGGTAGGAGTATTTTACTTTAAGCTTGATTATATAGATGAGACAGTGATCACTTAGGTCATCAGGTAAAGTGCCGGATGTATAGTATTATAGATGGTTATTGACGAATATCCAGTCTAGGGTACTGTCTTTGTTACAGGGTTTACCAGTTCTAGTGGGGGAGGATATGCTCTGAGTAAACCCATGGAGGTTTACATGGGCTGTGGGGGATTCAGAGGAACAAGCATTCCAGTCACCGTTGAAATCCCCGTGAACAATGGTTTCTTGGGGGTAGTTATTGGACAACCAGTTTAAGAAGTCGTCTAGGGTATCTGTGTTCCTGCCAGGGGGAATGTAGACACATACGATGTTTATACTTTTGTTGCTATTAATTTGTAGTTTTGAGATGAGATTTTCAGCATTATTGACCTGGTGTGGTTGTTGGGTGTCTGTGGTGACAGATAAGGTAGACTTGTAAAGTATTGCTACCCCGTCACCTTTCCTAGAGGTACGATCTAGTCTAAACATCTTATACCCTGGTGGCAGATTCTCGTCCTTGGTGGCTGGTTTTAGCCATGTTTCTGTGAGGCATAGTGTATCGGGTGAATGAACAGCTAAGAGGGTACGCAGGTGCTGAATTTTATTATTTATGTTCTTGATGTTTAAATGGCATGCCAATAAGGAGTTTTGAGGTCTATTTGATGGAGCTATGTTGACAGGGGAGTTAGTAGGGGGATTAGGGTTGACAGGTGGGGTTGGGCCAGAGATTGGCTGGATGTCACCATCCATTGTGAGGTTATAATTTAACCTAAGTATGACTTTACAGATTTTGAATAGGATATTTTGATAGCATCTATGTCTAGGACTAGTGTAGCTAGGTCTAATGAGGAGGTAGTTTTTTGGGGTTGAAGAGTGGAGCATGAGGGAGAGGGGGGTGTGAGCATTTGCTTTATTACTGGTTGGGTGGAAGTTTGGAATTTAGGGTAGCAAAAGCCCAGATGACCCTGGTGTTTGTAAGCAGAACGGAGATATGGGATGCGGCCTGAAGCTAGAGCAAAAGAGGTTGCAGGGGGAGGGGGAAGTAATAGCAGGTAGGGGATAATGCGGTTTAGCATACAGGTTGCTGCTCATTGGTTTAGGAGAGTCAAGGGAGTGGTTTGGACCAAATAAATTTAGCAACACTGGGGCGGGTGGGATTTGGAGGCAGGGTAAGGCATGGAGCGAGTCTGATTGAAGCGAGGGCGAGCTGATGAGTGGGGTTTAACCAAATCACAAGATGCCAGTATTCAGAGCTTACAGGGTAGGTATATACTTTAGTATTTAAAGTTGTATTTTTTGTTTTCTTTTTAGGAATTTCTTCTTTTTGGCAAAAAGCTAGTTTAAAACTATAGCTTTGGAGGAGCTAGGGAGTTGAATGTTGTCACTAGGTTAGATAAACACTAGCGACTCAGAGTTAGCCAATTTTTTTTTTTTTTTTGGTGATTCTTACTACTTGTAAGGGGCTCAGTGGCTATTTGTCAGTGCAGGACCCAGTAACAGTTGCTATGCAGTCACAAAAGAAATTTAGGTAATCTGGGTTCAATTAGCATTTGACAAAGTGGCAGGGAAGAATATGCATTACCATCCCTGGTGCATTGGAGGTTCTGGAGGCATCTCCTGTGATTATCCTTGGTGGAGGCTGGGATATCATGCTAGGAGAAGTATTATAATTATAAATTAACTATTATTTTCTAAATTATTATTAATTATAATTATTATTATTATTATTTTCTAATTATTATTATTAACCTTGTTGTAGACTGTTTTATTTACGGACAGGGGTGGTACAGCATTCCGCTTTGATCGCAGGCTGGGTGGGTTCCTCTGTAGTGTTGGGAGCTTTCTGGGAGCAGTAATATAGGGCAAGAACCTTTTTGTAGACTGTTTTGTTTATGGACAGGGGTGGTACAGAATTCTGAGTTGATCACAGGCTGGGTGGGTTAGTCTGTAGCGTTGGGAGCTATCTGGGAGCAGTAGTATATAGCAAGAACTGCGCTTTACAGCAGTAAACTGGCTGGGTCCTGGTGCACTAGAGGCTTGAAAATGGTGGCTAGTGTTAGAGGGATATGTACCATCAGTTCAGCAGCGGGGGGGGGGGGGGGTATCCAGTACCTGATAGGTTGAACCAAATCACAAGATGCCAGTATTCAGAGCTTACAGGGTAGGTATATACTTTAGTATTTAAAGTTGTATTTTTTGTTTTCTTTTTAGGAATTTCTTCTTTTTGGCAAAAAGCTAGTTTAAAACTATAGCTTTGGAGGAGCTAGGGAGTTGAATGCTGTCACTAGGTTAGATAAACACTAGCGACTCAGGTTTTTTTTTTTTTTTAGGTAATTCTTACTACTTGTAAGGGGCTATTTGTCAGTGCAGGACCCAGTAACAGTTGCTATACAGTCATAAAAGAAATTTAGGTAAATTAACCTTGTTGTAGAGTGTTTTGTTTATGGACAGGGGTGGTACAGCATTCTGCATTGATCGCAGTCTGGGTGGGTTACTCTGTAGCATTGGGAGCTTTCTGGGGGCAATAGTAATGCAAGAACTGTGCTTTACAGCAGTAAACGGGCCGGGTCCTGGTGCACTGGAGGTTTGATATTTCACACCAAGTTACTAAATAGCACATATCTTCCTCAAGTACATGTCTAGTGTATACAAGAATGTAAATATAGCCTCTCCAGTGGCACAGAGGAATAAGGCCTTGACTACAGCCTGGGTAATCTGGGTTCAATTAGCATTTGACAAAGTGGCAGGGAAGAATATGCATTACCATCCCTGGTGCATTGGAGGTTCTGGAGGCATCTCCTGTGATTATCCTTGGTGGAGGCTGGGATATCATGCTAGGAGGCATGTGCCAAAGGATGGATTTGAGTGGTGGCAAGACTAACCTACTGCAAAGGTAGGGCAAAGTGCCACACATCCCATTACATGCCTGCCCCCTGTGAAGTAAGTGAGGGACCAAAGGGGGGTGGTGACAAGATTAGGGCATAAGATGAACCTTTCCCTGGTGGATATGAATGACCAGACCACCACAAGGTCCTCAAGTTCTATGGAGTTAGTAAAGGGGATTAAGGATGTACCTAGTAGACCCAAATACTAGACATGAAGCACATGGTAGGGAGCTATAAGATGATGCAATATAGAGAGAGAGTGAGAGAGAGAGAGAGAGAAAGAGAGAGAGAGAGAGAATCCTCAAAAAAAAAAAAAAGAAGAATATGAATATATTAATGGTGTAGGAAAAATACCTTCACTGCAGGATATCCTTGATTAATAATCAATGGAATTTTAGTACTGCAATTTATATGCTGCCAACAATTAATTGGTAAGTTTAGTTAAGGAAGCCAGAGCCCCCCCCCCCCCCCCCCCTCACATCCCTTCCAGATAAGGACAGAATGCTATAAGGAGCCATGAATCTTTAAATGGAAATAATAAAAATGTTCTATAGGTATGAATGAGCTAAAGGCATCAAGACATTGAGCAACTAAAAGCTACATGTGACGAATGTCCTTAAAGTCAGTAATTTTATGGCACTGAATAGCTGTCCAATTGATAGTCTCTAAAGGACAAGTGTTTCAGCTATATGGTTTCTGAATCTCCACAACTTTTTACTTTTCTTTTTAAATCTTTGTGGATACTTTCAGGCCAATAAAACCAAACTCTTCTAGCTGTTGACATACATGTTTTGGCCTTTTTATGACCTCATCAGCATAGCATAAGAAGTAGCATTTTGCCAAGACATTAGCCCATAAATAAAGGGTTGGGGGAGTGCAAGTAAACCTTTGAATTAGCAGCATGGCTGTCTTGTATCTCTTCATTGTTTAGGCTTTATGGTTAGAATATTTTTAACTATTAATGCCTGTAACACAATCCAAGTCTGGAAAACATATTACTTCTTAATATGTTTACTGCAAGTTGAATACAAAAAGTGTTTAAGCAATTAATCTATAAAATTTTACCATAGAATTGTATGCATCAGCACGTGTGTGTGTGTGTGTGTGTGTGTGTGTGTGTGTGTGTGTGTGTGTGTGTGTGTGTGTGTGTGTGTGTGTGTGTGTGTGTGTGTGTGTGTGTGTGCATGTGTGTGCGTATGTCTGTAAGAGTGAACACTGATAACAGCAAATGCATTTGCAGACTTCTTTTTTATCTTTTGGCTGACTTCTGTTCAAGACAAATCTAAGGCAGAAGGTCACGAGCAGCAATTGTTTTATTTGGTAAACCACTTAAAACCAAAACCAAAAAAAAATTACATATATATTAAGCTCTTTTGTCCCTTATTGGAACTTC
>NC_056734.1:940379053-940401553 GCF_019279795.1 Protopterus annectens | reverse complement strand
ATCTCCTAACTGCATAATTATCAATACATCAGAGGCCAGTTTCTTAGGACCATTTTACCAAAAGTACTATCCCACTCATCAATAACTTAATTCCAGAGTCAACACCCTTCTTTGCAGTGCAAAAACATACATTTTAAACCTGTTTCTTTTTCTGAACATCCAGTCTCCTCCCCACCCTGCCCATTAGTAAAGAAAATATGGGTTTTACTGGAAAGGCTCTCCCAGATTCTGCTACAGTTTGCTGTGAGGGAAAGGTTTGTTTGCTTTTTATTTGTTGTGTTTTGTATTACTTTATTGCCTTTTTCTATTTTGTATACTGTGATTTGTTTTCTTTACACTGTGTTTTACTTGTATTCTGCTTTTAACTGCATACTAAAACTTGAAGAGTCCACAGCCTGTCTCTTGTGAGTCAGACAGAAATTAGAAGAGGTCAGTTAAGGAGTCACACATAAGTTACAACAGGTCAGCTAAGGTTAATCATCTGTAAACTGAGGGGGTGGAGCTAGGAAATAAACCTTCTATTTAAGGAGTAAAATAAAACATTTCAGAGCTTTACTGGAAAGGCTCACCCAGATTCTGCTACAGTTTGCTGTGAGGGAAAGGTTAGTTTGCTTTTTATATGTTGTTTTGTATTACTTTATTGTATTTTTCTATGTTGTATACTGTGATCTTTCTTTACACTGTGTTTTACTTGTATTCTGCTTTTAACTGCATACTAAAACCTGAAAAGAGACCACAGCCTGTCTCTTGTGTGTCAGACCAAAAATGTTCTCACCATCTCACCCAGTTACTGTTGTGTTGTTAAGCACCACTATCTTTCTAGTTGCCTGCCCCTTATATTAATTTGACCATATATCTAATTTCCTCTCTGCTTTTACTGGCTGGTTTGAGTAAGTACAAAATCATCATTGTGTGAAATCACTCCCCTTCAACTGTTTAAATTTATTGGTCATCCTACTGTATTCCATAGTACCAAAATACAAAGGTGACCACCCCCTTTCAATCTATCTTGTTGTTTTAAAAATAGTGATCCTCCACTAAAACGTAACTTTTAGACAGGTAAAACGTAAGTTACATACTTTCACATCCAACTCCTCTACTGCACATTGCAGTGTTTAGGATAAACCATTTGTTTGCATCTTACCTTTAAGCATCTATTGCAGGACCACCAGTTATTGTAGAGCCCACATTCTGCCTCTCAGTAGTCATCTTGGGATTAGTGCCTCTGTTTTCTCCTGGTGAGAGAAGTCGTGCAGTTACATTATTTCCTGGAGACTGCTGATCACTAGAAAGCTTAATAACTGCTTTATAGGTGACAGCTTAGAATCTGTGCTTATATTCTGATCCTGATGAGAGTAGGCGCACAGTGAATTGATTCCTGACTCTTTCTGGTTGGAGAGTTAGTGTCTGTGCTTAACATGCCTGATTGGTCTGGTTGCTATTCAAGACATCTACCAGAAAAAGGCTACAAGCCTGCAGACCCTTGCATCATCTGGGACAAGACTGTGGATCACCAAACAGGCCATAGCCTGCTTCTCTTCTTGCGTTGATGCTAAAACTAGCTAGTTTTAGCTAGAACTAGCCAGTTTTTTGTTTCAGCACTCAAAACTCTTTACTTGCACTCAGCACTTGCTCAGAACTCGTTGTGAGCACTAAATAAACTACAGATTACTACAGCACTCGACTTTCCTCACTTGTCAAGAGGAAAACAGTACTTAGTAATTAAATTAATAATCACCTATCCAGGAATGTCTATGGGTCATCTCCCGGTGTTTTCTCCTGTCCACCTGATGAATCTGGGCATCTTGTGGCAATGTAGCAATTGCCTCATGTACATGGACAACCCTCTCCGCCTACCACCCAACACTACAACCTGTGAGAGATGCACTTATATAGACAAACTGGAAACCAAGCTTTCTCCAGCCAAAACTGGACTAGACAGTCAAGAGGAGAAGGTTAACACCTGCACCACACCACACTCAACACATAGTCCTTCAAAACCCACACTGCCAAAACCCACACATAGAAACACAAAGCACACACCCACATTCACGGAGGCTCTCAATAAAAATATGCCCAAGCAACAGAGACCTCCCTATTTGAAATGCAGACACCCACCACCACCCAACACTACCCAAATGACACATAGCCCACAAAATCAGTGTGTCACTCAACCTCAGCCCATAAGGCAAAACAATGTACCCAACACACTAGTCATAGGTGACTCTATAGTCAGGCACACTGATGTCCCACTCACCAGGCTAAACAAGAAGAAAGTTACTGTCAGCTGCCTGTCGGGTGCCAGGATCCACCACATAATTGATGCACTCAGGTCACTCCACAACAAGTACAAATATGACTCTGTCATTGTCTATGTTGGTGTGAATGACCTGAGATGTACCTCCCTGGACTACATAAAAAGAGACATGGAGGAGCTCTTGGATCTTGTTGTCCAGGCAGATATAACCCCAGCCCTGATTAGCATCCTTCCATTGTCCAGAATGATACCACAGTACAAGGACAAAATGATTGACTTCAACAATTGGCTAAGCTTCTGGTGTCATTCTAAGTTGATCCAGTATCTGTTTGCTTGGGACGACATGGTTGACAGACCATGATTCTTTGCCAGAGATGGCTGCAGCTGTCGCCCCTGGGATTCCGGATACTGGTTAAGGCTCTTGCTACCCCATAGTACCTTTTTTAGGTAAGGTTCAAATGCTAAATTCACCACTGTAACAGACACAAGCAAGCAAACTCTGAGGGTAATGCTACTTAATGCTAGAAGTCTAAACCTCAAAATGCACTCACTCGAGGCACTCCTTAAAATGGGGAACTTTGATAACTGTGCAGTGACAGAGACCTGTTTCAAGGCTAAAGAGAGCACCCCTGCATTAACAGGCTATAAATCATACCACACCTTTAGGCCACCTAACCTGGACTGAAACACTAAAGGCAGAGGCGTGTCCATATTCATTAAGGATATCCACACCTCCATGCTAGTTGCTCAACATAATGCATCCAAAATTATCCAACTGCATCTAACACTGGGCAAGACTGCAATCCAGGTTGTAGCTTGTTACAGATCTCCCACCATGCCCCAGGATTCCCACTCTTCATTTCTTAAGATACTGGAAAATATTAAGGTGCAACCCAATACCTTAATTATGGGTGATTTCAACTACCCCACCATCAGATGGGAAAACTACTCATGTACCAACTCATCCGCTCAATGTTTTCTGGAATTCATAAATTCCAATGCCTTGGATCAGCTTGTCCACACCCCCACAAGGGCCAGCAATATCCTGGACCTGGTCATTACCAATATGGGTAACCAGTGTTCCATGCCAGAGGTCATCTCCTCGCTGGTAAGATCTGACCACAAGCTAATCATCCTAGACATCCATATCCTACCCCCACCTCCCATTAAGGAAACCACCATCAAAAACTACTAAAAAGCCAACTTCATGCTTCTTAAGAGAGAAGTGGCAAACTTCATGACACCCATGCAGATGGAAAATAGAGGTATGACTGCTGAATCTTACACAAATGCACTGTATTAGCACATACATGAGTGCATGAATCGTGCCATCCCCAACAGAACCAAGATGCTATCCTCCAAAAATAGGAAGCCAATATGGTAGTCCCTTGCCATAAACAAACTCTACAACAGAAGGAAGAAACTGTTGCAAAAAAGAGTAAAATCCCAAGATTGGAGGAACTCCCTTGTGAGCCTCAGCAAGAAGCTGAGATCCTCCATAAAATCCTCCAAAGCCAGTTATGAAAATAAAATCACCACTGACTCCAAAGACAAATACAAAGCATTCTACAGCTATGTCAAGAATCTCAATGGCAACACTCAGATCTGCTCTGAGCTACAGGACAATGGCACTAAATATTCAGAACCAACCAGTGTTGCCAACATCCTGGCAGATAGGTTCAGTGCTAAATGTACCCCCCTCTTACCCTCCAAAGGACCCATCTTAATACCAGAAGAATGCAAAGCCCCTGTAATCATGGATGAACAAGTAAAGACCGCACTCTCCAAAGCCAAGAACACAGCATCCATGGGACCAGATAACATCCCAGGCTGCATACTGCATGAACTACAGAATGAGCTGGCACCCCATCAAAATATCATGTTCAATCATAGCCTCACCTCAGGCTATGTGCCTACTGAATGGTGCACAGCAATGGTTATCCCACTCTACAAAAAGGGTACCATCATGGAAACTACCACCCCATTAGCCTGATGACCTTGGTCTGCAAGGCCATGGAACGTATCATCTTCGAGCTTATAAACAAAGGTATAGGTAACCTCCAAACCCTAAACCCCACTTGCTTTGGGTTTGTAAAGGGTAGATCATATCTACTAAACTTAAATTACTTCTTTAAAGCAGTCACTAAAGCCGGAGATAAGGGCAAGTTAGTACACACAGCCTATCTTGACCTTGCTAAGGCTTTCAATACCATCCCCCACTCTGGAATTATAGATAAACTCACTAAAATGGGCATAAATCCCTATGTCACAAGATGGGTAACCAACTGGCTCACTGACAGAACCCACACAGTAAAAGTAACCGACTCCAAGTCTGACTTCAGACCAGTGATGAGTGGAGTACCACAGGGTTCGGTCCTGGGTCCTGTCCTGTTCGGCATCTACTTCTCTGAAATGCAGGCCAACACAGAAGGTCTTTGGCTAACAAAGTTTGCAGATAACTGCAAACTGGGAGCCATAATAGAATCACCTAATGATGTAGACATTCTACAAAAGTGCCTCACAGAGACAGATGCTTGGTGTCAAAGTCATGGCCTCAAGCTTAATGCCAAGAAGTGCACTGTCATCTGCTTTGGGAAAAACTCAGTGCCCATGAACTACCACATAGGCTGTAGCTCACTAAACACTGAATGTGTAATAAGAGACCTCAGGACACAGCTGGACAGTAGTCTCCTTTGATAACCACATCACCACAGTAGTCAGGAAATCCTTCTACGTAGCACACTCATCACAAAAGCGTTCTCCTCTAAAAAAAAGGAGGATATTGTTCCTCTCTACTCACCCCTCATCAGACCCATTATAGAGTACAATGCCCTGTTTGGCATGTATCTCATAAGACACCTACAACAATTGGAAAGGCGACAAAAATACCTCATTATGAAGATTACCAGCCTCAAACAGATGCCATATGCAGACAGTCTCAAAAATCTCCAGCTCTACTCCATCGCATATCGCCTACTCAGAGACGATCTTTACCTAACGTACAAAGTTATGTCAAACCCAGGGCTGTTAGATATGCTACATTTAAAGAAATCCCAGTCCCTCCAAACCACATGCTCCAGAGACCTAAACCTTGTCACCACAATAAACAGAACATGCTGGAGGGATAGATTCCTGTCCCAGAGACTTCCCATACTTTGGAACAAACTATCCATTCATGTCAAGCAAAGCTCCTCATTGGCCCTCTTTAAGAAAAATCTTGACAACTGGATGGGAAATAGAAAATTCACTCTGGGGATCACTTCTTCAGTACTGTTTGATAGGGGCACAGGAAAATAATTTTCTTGGTTGGCGAAAGCCAGGGAACCTTTTTGGCTAGGCTTAAATAGGCCCCAGGGCCGATAGCCTAGTACCTACCTATGAACCTGTGAACCTGTGAACCTATGAACCTGTTTGTGTAGTCAGTGTAGATGGGGGTCCCAAATCCCAGGCATTATCTTCAATTTTGTTGATTTTTTAATGCAGTCTGTCCATTCTCCTTTAGATAATTTTACTTTTTTCTTTTCCTTCCCATTTAGTAGTTATCTCATTCATTCCCTTCCTATATCAGTTACCTATAGAGTGAACTACGTGTCACCTTCCTTACTGAATTCCTTTTGTAAAATGCATACGCCATCCTATTCCATTCCCTTGCCCCTTATTATATCAGTCATACCTACTGATTCCAGACATTGTTTATTTGCCCTCTACAGTTATTCATATTATAGCCAAGCTCCATCAGAGAGCTCAAATTTTGTGTCTAACTAAAATCCATTCCTCGGAACCTATGACTACAATTCTCAGATGGCATGCTACTGCAGATGCAAGACAAAGAATAAGCTTCATGGAATACATTTGGGAAAAGGAGCACAAGAGAGAGACCAAATCTGTGACTATGGTGGTCTTGGGAGGAGATGTCAGACAGAGACCTAAGATGAAAGTGAATATATTAGGAAATGCAATTTGTGGGATTACTCTGAAATTGGAAAAAGGGCTTCCATTTTTCTAGTATGTTTAGAAGTTCAAAGGAAATTATGTTGCTTGGAATCTTTTAGGAAAAATTACTAATCTATATGTTAGAGTACATATACCTGTCATTCTGAAGTGGGAAACTGGGATCTGTTTTCTTGAGTAAAAGAGGAATTGTGTTCAATTGTGTTAAAACTATGATCATAGCTTATCATTTTGGAGAAAGTGTATGAATTTTCTTTGTCCAAATTTTTAGTTTATTACTTGTTTTCTCAACAGGCCTGAAACATTTTTTTTTCTTTTAATTGAATTATTGAAGATACTACTCTGCTAGGATTTTTTTTTTTTTTTTTTGCTTATTCAAACATTCTGAAAGTAAAGGACATTTGCCTCATTCTTTTAATAAAAATCACAGTTAAAATGAAAAGTTGGACTTTGTGACTGACTTTATGTTTAAAACCTTAAAATTTTAAACTCACTGCATTGGTGTTTTTCAGCAGTATGCAGATTCCCTTATGGTCTGTGAATTTTTAAATTTTGCTGGCAAAATTTCACTTCCTGAGATAGAGTGCTAAAGTATTACTTCTTAATTATCTCTTAATTCAGTGACAAAATTATGTCTTCTCTTTCTTCAACATGTTGTTAGCACCAAGGCCTTTTACAAACTTTGTAACAAATTTAGTCTGCAGTCATGATTTGCAAAGCCATTTGTCGGGAGATAAGAAAAGTTCTAGTTAGTCTTTACTGGCCTGGTATTGTGAAGGAAACACAACATTTCTGTAAAGCCTGTATTGATTGTAAAAAGATACACCTTACCCAGGATTTAGGAACTATTTGGTATCTCGGCATATAGCATAAGTCCTATTTGAATGCATGGCAGTGGACAATGTTGGCCTAATAAAAAACAACTAAATTTTCAAAAGTAAAATAAAACAACAATAAAATGGTCACAGAAGCGTACTAATGAAAATCCAGTTTAATAGACCTAGAGCTTCGGCTTCGCATACAGCCTTCAAGGAGTAATAAGCATTAAAACAGATTCTCCATTTATATACAATACTTCATTCAATTAATTCAAATTATTTACAATGCGTCATTCAATTATTTAAAATTATCTAATTACCAACCTCCAATTGCACTCTTTGTTCAAGCCAAATGGCTCCATTGTGTTATATTTTAAAATAAAGAATGTCTCTTTATACAGCAACGTATTCTTTATTTCTCTAAATTCACCTAATTGTAATTTTATTTGTTCTAAAACTGTTTGGATTAGAGTTATGATATAATTTAAAATGAGCCCCTAAAGGGCTTTCCATTTTTACATTCACAATATCTCTTACATGTTCCTGTATTCATTTTTTGAAAGACCTAACTACCTCTCCAACATAATATAATTCACAACCATACTTTAATGAATATATAACACTTTCTGTGTTACAGTTAAACAGTCCATTTGGTGTAAAATGTGCGCCATTTACATTTTCAAACTTCCTAACTACATATTTACAGCTGCAGCATCTGTTACAAGTATAAGTTCCTTTATTATTCACCACTTCACTATACAATGTAACATCTGGCCTTTATGTATTAGCATAGCAGATAAATTCCTACCTCTCTTACAGAATATTTGTACTTTAGTCGGCATTATTTCTTTTAAGTCTTTGTCCCTTAATAGCATTGACCAATGATTTTTAACTTCTTTAATTATTTCAGTAGTTAGTATATTAAATGTTGTCACAAAGTAGATTTCTCTTTTCACTTGTGACTTTTTCCCTATCTATCTACTTATATGTCTTATATTTTCCATCTACTCTAATGTTCTCACATATATTATTATTATTATTATTATTATACCGTTTCTCTAGTACTTTACACCCAGCTTGTATTACCTCATTGGTATTGTATCCCCTATCAACAAACATTTCTGCTGTTTTACACATTTCTTCATGCAGATTTTCATTCTTATTGCACAATTTTTCCAGACGTAGAAATTCATTATATGGTATCACAGACATCAAGTGCTCTGGATGACAACTACTACCACATAAAAATGTATTAACACTATCAAATTTTCTGTATGCATTAGTCTCAATATGTTGCCCATTCTTTCCTATTAATCTAATGTCCAAATATGGAATATCATTCCCTATCATTATTCCATCATTTTAAATGAAATGTATTACTTTGGATAGCTTGGACAAAGGATTTTATATCTTCACCCCCTCCTTTACACAAAAAAACAGATTGTCTATACATCAGAAATACTGGACAACATTAATTTCAAAGAACCTATGTCTGTATATTTTACTTTGTTCAAATTTTAATTCAAGTTTAAAACTCACTGCACTGGTGTTTTTCAACAGTGTATAATGCAGATTTCCTTACGGTCTGTGAATTTTTAAATTTTGCTGGCAAAATTTCCCATCCTGAAATAGAGCGTTAAAGTATTACTTCTTAATTATCCTTAATTCAGTGACAAAATTATGTCTTCTTTTTCTTCAACATGTTGTTAGCACCAAGGCCTTTCACAACCTTTGTAGCAAAGTTAGTCTGCAGTCATGTCTTGCAAAGCCATTTGTGGGGAGATAAGAAAAGTTCTAGTTAGTCTTTACTGGCCTGGTATCATGAAGGAAACACAACATTTCTGTACAGCCTGTATTGATTGTAAAAAGATACACCTTACCTAGGATTTAGGAACTATTTGATATCTCGGCATATAGCATATGTCCTATTTGAATGCATGGCAGTAGACAATGTAGGCCTACCTGTAATATCATATTAAGGTCACCAGCACTTATTAATTATCACTGAGTATTCAATGATATTTACAGAAGCAGTGCTATTATAAAATATAAATAACAAGTAACCAATAAAATAACTTGTTTCCTGCAATTTCTAGAGTGAGAATTCCCCAATAAATAATTTTGCCCAAGGCAGAACTATAAGGTCAAGCAGTTGCAAACATCTGCATGCCACATTCAAACAGATGGGCAATCCAATCACTTAAAAAACTTTGAAATCTATGTTCCAAAAACCTATAGAAAAAATATAAAAGCTGTGACTGGATGCTTTCATACATTCATGAAGGTTCCATGCAAGAATAAGTCTGTGTAGAGCAGCAGCTCACCTTGCATATTCATGAAGACGCGCTGCTCTACTCTTAAATGGACATGGTCTGTGTGTACGAATGCAGGGGGTGTGTCTGAGAGCAGTGCTCTCACAATATACATGCCCCCTGCACTCGAGAATTGCAGAACAATGTAAAATGAATGAATGTCTCCACAGACACGTTAGTGGAAAAAATAACAGACTGCCTACCTCAGAAAAACACACATATATGGCAGAATCTGCACCATACACCAGAAAAGAAGTGCAGTCTGGTAAAATGGCAGTGTGACACACTGCATACCCCTTGCAAAATATATACTAATGCAAAGCCTATCATTCTATCAATGCTCTAAGTTTCTAACAGCAATATTTAAAATATATTCCTTTATTTTTTTTCCTGTGTGCAATAAAGTTTAAACATAGCTGCGCGGCTTTGCCCATCGCACAGCTATGCATAGTAGAGTTTAAACATCAAAAGAAGTTAAATAGAAATATACACAGTGCAAATAGTGTAGTAGTTAGAGTGTTTGCCTACCATGCAGTCAATCACAGTTCTAGCCCCACAGCACTCCATACATTTTCATATGTGAAACACAACTAAAATGTATTTTTCATAAATAGGTAGTGAATATTATTATGTAACCAGGGTAGTGTAGCAGCCCCAATTGTAAGGTGTCAGTGAAATTTAAAGTTTAAGCAAGATTTAGAATAGTTAATTGGAGTTGCCCACTAGTAAGCAGGGCTTAGCATCTACCCCTTAAAGCAATGGTTATCTTTGCCAAGCAGGTTTACCCATTGCTTAGCTTAGCTCACCTGTTTCAAAACTGTCCAATCAAGGTAAAGGGTGGTAATTTAGCTCTATTTAAATCTCGCAGATGGGAATACAGCTCATAACCAGTTGTAGCTCCCCACTGTAGCCACTATGGCTGTGTAGGTGAAGGTGTGCATCTTCAGGTGCAGCACCGGGGCATTCAGGAGTCCAGGGTCATGGTTGGACTCCTCATTAAAGACCATGAAGGGTGACTGCTGCAGTATCAGTACCAGGGCTCCCAATACAAAGTGGAGGCCTGGGACTATCTTGACCGAGATCTCACCACTGCCACTGGCATCCCTCGGACTAGTGAGCAGGTCCAGCACTACTTTGCCAACTTCAAGCAGAGGAAGAAGGACCTTGTGGACTAGTGGGTCCAAGATGCCCAGGAGAGGAATACTCCAGCCATGTGTAAGTATTAGTCAAAATAAGTGTTCTCCAAAGTCCAGCCTGTGTATGTGATTGATAGGTATGCATAAATGTTTTTTTTCTTATCTCCTGTACTGCTCCAGATGAGAGGGCTGTGAACTTGGAAGCCCACGCCAGCAGGCTGCCTCGCGAGGCTAGTGAGTAACAATCTAACTGGTATTATGTAGGGAAAATAAATAAAAAGTAGTAGAATGTCACCTTGCAGTATTTAAGAATGGCTATGGTTTTTAATGACTGAAGAAGCCAGTAGGAGAGTAATAGTGACATACAGGTTATATATCAATAAAAGTGTAATTACTTGTCAATAAAAGTGAAAACCCCAGACTGGTTGTGTTTACTCTGGTATTGTATGGCTTGAAATATTTCATGCACCAAGATCTGATATCAGAATAGTAGTGTTGTGTTAACCACTGTTTTCCACACTGTGCTATGTCAAAAGGTATGTATAGGAATGTATATACAAAATGTTGTAATCACAAGGTCAGATTGTACAACCGAGAGAGAATTAGACAGAAAACATTCAAAAAAGAGACAACAGTTTTTCAATAATGTGTCCTAATAAAACACAAACATATTACATTTTTAGCAGAAACAGCCACGGTTCGAATCCCGGGAGTGGTAGTAAGCTGTATGCAAAATTTCAACTAGGATTTTGTGAATATGTGTAGAAACAGTCAAGTAGTTTCAACATAAATTCCCTCCACAGGTCTTCTAGGTAAGAAAAGATATAAAGTAGCTATAGGAAGGCTGTAGTTATACTGTGTCCAACACCCACTGTCCAACCCCAAGGCTGCAAATGACAGCAAGATAAGTACATACACCAAGTGGTCTCCACCAAGAAATGTTTAAAAGTGTCATGCTGTCACAGCTACCAGTCCCTGCTACCAACAATCAGGGTGATCGATAAAAATCAAGGCAGAGAATAGCAGTAGCACACACACACACACACACACACACACACACACACACACACACACACACACACACACACACACACACACACACACACACACACACTATGAGTGCACATATGTAACCCTGACTATGTGAATATGGGTAGAAACAGTCAGGTAGTGTTAACAAACATTCCCACCACAGGTCTTCAAGGTAACAGAAGGTTTAAAGTAGCTATAAGAAGGCTGTAATTATACACTGTGTATAAACATATCACAGCCCAAACCAAGGCCGTAGGTTGTTGTAATAATACCTGCAGAGTAATGATTAGAGCAATGATCATTAAAGCTGTGACCACTGTAAGAATCTACATTTGTTAACGAATTCACACCGGAGCAGCTCAGAAAACACTGCCTGCTTAATTCCACCATATGAACAACAGTGCAGCCTGAGCTCATTTTCAGAAAATGATGCATCATTTGTGTCATCACCATGTTCCCTTGCAAAGATATGGGCATAATAGTGAGAAGTATTGGAAATGTACAATTTTCATAATCCCACTAGACTAAACAAATGGTGATATCTGTACATGTGTACAGTGCACAAACACAGTTCTTTTACCATGTTGTAAGGAGTAACACTGTCTTAAAAATGAGGTATTACTTGGCACACTGACATGTTCCCTTGCAAAGTTATTTACCAAAATATGAAAAAAAATCATAATTTCCATAACCTAAGTCCAAAACAAACTTTGATATCTGTACATGTGTACAACATACAGGCACAGTTCTTTTACCATGATGGAACTATGAATACTGTCTTCAAAATTAGTTATTACTTAGCACATTCAGATGTTCCCTTGCAAAGTTATTTAACAAAATATGAAAAATATCATAATTTCCATAACCTAAGTCCAAAACACACTTTGAGATCTGTACATGTGTACAACATACAGGCACAGTTATTCAACCATGTTGGAACTATCAATACTGTTATAAAAATGAGGTATTACTTAACACATTCAGATGTTCCCTTGCAGTTATTTACCAAAATATGAAAAACAAATCATAATTTCCATAACCTAAGTCTGAAACACACTGATATCTGTACATGTGTACATCATACAGGCACAGTTCTTTTACCATGATGGACCTATCAATACTGTCTTAAAAATGAGGTATTACGTAGCACATTCAGATGCTCCCTTGCAAAGTTATTTACCAAAATATGAAAAAAATCATAATTTCCATAACTTAGGCTTTAGCTGATACCACTACAGTCTCACAACCTCCTTCAGTATCATTAGTCTGCCTTACCTATACCTTTTTTCTTTACATGTGTCCAATCAGCAATGGACCTAAGGGATCAAGTTCTGTATTACTAAGCCCTTCTTGTCATCTAAACTCTATGCATGCCTGATAAAAGCAGAATAAAAAAAAAGTATTGCAGGATAGTTACTGACATAGTTGATTGTATGTGGTAGCCCTCTCCTAAAACAGTTGTTCTTTCTCTGCATCTTTACCAGCTCCTTACTACAGTTATTTGCCAAACTCAAAAAATATATTTTACACAACACAATTCATAAGCAAAATTTGTACCCGTGCACAGCATTCAGATAGTTCTTTTACAATCTGAAAATGAAGTGTTACTCAGCATGTGTACAAGTTTCCTAGCACGTCTTTTCCTGTGTTGTAAGAATTGACAACGATGTTCATAAATATAACAATATAGTTTTACTTATCATACAGGTCCTACTTGGTCATGGGTGTTCTCCATTCTTCTCACAAGCTGCATGTTACCAATCCTGCATAACTCTCCTCACACCATTGTGGAGGTCAGTCAAGAACAACACAATGCCCTCCTCAGTTAGGAGAATGCCATCCCTTCTGAACAGGTGAACATCTTCTGGGGTGATGTTGTCATGGCAGATTGTTGATTCAATGACCCTGTGCATCAAGCCATGCATGAACCCATTCTGTAAATGTCCGGCCATGTGTGCTGCCCATTGACTGTTTGCTGTTTTCCATATCTGGTGAGGAATTATGTCAGACCACACAAAATCACAACATGGCCACCATGACTGCAGGTGTTCAACAATTGTTCTGATTTCAAACTGTAACCTTCAGAGTGGGTAAGTGATGACATTATTTCCTCCAATGTGCAGCACAAGAATGTCAGGCTCAGGGTAGATCGAACATTTCTCTTCCAAGTATCTTCCAAGAGGCAGTGGAAAGCAACACACCAGAAAACTATATAGTGAATGTGTGATACAGAAAATGACTACATGATACAATGCTCAATTGCAGTAGTTCACAAGAATATGAAGCATATAACCACAATGGGATCTTTACTGCCTCTAAAATTGTCAAAATGAAAGAAAGAAACTGCTGTGGGTGGGGGTTAGCTTGAAATGACTCCATGCAGACAAAATCCCAAATCCGGCTTGTGCATTCAGCAATGTGATAACGACTTCTACTTATGTGAATAACAGTGACAGCTGCTGACAATTTTACCAGAAAAGTAATAATGACTCGGAGGTATTCTGTAAGTGCTCTTATTGTTAATGTGATAATTACCTGCATTTCATTACTGCAAAGGTATGCATGCTCAGACACAGGTGATAATTGCTGCATATAACCTGTTCAGTATGCATTCATTATATTACCTTGTGCAGCTGGTATATAACACAGGCTCATCATCTATATATATTACTGAGCCTTTCCTTCCACCTAAATTCCACACATGACTGACAAATCTGGGAAAAATGCACAAAATATATGGTAGCTCCATGCCGGTAGTAGTCAGAAACTAATAACCTCTATCTCACTCAGGCAACTACTGAGTATAATCACAAACAGTATAATACAAGCAAAAGTGATTTCTTGTCTGCTTACTTTACATTATACTATTAATTAGTCACTGGTGTATCTGATGTCATATGCTGGCATATTACACTGTAATTACATTTCTGTGCTGTATTCTAAGTAATGTAACTATATGTCATTTGCAGACTTAATTTCTATATTTCCCCAGTAACCCCTCCAGCTGTTTGCATTGTGTATGCACAAGCATCAAAATGACACAATAAATTATTTTGCCCAGCGGTCACTTCAGCAGTAATACCATGTATGCACAAGCACTTCCCTGATACACAATGAATTATTTCCCCAAGCAACATCCTCGTTAGTATGTCCAGGTATACTTGCCCCAAAACAACCTTTCAGTAACATTTTATGGTATGTACGAGCACCAAAATGAAACATTCACTGTAACAAACCCCTACTGTGAAGGTGGAAAATTGCTGCACATTACCTGTTAAGTAGACATTCATTATATTCCTGGTACAGGTGTAATATAAGGCTGAGTCATTACCATCTGTTAGGACAAAGACCAGAGTAATTCAGTCAAAGTAATACAGCAGTTATATCTTACTGAGCCCTTCCTATCACCAAATTCTATGCATTACTGATGAAGCCAAATATTTTCCACAATATATGGTTGCTCCATGCTGGAGTTAGAGTACAAGTAATAACAAGTATTTACAAGGCATACCATCCTGGTAAACTATGTTATCCACACCACCACCAAAAACTTGTCCAGAACTGTTGACACATTCCCACATGTAGCCTTACCCATTATGGAGTCCACTGCTCTGACCAACTTTAGTCACCCTTTTAGATACATTTTGTCTGTGTAAAAACTAATTTAAATGCATATTTTGTTGTGTACTAACATTGAAATGGAGCCATATTTATTATGCTAATAATGGTCAGTATAGCAAAGGATGAAACGCATCACTTTATTTCTAACACTGGCATGAAATGGTCAAAATAATGATACACTGATCATTTGGATTAACCACTAGAATGAAATATTCCCCCAAAAGACCCTTCATTAACAGTCGCTGATATGAACATGCACCAAAATGAAGCATTCAGCCAAGTAACCCCTACAATAAAATGTTGAAGTATGCGTAACCACCAGAATGAATGACCCTTCAGTAACAGTCGCTCATATGAATATGCACCAAAATGAAGCATTCAGCAAAGTGTCTCCTACAATAAAATGTTAAAGTATGCACAACCACCAGAATTAAATATTCCTCCAAATGACCCTTCAGTAACAGTTCCTGGGAAGAACATGCACCAAAATAAAGCATTCATCCAAGTGAACCCCTACAGTACAAAGCTGAGGAATGCACAAGCACCACCGTGAAGCATTTCCCTGAAAGACCCTTCTGTAACAGTTCCCAGTATGTGTAATCACCAAAATGAGATATTCACACAAGTGACCCCTACAATGAAATGTTGGAGTATGCACAAACACCAGAATGATATATTTCCCAAAATGATCCTTCAGTAACAGTTGCTGATATCAACATGCACCAAAATGAAGCATTCAGCAAAGTGACCCCTACAATAAAATGTTGGAGTATGCACAAGCACCAGAATGACTAGCTCAGAAGCATGCAAAAAGGCAAATAAGAGGAGAGGGAACCAAATACAGGATTCTGAGATGAAGTCCATTATCAGCTTATTGCTTACATGATATGCACTACAATGACAAAAACTATATTACAGCAAATAATCCCAAAAAATATAAACATATGAGGGTATGTCAAATAATCCAGGATAAAGGCTGACAGTTATAGCTCTTTGTTGCATCACCTGTGTAAGCCATTAGAGTTTCATCACACTTTTTACTAAAGCTTCATAGTAACACAACTCCTGTCCAGTGTTTTGCACTGTATGCTGTTTAAAATAAATATTAATTTATGCCCGCATTGTTAATTTCAAAGCAAACATTTTGTTAGTATCAACTTAGAATGACTGGCTAAATTAGTTCTCACAAAATAGGGAAAAACAAGGAACACAGATATAGATTTTTTAATGGTTTGTTTACCAGGCAAGGCCCTTGGATAGATGTCCCCCTTTTCAGACACAATCTGGAGTAGTACTTAGGTAAGTTGCTCACTCTGAGTCACACAAGAAGTGAATGGAATAGGAAAGAATCAAACCATGTACCCTGAACTACAGGAAGCAGCTGCAAACAGCTCAGAACCTTAACTGCCTATAGTAACTCCCAGATGTGAGGAAACCTGCTAACCATGAATTCTAATATATGCATATCAGCTTGATATTTGCAATACAGTGGTTAAAATAAAAAGGTATTTATTTAAAAACAAACCTTATCTTGCAAATTTCAACACTCTGAAAAACAATGTCAGATTAAAAAAAAGCCTAAACTTCTCTGTTACAATTTTACATATAATATACAAGCTGGGGGAGGATGCTTTGGTCCACTTGCTGTTCCCAAATGAGGGGCACCCCTCTTACTTGTATATCAGTTTTCTATTGTGAGGGTCAGAGTATAGTCTTCAAAATATCAACAGACGCTGCCTTTAAAATTAACCTGTAAGCATTGCTTGTAACTGTCATTGCTATTTCTTATAGTCACGTATCATATGTAAACTGCCATCATTTAACTACCAACTGCCTTCAAATGAATGACTCTTTCCAGTGATATTCAAGTCATTCAGTCCATGGGTGTACAAGCCTGACCATGGAAACGCACATGATTCCTTTTCATGTGGCAGCATACCTCTCAACCTCTTAGTCCACAAGCAATGTGCTTACTTCTCGACACATAGTAACTAAGCCATTAAAACAGGATGCTAAGACATAAAAAATAACGAGTAAAGACATTGGGAACAATGTAGAAAGATAGGCAGTAAACAGACCGAATAGGAAACCCAATTCACAAAGCCACAAAGAACATGTCACGCTAACCTAAACAGCACATATACAGAACGTAAATGAAGGAGTCGTACACCAAAAATAAAAGCATTAATCCTACCAAAATGCAAAAATACGTTATTACGGCTAGGCACAAAACTAAGATAGCAAGGAAAAGTCACAATCATAACAGTGTCAGTAAGGGATAAAAAATATAAAGTAACCAAAACCATTACGGCCAATCAGCTACATAAAATTCCTAAAAACAACCAATAATAACAAATCCAGAATTTTATATATATATATATATATATATATATATATATATATATATATATATATATATGGTTCTAGGTCATAAGCATGACAGCCACTCTCACCGACAACAAAAACATCGACACCACATTATCGACAAACCAGAAACACGACAACTCACATGCCCGACAAACAAGTAACCGACGGTCCACAAACACGAAACCCCACACACTGCACACACCACAATAACAACAATCAACTAACAAAACACATCCCCTTATCCAAAAACAACACACAGAACACAAGCACACCAAAATCCTCACAAACCCACACTAAACCTCACACACACAACTACGTCCAACCCTAACCCAAACCCTTACCCTAAGGTCCGTCACTATCGCACACTCAGCTAACCCGCGCCCTAACCCTAACTCACTTAACCCACCCCTAACCCAAAAAATACCACTACCGCACACTTACATAACCCGCGCCCTAACCCTAACTCACTTAACCGCCCTAACCCAAAAATACCACTACCGACACTTACATAACCCGCCCTAACCCTAACTCACTTAACCGCCCTAACCCAAAACATACCACTACCGCACACTTACCCAACCCGTGCCCTAACCCTAACTCACTTAACCCACCCCTATCCCCACAGACTGTCACTATCCACACTTATCTTAGTCGCACCCTAACGTCCGTCACCACCGCATACTCACACAGCCTTCTTTCCAACTCACTATCTCCCTGGCGTCGGAGTTTTCATCCGTAGCGTCGGTCTTCCGAGTGTCGATCATCTGGCGCCCGCTCATGCGTTGTCGGTAATCCCAGCTGTCGATCTTCTAACCTACACCCATATATATATATATATATATATATATATATATATATATATATATATATATTTATATAAAACCTAGCACAAAATTCCAGAAGCTAAGTAGGAGCATGCTGTAATAAAATATCCAAAAGCCAACCAACAGCAGTCATTTCTGGAATGCAGTACAAATTTTTTAAAGTTCACAATGACATATAATGAGAGACAAATGGATTTCTTGGATGTGAGGATGCAGCAAAGTCAGGATGGAGACATAGAAACTAGCCTATTCAGGAAAGAATGCTGGAAAAATAACATTTTGCCAAGGAATAGTATGCATCCAAGATACACCTATAAGAGCATAATGAGAAGTCAGCTCCTAAGGATGTCACGTATACATTCAAATGATGATACCATCAAGAACAGGATGGATGAGAGGTCTGGACACCTAAAAAGCAGAGGATATAAAGAAGAGGAGGTAAAGATGAATAAGATACAAGTAATGAGTGAAAGAGAGAGTAAAGCTAGACCATTCATACGAGGTAAAAAGGAGAATGCACTACATAGGCGAGTTAGTAATAGCCCAAAGAAACCGAGGATCATTCTTACACATACCAGAGATACAGAAGGAGTGAGTAGAATAATAAAGAGGAATTGGAAGATTCTGCTATCCAATGATGAATGTAGAGAAATTGTGGGTGAAGAACCAAGTTTTAGCTATAGAAATGCCAGCAACCTAAAAAACATCTTATGTAAAGAGAATTATTTGGTGCCATGTATTGAATCAGCAAAGAAAGGTACTTTTCCATGTAGGAGATGTATGATGTGTAACTTTATTTGCATGGATAACTGTTTTGTACACCCTTCTACTAGGAAGAAATATGTGCCTAATTTTTATGCAGACTGTACAACGAGGAACGTGGTCTATCTAGCAACATGTTCCAGATGTGAACAGTTTTATGTAGGGAAAACAATCAGACAAATGAAGGAGAGACTCTCTAAGCACATTAGCGATATTAGACTTAAAGACCTTAAGAATCCCTTAGCAAAACATATTGGAGCCAACCCCAACCATAGTTTTGCTTTTAGGGCCTTGAAGGTGGTTTATGTGTCTAAAAAGGGGGGGTGACATTAAAAGTAGACTTGAACAGGAAGAAATGCACTGGATTGGCAAACTTCAAGCACATTTGAAACCTGGGCTAAATACTGCCTTTCCCATTCAGCCAACATTAAGAAAAAGGAGGTTGAGAAGGCGGGTTCGGTATGATGCAGATGGGCGTGATCATAGCAACTGACGTGCCATTGGCGCAGAGTCTTAAAAAGTTTTGGCGCATTTTATTGAATGGATCTGATGGAGGGTTGATGTTTTAACCTGAAAGCGCTTATCCGTTGTCTTTTTTGTTTTTGTATACTCGTTTTTAGTATGAGCCTTTTCCTAAATAAATGAGTTAAGGTGTTCTAATATCTGCTGGTTTTCTATGGATTGATTTTATGTGAAACAGACGCAAGGCACTTTATACTACAGAAAAGGACTTTTCGTATCTACTTGTGGTGAAGTGCATTTTTTGATCTTTGGTTACTGGAGCCTTATCCAGTCTGGCTGCAATTTATGTGCTGTTGGTTGGCTCTTTATATATATATATCTATATATATATATATATATATATATATATATATATATATATATATATCAGAAAAGAAAGCAAGAACACCTAGGAAGTATGCATCAAGTAAACCAACTGCTATTCAACAAATAACCCTAAAAGAGCAAGGGCAAGCACGTAGAATGGCTAAGACATGCAAGAAAATAAGGGAATGTAATGCATAAACCAGACTAAAAAGACACCTTAAAACAGCTGAAAGAAAAACAACAGCTGTATACACTTAGTAGTAACCACCAGTAACCACCAATGGAATAAAGAACAAGCCATTCATTAAATGAAAAAAAAGAAGTCAGCCTACAAAAATATAAAGATACATAGGTACATACTAAGAGCAAAGTTACAATCCAATTGAAAGCAATAAAAATAAGAAATTGTAAAGAGGCAAGGCTTGAGAGAACACTTCCAGTGCACTCACCTCAAAAAAAAAAAAAAAAAACAGTTCGACTTTATAAAACAGCACTCAGCTGCAGATGAAACTCTGCTCTACTCCTTTTTTATGCTGCTTCGGGTGCAGTTTCCTTGAGTTCAAAATTTGAATCACTCTGCAAAGGTGGGCTAATTCCAAATTCATATTCAGTCAAAGATCACAGTGAAAAATAACAAAATAAAAAGAAATCAAGAGGGAGAAAAACATTCATTTTTTTCTGGTCAGTAAACTTCAACGAGGAATGTGGGCATTGGTTTAGAAATAAAGGACTGCATCATTTCAAGACGATCTCACTGAGAGAGACAGGCAAGGATTATATAATTTCTTCTGAACAGAAAATATCACCACTGCATGTACTTGTTTTGTAAGAAAAAGCACCTGGAGAACAGCAATCAATCCCCGTTCTATTATGAAAGTAGAATGTCCACAAATTTGTAACAGCAAACCAGTCAAAGCTTTATTGTAAAAGTAGATAATCCACAAAGTTGTTGACCTAGGTTTCGTCCCCACAACAGGACTTCATCAGAACAGTTAAACACTCACATCCATTTCTTTTTATGTGTATCTACCCAGTACACCAATTAATTTCCCTCCAAATTATTTAAACCAACATGACCATGTTCTCTCAAAATGTACTAAAAATACATTCAACATATTATTTATATAAATAAAATTTTTGATAAAATACTTTGAATATTTTGTTTTTATATAAATATAAAATTCATATTACTATTATCATTTCATTTAACACATGCATATAAAAATTATAATTCTAAAATAATAAATATGACACCCCAAACAGACATACTAACTTAAACTGATCCAGTGTTAGCTTAGCCACCTACCTTCCCAGTATATTTTTTAACATCAATATAGGGGCAATGCTAACACTATCATTAATTCCTGGATAGTTTTGGGCATCCAGCCTAAGTTGCCATTTGAGTTCACATATATCTAGATGGACATCTAATACCTTACCCTGAATGTCATTTTTAATTTGTTGAATTACACAAATTTTAAAATAATGCTCTGGATATTCAGCAATATGTCTGGCAAGGGCATTGGTGGATTTAAGATGCCTGATGTCCAAACGTGTTTGTTAATTCTTTCCCTAAAGTGTCTGGAAGTTTTTCCCACATAGAATGCAGGACATGCCTCACATTTGGCTAAATACACTGCATTTTTAGTATAACAGTGATAATGCCCCATTAAGGAGATAGAATAATTATTCACTTTGATGTTTTTATCCATCTCTATAATGTGTTTGCATGTGCTGCATCTACCACATTTAAAGTTACCCATCATTCTCCCAGCATTAGATGGCTGTTGATGGGACCTTCTTCTCCAAGATCTCTTTGAAGGATTTGTTCTTCCGAAACACAAACCTGGGGACACCACCCATCTTACTTTCTACATTCTTGTCTAACTGTAACATGGCCCAGTTTTTCTTTACAATCTGCTTGAACCAATCTGAATCCTGGTTATAAATAGTGACGAATAATAAACCTTCACCTTTATTTTTTAATTCTACTTTATCAATATTAACTGCCAATTGATTAGAAACTTGCCCAGCAGTCTCTATCAGGATTGCGTTATACATACAATTATTCCTTTTCCGAATAATTTCTTCACTAACATCCATACATAGGGTCTCTGGATATCCTCTTCTTTTAAACATAGTGATCATAAATTCCAATTCTGTAAGGAACTCCTAGTCATTACTGCCCATCATGTCCACCCTCACCATCTGACCCTTAACAATGGACCTTTTCTGATGGTGAGGATGCCAGCTGTTGTAATCCAAATATGAATTGGAAAAGGTGATTTTTTTATAGCTGCTGGATTTCAAACATTTAATTTCCCTGTCTATTGTCAATTTGATATCTAAATATGTTATCATTTCTGCACTGTACTGATAGGTAAATTTTAAAAAGTCCACTGTGCTATTCAGGTAGTTCAAAATGCCTTCAACCGTTCACAATTTCCTTCTCAGATGATAAAAATATCGTCCAGGAAATGCGTGTATTGTTTAATGTACTTGTTATGGGTACTTTGAAATACATATTCCTGTTCCCAAAAGGACATTATGTAATTGGCATAAATGGAAGCACAAGCGGCCCCCATCGCTGCA
>NC_056734.1:940221553-940374053 GCF_019279795.1 Protopterus annectens | reverse complement strand
AAATCTGTACTTTTCTGGCAAACAACTGAGGATTGAAGTCATCAAGTAATGACAAACACTTGGGTTTAAGACTCTGCATCCTTAAGAATATTCACGGTAATGCAAAATGTATCATTCTACAAACTTCCTATGTTTGTAAAAGGAATATTTAAAGTCTGCCCCTATTTATCCTCCCATCATTTTAGGCTTTGTCTAGATGTGATGCTCTGAGAGGTTGTGAGGTAGGATCACAGCTCAGGAGCCTGACTTACCCTGGGAAAGGACAGCTCATATATGACAACTGCTGGGGTATCTGTCAAACAGTTGTGACTGTGCCACTGCTAGGCCATTTAATGGAATTATGTCCATATCCATGTTACCTGTGAATATGAGTATGACACATGTTTTGTCTTGTAAAGCTAAGAGACCTATATAGGCCATGTGCATAATAAAGTACTGTTGTAGACTTGTGATGAACTGCATGTGATATATTGATTTAATAATATTCAACTGTACAGTGTTCTGCTGGACAATAAGCACATTTGTGACTGATATCTGTAGTCACATACATATATACCTGTGTTATGTCAGCCAAACCATTGCCAGGTCTGTGAGCAATGACATTGCAACATAATAGCCTACTTATGACTCTTGTACATCTTCCAGGTTATCACAGTGATGTCAAAGCCTACTGTGCAATCAACGAACTAATGTATGGTGCAGCTATATTAGTACAGTATCAATAGTCATGTTCCTTTTGTCACCCATTTATGTGTGTCATTGTCCAGACATACTGCTATAACAGGTTGAGAAGTATGATTGAGCAACAAGACTGTAAATACAAGTGTGCCATACTAAAATAGAACAGAAATGTATACCAGGTATCCTCTAAGCACATGTATGAATGCATATGTTCAGCTGGAAGGTGCAAAACTAATCACATGGGTTTCAAGCAGTCAGGTACATAGGTTGTGCATGTTGTACATGTGTGTAATATCAGTGTCAGTGCATAAAGCAGACATAAATGTGTAGAGCTACTGGTTGTTGCATTGCCCTGACACTGATATGGGTACTAGAGAAGACATGAGTATCAAGTATTAATCAAAGAAGTGTCCAACTTTGTTATGACCCTCTTTCCATGCTTACCACTATCAGCTATATCAACACCTATATACAGTGGCTATCACAAATGTACACACCCCTGTTGGAATGCCAGGTTTGTGTGCTGTATAACAATCAGACCACAGAAGATCATTTCATACTGTTTCTCATCTTGAATGTGACCCCTAACCTGTACAATTCCATTGAAATGCAATCAAAGGTGTTTCTAGGAAGGTGAGCAACTATTGACAAGTGAAGATGTGCCATGATGTTAGAGCCCAAACCAAGACGGATGAATGCTGTAACCATCTCAAGAGGTGCATACACAACATATCAGTTTAAGGGTGTGCACACTCATTCAACTGTGTTATTGTACTGATTATTATTTCCATATGTTTTCACAGACCAGATTGTTATGATTTCCATTGAATTGTACAGGTTATAGGTCACATTACAAGTTGGAATTGTTATGAAATGAGTTATTGTAGTGTCATGTTCCAACTGGACAAATACCAGGCATTGTAATAGGAATGTGTACCCTTTATATCTACTGTAGCTATATGGAATTAGCAGTACCTGACCTGTATAACCAGCCTCCACCAAGGTAGAGTAATCCCCTTTGGTAGACAGCAGCAATACACAAACCACATAATAGGTTGCTATATTGGCTGCACATGGGGCACATAGGTGGAGGCAACAACTTTGAAGCAAGTCCACCTATATCTGAGCAAGCATGTAAGTTCACAGGTGACTTCCTGTAAGGCTGACTAAGATTACAAATCAGACATATCCACACCACCAAGGACAAATGCAACTGTGTCTTCACATATGTTGTAAGTCTCAAAAGGAAACAACACAATTTCCCCCTGTACTGGGGGTAAAGAACACCTCATACACACATGCCATGGATATAGGCAAACTGCATCACACAGGCTAGGTGGGAACATCACCACCCTGTCCACCTCAGTTGTACAGGGGGATATGCACATCAACCATACTCCTCCCGTCAGCAATGGTGAGCATGTACATATTGCCTACTGATGGCAACAACAGCATATCTCCATGGGGCATAATAACATCATTGTATGTCTCCTACATGAACTCAGGCATTTGCTCACAGCTCCATCACACACCACAGTCAAATACAGACCTGCCACCATCCACACACCATCCACATGGAAGATGGCCACTGTCAACCCTCTACACAGAAATGAATAGATAATAGAGGATTATAAAATCAAGTGTCCAACATTGGGGGGAATAAGATAGCTCATGGCCAGGAGTGCAATGCAAGCTGCTATAGCCATGATAGCTTGGAGTGTTATGGTGTAGTGTGGATTATTTGCAAGTAATATCCACTGTTGTGCAATTTGACAACTGTATGAGGTCTTGTGACTTTTTTCCTGTTTATGTCTTCCAGGTAACATGCAGAGGGCTAGTCTACCAGCATTCTCTGTTGAGGAAACTGGCATCATCACCCAATATGTTATTGGACCTTATGCCCTGTTGTTTGGACGGAGAGCAGAAGCTGTGTGGGAGAGGACCACCTTGTGGAACAGTGTGGTCCACAGGGTAAATGATTCCGGCCTGCACATCAGAACTTATGAGCATGTGCAGGATCGGGCCACTGACCTCATCTGCCATGCCCGTCAATGTGCTGCTGCTGTAGTGAGGGACCGGCTAGCCACAGGCGAGTGCCCAGCCATCCAGCCCCCACTGACAACCACTGAGGAGCTGGTCGCAAAATTTGGGACACTCGCCCAACGCACAAGCTGAGAGAAGCATTGCAGAGGTGGGTTGCACACACAGACACACACACACATGCACACACACACACACACACACACACACACACACACACACACACACACACACACACACTGGATGAGGAGCATGGAGCTAAGGGCCCAGTGGGGATTAGTACACTAATGTATCAGACATACATGTATCTGCATTGTTTCTACATCCATGTGTCAGGTCCAATTGCAGTCGTGGATGAGATTTTCTAATGCACAGAGGTGCACATCTATGGTGAGGACAGGACATTGTGTATTATTGGGGTTAGTGCTCTAGATGTGCAGACATGCTGCATCCATCCTGTACCAAGGCCCCATGTGAGTCTGCTGACAATAACTCCCTCTCACAACTACCTAGGACCATGTGGTCTGCATATGGGACAGCAGCCTGACATTGGTGAGTATGACATTGTTCTGTTGTTGCCTGGAAATACCCCAGGCATGTGAAGGGAATGCAATTTACCATGCACACAACCATCAGTAATAGCTATATTGCTTTATGTAATAGCTATATTGCTTTTTGTGCATGTTCACTTGTGCTGGGGTTAACTGCATTGCATCACAGTGGTCACCACTGGGTCCTATCTGATGTGCATTCAACATTCCTGTAGCATGCCTCACAACTTGTCAGTGCCAAGACATCTGGACAGAGGCCAGCAAAATGGGCTGGACAAATGGCCTAAGGTAGGGACATGTGTGACACATTAGTGGTATACAGTAGATATAAATTGTGTACACACCCCTGTTAAGATTCAAGGTCTTCCTGTTACATACCAATTAGGACCACAATATGTCAATCCACACCTCTTCCAGACTTTAATGTGACCCATAACAGGATCAGTGCACTTGTAAAACCGAGCATCTGGACTCATGTATTGCACCTACAAGGCTGGCCACCTGTGAGGGCAGCAGACATCATATCAGCATGATGTTTCAGTCAGGTATGATACCTTATGCTGCCATATGTGTCAGTACACTCACTGTGGCCTATTTGGCTACAATATCATATACATGGGCATTTTTAAGGCACACAGATCACTTCTGACCACATATAGGTTGCAAACATATGGATATTCCAGACATATCTGTACAGAGAACTGTACAATCGTTAACCTGCTGCATGTGAGGCAGATGCTGTTACCACACTATATAAAGTAATGGCAGTGGGAGGTGGTCACCAGCTGTGTATGGTATACACATCAAAATGGTATAAGCCACATAAGATATGATCCTCACACACACAAACAGTTTCTAACATTGGGATAAGACCTCCTGCCTATCTAGGCATTTCTACTGTAGTGCTACGCAGTTATCAGATGCGCCACAGCACTTATACCTTTCCACCTCTTCCAAAGGTACTTCTCTGGTGGATGACATCAACAGGACTACTAGATTGGGGTGAAAGGAAGTGTGAAGGCTAGTACAGAAGTCAAAAATGGTATAAGCCAGACAGTACATGATTCTCACACACACACACACACACACACACACACACACACACACACACACACACACACACACACACACACACTTGCTAGTATGGGAATTAGAACTCCTGCCTATCTAGTTATGAGTACTATAGTGTTATGCAGTTACTGCATGCACTACAGAGGTTACTGAATCCTCACATGGGCAAAACTGCTGATAACTGCACAGTTGCAGTAAAGTATTACAGGTGTCAGACAGTCTGCCTTCTGTTCCACTCTTACATCATGCTAGTTCCTTCTGTCTTGTAGTTCAGCTAGCATTATGGCTTTGCACATCACAGGTTATTGTATCAAGAACTGTGGCACACCTGGGAGCCATCAGCAGTACTCATTCATCACAGATGTAGCCCCAATACTTACAAGTTATGTCAACCCCTCCTGGCATGTTTGAAGGGCAAGTTTTCTGTGCTTTCACCCATTAACCTGGTGCACTTGTCCATTCTGAGACACTGTTGCAACTGCCTCATGTACACAGAAAACCCTCCCCTCTAAACCCCAAACACTCAGACATGTGACTTACCCATATATCACCCAATGTGGACATATGTACTCTCCAGCAAAGACTGGACTAGCTGGTCAAGAGGATAAGATCAACATCTGCACCACACCATGTGGAACACGTAGCTTACCATGACACCCAGTTTGACAGCCATGACATACAGTGAAAAGCCACACACTCACCTTCTCAGAGGCACTCAATGGACATTTACCCAAAGAGCACAGGCCAGCAAGACAGACACTCACTCAGACACCGCAACATGGCACATGCCATGGGACACATATTTAACTTACACAGTGTGCCCCTCAACCAAAGCTCCTAAGGCTAACCACCTTGCACAATACAGTGATCATGGGCAACTCAATACTGAGGCACACACATATCCACTTACTAAGTTGAATATGGAGCAGGTAACAGCCAAATATCTATCATATGCCAGCATCCAATACATGACACAGCCAGTCATGGCACTCCACAATGACTATGAGTATCACTCTGTAGCCATGTGGGTGTGAATGACTTGAGACACTCCTCCCTGGACTACATGACAAGAGAAATGGTTGAACTCTGGTTATGTGGTCCAGGCAGGTGTGACAGTAGCCCTGAGCAGTGTACCACCATCACCCAGAATGATGCTGAGGTACTATCAACAGATGATTGACTGCAACATTGGCTTACATGTTTTGTGTCATTCTCAGGGATCCAGTATGTCTCTGCTTGGGATGACATGATTGACAGAACCCAATGACTTGCAATAGCTGTCCTACATCTGTCAGTGCTGGGTTTCCAGGTACTGGCTAAGTGTCTTGCCACCCATATGATGCCTTATTAGTCAGTGTTTCTAATGTAATTACCACCACAACAGCTAGACATGTATGCAAGGTTACCTATCAAAACATCTACTCTTCAAAACATCTAAACTCAAAACATCAAGGCCATAACATCTAAACTTCAAAACATTTAAAACTCATAACATTGAATCTCAAAACATTGCAAACTACAAAGCAACTATAAATAACATCCCACAGAATATTTACTATGTCTATGCAGGGGGGCAAGCCCCCCATACCCCCGTAAATTAAATATACCAACTCCAAGGTCCGTGGTAGTGCGACCTTGGAGTTGGTATATTTAATTTATGGGGGTTGTGGGGGCTTGCCCCCCTGCATAAACATAGTAAAAATTCTGTGGGGTGTTATTTATAGTTGCTTTGTAGTTTTCAATGTTTTGTGATTCAATGTTATGAGTTTTAGATGTTTTGAAGTTTAGATGTTATGGACTTGATGTTTTGAGTTTAGATGTTATGAAGAGTAGATGTTTTGATAGGTAACCGTATGCAATCTGAGGGTCATGCTGCTCAACAGTAGACATCTAACTGTCAGGATGCAGTCACTCAAAGCACTCATTGAAGTGGAGGACACATGTCTGCTGTAATGGAGAGGTGGTTCACAGCAGCAGAGAGCAGACCTGCAGTATCAGGTTATGATGCATTCCACAGTTGTCAGCCCCCAAACATGGACTACAACACACATCCACAGGTGGTGATGTCTCTGTATTCATTATGGCTAGGAACACCTCCAGACTAGTATCCCAGCATAATGCATTGGAGAGACGTCCATTATAAATGCCTTGGCATAATAGTGTAATCCAGACCATAGCCTGCTATGAGCCCACATCAATGTCCCTAGACTGTCAATGCACATTCCTCAACACACTGCCATATATGATGGTCCAACACAACGCTGACATAGTATGAGACTTCAACTACCCCTCCATGACCTGGGGAAAGCAACCAAGTTAGCGAAAACCAGCTGAATCAAAGTCTAATAGAAAAAAACACCACAGTTGAGCAAAGAAGCACCTTTATATAACACACAAAGCTTTCAGGTTCAACACCCTTTCTCAATGCTTCATACAGGTCCATTAAAAAAACAATTCTTCAAATAAGAGCCTAATACAATCACATGACTAGCAGCCCAAAAGTCATATGATCAGAAATACATTCTCAACAAGTAAAAATACATATATAAATACATATAAAGATGCATATATAAGAAATCTCATAACAAAATTTCAAATAAAATTTCAAACAATTATAAAAATATATACATGTTTTCTTAAAAAACTTTTAAGACATTAAATTCAGCATGTTATTTCAGTTTTGTACGCTGTATTCTTAGTATTGGTTTCAAGGAAACAGCAGAATTCAGGCCAGGTAAAACATCAGCTGACAACCTAATAATCCACTCAAACTCTCTTATCTCAAGTGAATTCCCTAAATCTCCACCTCTATCAGATACATAAATATTATCAATGACCCTAAATTTAAAACTATGATTCGAGCCAAAGGCTTTTATGTGTTTAAATAAAGCATTATTCTCACATTCTCTTCTTATCTCAGACTTGTGTTCTATTATACGTTCCTTCAATTTTCTAGTTGTTTTCCCTACATAAAAAGAGGAACAAGCAGTGCAGGTCGCTTGGTAAACAACATTACTAGTTGCACAAGTAGCTGATACATGAAATACAAAGATCCTATTTGTTGATGGATGTGTAAAGGAACTATTACTAAGTGTATTATTAATATCATTAGGCATAATGTCACCACAACAGCTACAGTTGTAGCAACAAAATGTACCCTTCCTTGCCAAACTAGATGGTCTTTCTATATCACTTCTAAAATCTTTATAACATAACATATTTTTTAAGGTTTTCATGTTTCTATATGCAAATTGTGGCTTATTACCTATAATTGTCTTAATATCTTCAGATGCCATTAGCACCATCCAATATTTATTAATTATATTTCTAACTATATAAGTCATAGTATTATAAGAGGTGACGTACCTCAGTTTAGCATCCCCTAACATAATATGGTCATTATTAACACTAGATTCCTTGTGTGATAAAAATATAGGTTCATATGTAGTATATCTGTTTTTTACTACTTCATTCATCACATCAGTTATAAGATCAGATCCATATCCACTACTTTTAAACTCCTTACATGTATCTTCTATCTGGTTAGAGAAATGTTGATCTTCACTATTTAGTCTGCTTACTCTAGCTAATTGTGCCTTGACCACACCTTTGAACACATGTGGAGAATGCATACTAGAACCATGCAGATATCTACCTGCACTAACCTCTTTTTTATGCATACCCGTGACTAAAGTACCTCCCTGAATACTTATACTAACATCTAAAAAACTTATTAGACTGTTAGAAAATTCCATCTTAAACTTCAAGAAGGTTGTAGAATCATTCAAGTATGACACAAAATTAGATAATTCAAGAGCAGAACCTTTCCAAACAAAAAAACAATCATCTACAAATCTTTGATAAAAACATATGTTTTGATTCAAAAAACTAATACTATTAAATATATATACCCTCTCCCACTGATACAGTACCAAATTTGCATATGTATTTGCAACGGGCGTACCCATTGCAACACCAGTTAACTGTAAATAATATTGTTTATTAAACAAAAAAACATTATTACATAATACTACATCTAATAAAGTGCAGAGATTCTCAATGTGTCTTGTTGTAAAGGTGGAATATTTAACTAGAAATTCACGTATAGAGTTAATCCCAAAATCATTCGGAATAACTGTAAAGAGTGAAGAAATACCAATTGTTACTAAAAACAAATTATTTTCAGCCATATCAGACTTGCCTGAATTCTGATACCATTGCTTCAATTTCAGTAAAAAATCAGTAGTATCCTTCAGAACAGTTTCACAATGAACCAATAAAGGTTGCAACTGTTTCTGTAGATATATAGAAATGGGTTCCGTTATCCAACCATTACCCGAAACTATAGGTCTCATTGGTGGATCAACTTGGGATTTATGAATTTTTGGAATCCCATATAACTGAGGTATCATAGGACAAGGAACAGTAAGGAAATGAAACAAATCTAAATTTATGTCGCCAGACAACTGCAACTCATAAATACACATATTAATATAACTAATACATTTCTTTACCTCAACAGATGATATCAACTTAAATGCTGTGGTGTCAGATAATAAATTCAAAACAGATGTTATATATTTAGCCCTATCCATTATCACAGTGACTCCCCCCTTATCAGCCTGTTTAATTACTATATTGGATTTTTGTTTTAAATCCTTTAAAGCTATAAATTCAGAGTACGTAAGGTTGAATCTCTTCCTAACTTTTTTATTTGTATACGCATCTCTTAAATCTTTTTCACATAAACTGTAAAATGCTGTCAGTATTGGTATATTACTTGGAATAAAAGTACTACGCCTTTTACATTCAGATATTGCATATACATCATTCTTAAATATTAATTTCAAACCTATACCTCTTAATTCCACTATTAGTAATGCCTCTACAAATCAAAAAGTGCCTTTGGACACTTTGGATGACTTTTCTGAACCGTTGGCTGTAAATTCAAAGTTAATTACACGTGAATTGGTAACGGTGATACAGATTGATGACGCTATTGTAACCACGCCTTCTTCTATTGCTGCGACTGCTTCCCAGGTTGAAGGGATTGATGTGGCTACGCGTACGTCGGTCATTGAAACTACAGGTGAACTTGAAAATAAAAATGATAAGAATGATGAAGGAAGGAGATTGCACCAGTCAACGATAAATTTCTTTCATAAACCTTTTCAGCTGCAGCAAGCTGAGAGGGTAAAAGAGCGTTCGGCATCGAGGGGGAGAACAGCAACGAGAGAGACATAATTTCCTAACAAACGGAAGAATAACAGTCCGCAAAAACAAATGAATGTAGTCCGAAGATAGTGGCAAGTACTCTAAATTTATCTAACTGTGAGTTACAAATGGCGCACTATACACTTCTGCAAAAGGACCTTGGCTTCATTCTTTCGGCTAGTGATGACATTGTCAGTGCTCTAACGGACCTTAAACAGTTTATAAGAGGTATAGGTTTGAAATTAATATTTAAGAATGATGTATATGCAATATCTGAATGTAAAAGGCTTAGTACTTTTATTCCAAGTAATATACCAATACTGACAGCATTTTACAGTTTATGTGAAAAAGATTTAAGAGATGCGTATACAAATTAAAAAGTTAGGAAGAGATTCAACCTTACGTACTCTGAATTTATAGCTTTAAAGGATTTAAAACAAAATTCCAATATAGTAATTAAACAGGCTGATAAGGGGGGAGTCACTGTGATAATGGATAGGGCTAAATATATAACATCTGTTTTGAATTTATTATCTGACACCACAGCATTTAAGTTGATATCATCTGTTGAGGTAAAGAAATGTATTAGTTATATTAATATGTGTATTTATGAGTTGCAGTTGTCTGGCGACATAAATTTAGATTTGTTTCATTTCCTTACTGTTCCTTGTCCTATGATACCTCAGTTATATGGGATTCCAAAAATTCATAAATCCCAAGTTGCTCCACCAATGAGACCCATAGTTTCAGGTAATGGTTGGATAACGGAACCCATTTCTATATATCTACAGAAACAGTTGCAACCTTTATTGGTTCATTGTGAAACTGTTCTGAAGGATACTACTAATTTTTTACTGAAATTGAAGCAATGGTATCAGAATTCAGGCAAGTCTGATATGGCTGAAAATAATTTGTTTTTAGTAACAATGGATATTTCTTCACTCTTTACAGTTATTCCGAATGATTTTGGGATTAACTCTATACGTGAATTTCTAGTTCAATATTCCACCTTTACAACAAGACACATTGAGAATCTCTGCACTTTATTAGATGTAGTATTATGTAATAATGTTTTTTTGTTTAATAAACAATATTATTTACAGTTAACTGGTGTTGCAATGGGCACGCCCATTGCAAATACATATGCAAATTTGGTACTGTATCAGTGGGAGAGGGTATATATATTTAATGGTATTAATTTTTTGAATCAAAACATATGTTTTTATCAAAGATTTGTAGATGATTGTTTTTTTGTTTGGAAAGGTTCTGCTCTTGAATTATCTAATTTTGTGTCATACTTGAATGATTCTACAACCTTCTTGAAGTTTAAGATGGAATTTTCTGTGTTGACTACTTAAATATGGGACTGCTGCTCATACACAGATGTCAATCCCTGCATGGTGAGATCCACACAGGTAATCAACATGGAACTCAACATGTCAGCCACACCCCCAAAAAGGTAATCACCTTGCAAAACCTTTCCAAAGCTGACTTTTCAGCCATGAAAATAGAGGTGGATGACTACACTGCACCCATTTCAATGGGAAATAGTTGCATGACTGTGGAATGATACACATATGCACTGTACAAACAGGTGCATGAAAGCATGGTACTAGCCAGAGCCAACAGAACCCAGACACTGTCCTCAAAACAGTGCGAGACAATGTGATGCTCCCCTGCCATTACTAAAGTGTACATCAGAAGGAGGACACTGTTGCAGAAAAAGGTGGTGTCCCATGACTGTTAAACCCCCTTATTAGCCTCAAACACAAGTTTGGATCCCTCATGGAATCCCCTACAGGCATCTATGACAGCAGACATGCAGCAGACATTGACGACAATAATAACATACTTTGATAGTTACATCAACTACCTTCACAGCATTAAACATAAGTGCTGTGAGTTACTGCACAATGATAATACCTATCCTGAGACAACAGATATTGGCCACAGTCTTGGCAACACATTCAGTGCCAGGTTTAGACCTCTCTATCCCCACAAGTGAAGTGCTGAGTGAATGTGTTCTCACATTCTGTAACTTGTTTCTGTTCTAGTCATCTGTGTGTCACCAGGATGTGGCCCTGCAGCAAGACCATGGGGTATGGCAGTGTGGTAACACATCCACCATATCATAGGCAGGGTAGAGCTGTATGTGCACAGAAATCCCTGGTCTATAACACAGTGATTGCATGTGACTCACAGATTATAGGACTGAGGGTTGTACATAGGTATATGTTGATTTACAACATCTGTTGTAGAATGGTACATTTGGAAACACATTTGATTGCTAATAACCACAGTGACAGGGGATATTCATCAACCAAACACACTGAGATTACTATTCACACACACATACACACACACACACACACACACACACACACACACACACACACACACACACACACACACACACACACACACCCTTGCCAGTACTGAGATCCATAGGTTCATTCCTTCATAGGTGTGTAGTGGGTGAATGGGCCTGAAGGCTCTACAGGACTAGCCCAAGGGAATACCCTGGCATCAAGCCACAAGAAAGTAGTCCCCAGTGTGGCTCAGGAGTATAGTCACTGGAGTGGTCTCCAGGGGAGGGTATTGTATTCCCCATCCATGCATCCAGATTTCTATTGTGGGTGGACAGTGATGTGCACTGCTTCACATGTATGTGATTTATATTCCATAACAAGGACAGTGTCTGGGTTTTGCACATGTCCCACATGCATGCTCATTTAAGTGTGGAAGTGTGCTTGAGGTCTCTGGGGCATGTTGTGTGGACAGATTAGTATCTTCAGAAGTATCATTCCTGACCTCGTTTGGTGAGACATGGCTGTGTAACTGAGGTAGTGACTGCACCTACATAGACAGTATGATACGGGGATTCATTGGAGTTATTGGAGACTGTCCATACAGGGCATGTGTATAAGGCATGTTATTCCCTTTGTGGGGTACATTTGCAGACTCTACAGTTGTTGCAAGTGTCTAGTGGGGAACATGGCAAAAGGTCAACTGTACACAGTGATTGGGCTACTGAGGGGATGGAACAGGGTGTCATGTCCTTTTACTTGCTGGATAACACACACTCAATCAGGAGATGTAACACATCAAAGTAATTTCTGATGTCAGTGGCAGTGTTGTGGTCAACTGGCAGCTGACTGTCAACCTGTGTTCCCCATTCTGTTATAATAACATCACTGTTCAGTGGACTACCGCCAATGTATTACTTCATGTGAGCCATGGGGTTCCCAAAGGTTATGGCAGCACATCTCTTGGCATTGAAGTAATGTCCAGGTTTCTGACAACAGTCATAGGTGTCAAGTGGCCTTTGAGCGTGATGTCAACCTCACATGGATTGGGAATGTGTTGTATGCAAACATTATCAGCCAGGGTGCCTTTGTGCTCTCCTGCACCTAAGAAGGGTAGATCCCAAACATGAGAGGACATGGGTCCATACCCTGTGTGACACCAGTCATGTCTGGTCATTGGTTTCACATGGAGTCCCCTCACACCATGGGTACTATCTGTAAGGCAATTTGCAGGAGAACTACTGATATAGTGGTTTCTGGCTAGCCAAGTGTGTTTGTGTATGATTCCTGGGTGGACAGTAGTCTCTGAGTATTAGAAGGGTTGCCTATATTGTTAACTAATCTATACTGTCACATAGTCATTGCACATGGCACTACACATTTAGGGCTGTGATTTGTCTACACCAACCTCTACGGTGTTTGACAACTGTTGACCTTGTAATGTGGACATTGGGACATATACTAGGTCCTTAATATAATAATTTAGCAAAACCCAACCCCAATGGATCCTGTTATTACACAATCACACAAACACCCACACAGGATATTTATGACACAAACACACTTGCCAGTACTGAGTTTTGAAACCCTATCTAACTATATATTACTACTACAATGTTATGCATTTATTGCATGCGCCGCAGAGTTTATAAGATGGATCTTGTCCCAAGGTACTTCTAAGGTGAGGAACATCATCTGCCCTTGTAAATACTGTCATTGGGTGATGTAGTGGGTGAGAGATTTCACAAAATATGTTACCCTATACACACAATTACATTTGCCAGGAGTGAGGGTCAAACCTCTATCTAATTATGTTTTTAGACCTTTAAAGGTTATGCATTTACCATATGCACCACTGACCTTACATAGTTTAGGGTTGCCAACAGGTACTTCTAAGTTCAGCTAAATTCAGACATGGAGAAGTGTACTGGGTGTAAATGGGGCCAAAATCTTTAAGGTACGGACACATATATGTACATACACAAAAACACTTGCCAGGAATGAGATTCAAACCCATACATATGGTGCTACTGCTACTACATTGTTCCACATTTATCACACACACCACAGAGCTTATAGATAGAGCAGTGTCCAAACAGTGTCCAAACATACCTCTAAGGTGAGTGACATCAGCAGCAGTGCTAAAGAAGGGGTAAGGGAAGTGTAGTGAGTGTGAATGGCCACAAAATCAGGGCTCTACAAAGACACACACACTCTCTCACACAAGCACACACATTTTCACAGTTGCCAGGACCAGGATTAGAATTCCTACCTAACTAGTTTGCTACACTATAGCATTATGCAGTTATCTCAAGAACCACAGAGCTTAGAAGGCTGCACAGTTCCCAAAGGGTTATTTCAGGGTGACTGACATCAGCAGGAGTGCTAAAGTAGAGCAATGGGAATGGGAAGTGTAATGAGTGTGAATGGCCACAACCACATTCATCTAGAAACACACACACTCACACACAACTTTACATCTGACAGGACTGAGATTACAACTGCTACATGGATACTTATTTGTACTGTAGTGCTACACAGTTATCATGAGCACCACTGAGACTATAGGACTGAGGGCTATCCAAACGAATTTCTACAGTGAATGACATCAGCACATCATGTGATATAGGCCAATGGAATATCTTCTGGGTGTGAAAGGCCTTAGAATGGGATTCTCTCTGTTGCTGTCTGTCTCTCTCTTCCCCACGTCTGTGTGTGTGTGTGTGTGTGTGTGTGTGTGTGTGTGTGTGTGTGTGTGTGTGTGTGTGTGTGTGTGTGTGTGTGTGTGTGTGTGTGTGTGTGTGTGTGTGTGTGTGTGTGTGTGTATGTTTGACGTATTGTGTTATGTTGGCCTTAGATATGTGTGAGTATTCCAATCCAGTGTGTGTGTTTGTGTGTCTGTGTGTGTGTGTGTGTGTGTGTGTGTGTGTGTGTGTGTGTGTGTGTGTGTGTGTGTGTGTGTGTGTGTGTGTGTGTGTGTGTGTGTGTGTGTGTGTGCGTGTGTGTGTGTATGTGTGTGTGAGTGTGTGAAGTATCAGTGGTGTACAATTTGGTGTGTGTGCACAGGCATCTGCAAATAATGGATATCTGTAGTCCACTGTGTTGTCAGACATAGGCTTCATTTCCCTAAGTGTAGAAGCATGTCCAGTATGACCTTCTATATCGAGTTTGTGCATCCATTCCAGGAAGGGTTGGACTCCATTTCAGGGTTTTGTGTGCTACAGCTACACCTAACACACCTAACAACCTGTTTCTACAGGATATCTGTAGATAGGTTGCCAATATGGAAACACAATGGGTGTAACATATGGGGGATACTGTAACTCATTACCTACTGACAGTTATCATTTGTTGCTCAGTTATTTGGCAGGGAAATGCAAGATGAACGAAGCTGAGACCAATATTCTGAGGCATATAGACTAGTAGCATACCTCCCCATTTCCTACTGCAAGCATTGTGGACCAGGCCATAAATACTACTGGGATAAAGCCCCAACTATAGGGATACCTCTGAGATATTGCTTTCATAATGTTAGGAAGAGGGGCACATTCTGGCACAGTCCTGCCATTGTGGGGGGGGGTAGCTACAGACAAGAGACTGTTGGTTCTGTGTAAATGGTCCACCACCTTGTTAGTATGCTGGCTGGGGATCCCCTTCTTTTTATTTTCTCAATATACCGGATAAGCCATATCCTGCTGGGGCCATACCTCTCAGCTGTACAGATACATCCAGGTTATCCAGAGGCAGGACTCATATATCTGGTCAGTTTACCTTCACATTGTGGTTTACAGGCAGTTTTGTGGCTATTCATTCATGGGTTTGCAGTCAGGGGGTAGTATGGGCGGACATTAGAGTTTCAGACTTCACACATGACAATCATGCTTCTACACCCCCCACTCTGTTATTTTCTCCTCTTCCTAACATTATGAAAGCAATATCTCAGTGGTATCTCTATAGTTGGGGCTTTATCCCAGTAGTATTTATGGCCTGGTCCACAATGCTTGCAGTAGGACATGGGGAGGTATGCTACTGGCATTTGTCAACATAGCCTTGCATTTGTTTTCTGTTTACTGTGTTCTCTTGTTAGTTAGGACACCCTCATATTCAGTACATTGGCACTATGGGTGAGGCATGGGCTTTTGTCAGAGGACTGTAGGCGATTTGAGAGTGCTGCAGCCCATCTTTAGCCGGCCAGGGCATTCTGTCAGTCATAGGTTCCCAGACTGCAAGCCAGTGGATTACTCTGGGGTGACAGTGGTGAGTGGTTGAGGTGTTCCTGTCAACCCCTCCTGTTCATACTGATCCATGAGTCTGGATGTGGTCGGGTTGCTGCTTGCAGCTAGGGACACACCTGCATTGGACACCTATTCAGCATGCAGCATCATGTATGTATTCCCATACAGAGATAGGTTCATGCTGTACTCAGCAAGGATATGACCTGTGATAAACCTGTGGCTGATGGTGAGATGAGCTGGGTGCATGTATAATATGGAATCTACTTGCACCTGACTCACAAATATACCTGGGACATTCCCCTTATGCTGGCTTGTGTGTGGATATGGACAGCCTGTCATCACTTTATAACTGTGCCTTTTGTGGTCTGCCAGTGATTGGCCAGACTACCAATATTCCATACTAGAGGGACAACTAATGCGATGCTAACCTCTATATATAATTCAGAATTTGTGTAGCTGACAGTTATTTTATATGCACTCTGTCTAGGTTACTTCCACCTGTGTAATGTTTCTATGTATGGCCCCATTTCATGGCATGTCCAGCTTTCTGACGGTGACAGATATTGACATCTGGACAGTGAGTATGTGCAACTAGTGACATGGGTGTAGCTGTAGCTGAGAAGCAGTGTGGTTGGCACTGCAGTTGTTGGAACATGGCCCTGTTGACCACTGTACTGTCCCTAGGCCACTGAGACACAACCATCGAGGCCCACATGCTGACCACTTCCAAGCAATACTAAACACACAATAAATTTACCACACTGAACCCTGCATATTGTACACATGCAACAATGCAGATTGGGACAGCTCTTGCCATCTGTGCTCCACTGATATTACTCCTCAAACTTACATGTTACTGCATTTCTACAGGGATTGTGGGGAGAGTGCACACCTGAAGAATTTAAACATTTGCAATGACTGTACTGGTATTTCGGTTACTCTACTGGCTTCCATTTCATATTGTTTTGTGACCTATCATGCAGAAAGGAGGCATATCAGTAGAGTACACGTGTTAGATCTTAATGGCATAAATTTCAGTTTTAGATTTCTTACCCTTCAGAACTAAAATGCAACTGCCAGACCTGTTGTAGTATGTCTGTGTAGGTCTGGTGGGGGGCTGTTCACCATTGCCAACATTTGGGGGGCCTTAACCTGGCCTTTCTTTATGGTCATCTACACCTGTCCTGCTGAGTGAGGCTGGTGGAGGGTATGTGACCCTCACTGACATCCGTGTGTGACCTATTGACACCCACAGTTATTTGGGCCATCACATGCACTGCGGTGGAAGTTATCACCTTTTGTAGTACTGCCCAGTATGTTGACACTAGTATTTGTTATGAATTTCCTGCTGCCCCATATAGCTGTCAGCTAACTGCTTCTATCCCATTCAGCCACCCAATTCCCTTGCTGCTTGCATCCGTAGCATACATACAACTATGAGAACATACTACTCCATTCAGTAATTGATAGGAAGGATGACTTACCTTGTTGTTGGCCCAATATTGAGGATGATGCTGGAGGGCTGACTATGTCGGATGCACATAGTACACCCCCTATACATGGTAAAGTACAGGTAGTGTCATATTTGACATTCCTTTTACTGTATATGTGAGTCAGAGAGACGTATCAGGCCCTAACTCCCTACAGTGTCAGTGTGTGTGCTATGCATTGCCTCTTTGCCAAGGCATGGGCATACTTGGCACAACTCCTTCTGCCTACAGGGGCAGGCTCAGGATGTTCATCCTCCAAGTCGCTCTGTGCCTGTGCTGGCCTTGGCAATGGTAGCATGGCACATACTATGAACATTTGTGTACATGTAGCTGGAGAGTATTGCAAGGCTCCACTGGATATGTCAAGGCAGCAGAACCATGACTTGAGCATCTCAAACACACGCTCTACAATGATCCTGGTTTGTGCATGTGCCTCACTATGGTGTTCTTGTTCGGGTGTGTGTGCATTTCTGATGGTGTCATCAGCCACAGCTCCAGTGCATAGCCAGCATCCCCCACTAGATGGCCATATGGGATGCCCCACCGGTAAACACCTGATACAGCTGTGAGCAATGCCAGATGTGAGAGTTGTGATAGCTTCCAGGGCTTCCAGCACACACATTCATGATAATGCTCTGGGCATCTCACAAGACCTGGCAGTTGATGGATGGGAAGCCCTTGTGGTTTATGTAGACCCTACCCCACTCACCGGCTGAAGCTTTGATGTGGATGTGCGTGCAGTCTATAGCACCAACTACCTCAGGGTATTCTGCTATACGGTGGAAGAGACACATACTTCTGGTCAATGCCTCACAGGTGGTGAGGAAATATATGTATTCATTGGCATGTTGTGTCATGGCATCCAGGAACTGGTGGAGTACCCTGCATGCTGATGCCTGTGAGACCCCCATGATATCCCCTGTTGGTCTTTATTCTTAAGCTTACACATGTCTTGGTATCCACTGTGATGGGTTCCCCTCTATTAGTTCTGTGCGTGAGGTGTGGCTGGCACAGCTCAATGCTTTGCTGTAGAATGTCCCTGTCCACCCTATATTGCCCAACTATCTACAGCTCATGTAGGCCCTGGTAGGTTACCCTGCGTCTGTACACTTTCTTCCTCCTCCTCACCGTGGGCCTGTTGTCAGCATTCTTCTCCTCACCACCCTCAGTCTCTAGCACAAATTGATGAAGTAAAGCAGCAGCAGCCTCTAACATTTTTAGTTAGTTTTGCCAGTTAAAAATCCCCCATCTGTATACACCAGTGGTGTAGAGTTTGTGGGAAAAATCAATCTGTAGGGTGTTTGCATAGTTTATAGTAGTGTGCTGTGCTGCTGCATGTCTAACTGGTATATTCTGATACAGTCCACCTGCCAGTTATACTAGTTCTCCTTGATTGCCTTCCTACTGCTGTTTCCCCCAAAAAACAGTCTGAAAGGTGTTTGCATAGCTTGTAATACTGTGCTGGGCTGCATGTATAATTGGTTGATTCTGATACATTCCACCTGCCAGCTATGCTAGCTCTCCTTGATTGCCTTCCTACTGCTGTTTCCCTTTCCCAGTTCCTCCCTGTTTAAGCCATGAGGTGCGCCGCACATACCCAGTGCTCAAATGTAAACAGTACTGCCATTTCCTCTTTTTTTTTTTTTTTTTGTTTAAAACCCAGTGCATGGTGCGCACACCCATTTAGGCTATGTACACAGTGCTCAGGCACATCTGACACACCCCCTTCCTCAGCTGTACTTAGCTAAGGGCAAATACGGGCCACAGACTTACAATGAGCTTACAGCAAGCATAACACACCCCCTTATGAAGTCATTCAGCTCTTACACTTGCACTGTTGTATTGCTGCACCTACATGGTTAGGTACAAGCTGACTCTTTGAAGAACTATGTGATTCAGTATAACTCCCCTCATTTGCATACCCCAGTGTATAGGTCATTAGTTACTACACTAAAATGGACCCTTTTCCCTTGACAACTAGTGTTCCCTGGTATTGTTTACATTCTACATGCCATTGACTATAATGGCAAAATGCAGAATTAATTTAAAATTGAGTTTTCACATTTTTTGTTTTTATTTTCGGCACAATCCTATTTGCGTGCCACTGCCCTGTGCTTAAACGGCCGAGATCAGCCAAAAAAAAAGTTTAATTTTCATAATAATTAATCACTTTTTAATGCCAATGCCTTATATTTGGCCATTGGCATGTCTAATGTACATAATACATGCTTTTTCATGAGCTGTCATGCCTCCGTTTTGTCAGTTGCAGAAATGTACTCAGTTATTTTCTGAATACATTTCTGCACTGACACTGTTCTAGCATGGAGACCTGGCAGCTTGGTGAATTGCTAAATCACCTCATTTGCATGGTTTTCACCAGCAAATGAGGTGATTTGCATATTTTCCGGTTTTCCATGCTAGAACATGGTAGGACCACTCGTGCACGTGAAAACGGCACTATCCTGAATCGCTCTGCGGCCATTTTCTGTGCAAGAACTCCTACACTGCACAGAAAATATGGCTTCCTGAATCCCAGGCATTGTTTTTTTTTTTTTTGCTGTAAAGGATGTTTCTGATTACAGCATTGCTCCTACAGATTTATGTGAGTAATGCATATTTGTTGCACTTGTGAATGCTACAGTAGTCACAACTCAAATCTGTTTTTCCTTTGGCCGTATCCCATATTATCACCTTTTCAAGTCCAATTAATCATCCCCCTTTGACTTATACCAAGACTAAGTTGTTAATCTGTCCTGTTGTGTTATACTCCTCCATCTGCACTGGTCAGTATGGAAGCTCAGGCATCTGCCTCTCCTATAGCAAACATGATAGCACTAGGTATTTTGAGGCAGTGTAATAACTACCTTATGCTTACCATAAGCTCATTATTGCTACATTAAAATTATTCTGTATGTGAAAAGTGAAAGGCTACTGTTCAACTCAGTAGAAATCAGGTAAGCACAATGCCCATACAGAACAGAGCACTTTCACTATGTTAACTTAAATTTTGGGGATGCTAAGACAAAACTGCCCAAACCTCCCATAAGACTAAAATCTTCAGACAGCAGTTCAAACAGCAACACACTGACCTTTACCCTTCAAACTCACAGCCAGTAAGAAAACATCTAAGAGTCACAAGGGCACAGCCTCCAAGCTCTTATGGTCCACTGAGGCTGTATCTAGCAACAATGTTATCTGTCTTTCTGTAGCCAGGATTTGGAATGTAGCAAGAGGCCTTAGTGCCTTCTATCCTGCCACATAGAATTATGACTTGATAGTGGTCCAAGATGGGTAAATGATCTCAGGCACTCTACCCAGTGAGACATGCAGAAGGATATGACTGAGCTCACTATGCATGTGTCTGAGGCAGGAAAAACAGTGGCCTTGTGTGGTATTTTTCCATCACCCTGAATATTTATCTATGTAGCTAGTATCATTCTAGCAGGGTCTAGTACGTGTTATTTTGGTATAAGATGGCTGACAAGCCTTCCTGCTTTCTGAGGTATGGTCTTCACCTCTCTTACCAAGGCTTTTGCAGTTAGGCCAAATCCTTTGCTGTCCCCCATAATGCCTTTTTAAGCAGAGTCCATCTGCTGGAAATTCCAACCTAGAAAATGTTAATGTGGATCACATTAATGAATGCTACTCAGTGCCAGGAGTCTTGATAAAAAAATGTTTGAACTTAAGGGTCATCTGCAATTTGTAGGCATTCATATATGTGTAGTTACAGAGACATGGTTTCAAAGCAATGAAAATGCTCCTTTTGCATGGTATAGTGCCTATCATGTCATCAGACATAGACAATTCTGGGATAGTATTAGTTTTTGTCATAGATATCATCGCCTCATGATAGACTCATTGTGGCACTGCATTTGAACTCCTAGATGTCCAAATCTCTATATACAAGGCTAATATTATCAGTACAGAACTAGTTATAGAACACCTCTATGTTCCATTCTGAGAAAAGTATCTATTACAAGACATTAGATGAAATCTCCATGAAACCCAACCCATTTCTACTGGAGGACTCCAACTATCCTTCAATAAACTAGCTTAACTACAGAATAAGACTGCCACTGGTGGGAATGTCCTATGTTTCCTTGACATTATAAATGCTGTTTTTTATAGCCAGTTAACCCTCCTACTGGGAACCCCAGCATCTTTTACTTAGTTCTCACAAACACAGACATTTCTTGTACATCTCCATATGTATCATCCTACCTTGTTAAATCCCAGCATAAATTTGTGACCTTTTCCATTTAAACTGGTAGTACTTCATCTGCAAATACATCTGTGTTTAGGAACTTCTCAAAAGCAAACGTTCTTCAGTTACTAGATGACCTAGATAAACTCTGCTGTAGTCTTCATCCCACAGGTCTCATTGCTGAAGACACTATCTGTACCTCTAATTTGTACTCCCAGTTCAATAGTTGTATTGATAAGGCAATACCTATCTGCCCCAAAGTTAATGAGCAATTTGTAACCAAATGTCTGTGGCAAAATACATTATATAACAAGAAAAATAAATTGTTTGATGCTTATTAGAGGTGTCACTCTGCCCAACTTAAGGGCACTTAAGCAAACTAATAAAGAGATTAAGGGAACCATTAGGAAGATCAGAGCTAATTATGAACTTCAACTATAATAAAATAAATAAAAAATATGCAGATCTCTAGAACTAACCATTCCAATTTCCATAGCTAATCCACAATACTACTGTGCACTACGACACAAAAGAAATCTCATATATGCTGACTGACAAATTTACTGCAGATTTTACTCCAACAACAATAGCTCTTCCACAGATTACACAATCCCAGCCACCCCCTTTAATTACTATGTAGCAAGTTATTTCAGTCTTCTCAAAAACGAAGAGCAACTCGTCTGTGGACTGTCCCTGATAATATATATGGGTGCCCGATTGTCTTTGCTGAATATGGCATCTCTAAACCCCTACTTAATCTGTTTGATCTGAGCATCTCCACTGTTTACATTCCTGAAGCCTGGAAAACAGCCATTATAATAGTGTTACACATGCATGATCCAAACAAGTACCGTGGTAACCATAGACCCATTATTATCTAATGTATCATACATAAAGTTGTATTATCTCAGATCTCATTAATCTGCACTTTAAAAATCGCTTAGCCCAGGACACTCATTAATCTGGATTTGTTAAAGGAAGGTACTTCCTCTTTAACCTCATTAATTTCTTTGAAAAATTCACTAAAGCGGTCAATGACACTTATGCTGTTCATACAGCATATCTTAACCTGGCCAATCCATTTGACACTCTTCCTCATGAAGGCATTACTGATTGACTTGTAAATGTGAATACAAATCCTTATATTGTATAGCTGATAAAAGAACCCATGTGCAAAGAGTCACAGCTGCCACTTGTAAAATCAAAATGTTACCAGTGATGAGCCTTTCTGTGTTGGAGGGAAGCCTTCTAGCTTAATTTTGTTTCTTAGAACTAACCAGTTTTCTAGTTTCAGAAATCAAATCTGTTTCTTTGAGTTCAGCACTTGTTCAGAACTCATTGTAAGCACTAAATAAGCTACAAATTACTACAGCATTCAACATTTCTCACTTGTCTAGAAGAAAGCAGTTTTTAGTACTTAATAAATAAGCACCTATCCAGGCATGTCTAAGGGTCACCTCCATGTGTTTTCTCCTGTCTACCTGATAAAACTGGGCATCCTGGGGCAATGCAGCAATTGCCTCATGTACACAGACAACTCTCTCCTCCTACCACCCAACACTACAACCTGTGAGAGATGCATTTATATAACCAAACTGGAAGCAAAGCTCTCTTCACCCAAGACTGGACTAGACAGTCAAGAGGAGAAGGTAAACACTTGCACCAAACTACACTCATCACATAGTCACTCAAAACCTACACCACCGAAACACACACATAGAAACACAAAACACACACCTACATTCGCGGAGGCTCTCAAAAAAATCTACCCAAGCAACAGAGACCTCCAAAGCAGAAACGCAAGCAACCTCCACCCCCCAACACAATCCAAATGACACATAGCCCACAAACTCAGTGTGCCACTCAACAACAGCCCATAAGGCATAACAATGTACCCAACACTCTAGTCATAGGTGACTCTATAGTCAGGCACACTGATGTTCCACTCACCAGGCTAAACAAGGAGAAAGTTACTGTCAGCTGCCTGTCAGGTGTCAGGATCTGCCACATAACGCATGCACTCAGGTCACTCTACAACAAGTACAAATATGACTCTGTCATTGTCCATGTTGGTGTGAATGACCTGAGACATTCCTCCCTGGACTACATGAAAAGAGACATGGAGGAGCTTTCTGATCTTGTAGCCCAGGCAGGTATGACCCTAGCCCTGAGAAGCATCCTGCCATCATCCAGAATGATACCACAGTACAAGGACAAAATGATTGACTTCAACAATTGGCTAAGCTTCTGGTGTCATTCTAAGGGGATCCAGTATCTGTCTGCTTGGGATGACATAATCGACATACCATGATGCTTTGCCAGAGATGGCCTGCACTTGTCACACTTGGGATTCCGGATACTGTCTAAGGCTCTTGCCACCCCTATAGTGCCTTTTTTAGGCAAATGTCAAATGACAAATTCACCACCATAACAGGTACAAGCAAGCAAAATCTGAGGGTAATGCTACTTAATACTAGAAGTCTAAACCTCAAAATGCACTCACTCGAGGCACTCCTTAAAATGGAGAACATCGACATCTGTGCAATGACAGAGGCCTGGTTCAAGGCTCCAGAGAGCACCCCTGCATTACCAGGCAATAATTCATACCACACCTTTCGGCCACCTAACCTGGACCAAAGCACTAAAGGCAAAGGCGTGTCCATATTCATTAAGGATATCCACACCTCCAGGCCAGTTGCTCAGTAGAATGCATCTGAGATTATCCAAGTGCAACTAACTCTGGGCAAGACCACAATGCAAATTGTAGCTTGCTACATATCCCCCACCATGCCCCAGGATTCCCACTCTTCATTTTTTGATACACTGGGAAATATTAGGGTACAACCTAACACCCTAATAATGGGTGATTTCAACTACCCCATCATTAACTGGGAAAACTACTCATGTACCAACTGTTGTGCTCAATGTTTTCTGGAATTCATAAATTCCAATGCATTGGATCAACTTATCCACTCCCCAACCAGGGGCAGCAATATCCTAGACCTGGTCATTACCAACATGGGCAACCGGTGTTCCACACCAGAGGTCAATTCCTCATTGGTCAGATCCGACCACAAGAAAATCACTCTAGACATCCACATCCCACCCCCACCCCCCATTAGGGAAACCACTGTAAAAAAATGTCTCCAAAGCCAACTTCACACTTCTTAAGACAGAAGTGGCAAACTTCACAACACCCATTCCAACACATGTGAGAGATGCAACCATATAGCCATACTGGAGGCTAAGCTCTCTCAACTCAGTACTGGTGAAACCAGTCAGGAGAAGAAGGAAACCACACTCACTACAATTCCAGCCTCACATAGACCTACCACGACAGCAAACCAAACACATAAACACACAAAAACATACTCGGAGGCTCTAAATAAAAATCTGCCTAAGCAGCAGAGACCTCCAAAGCAGAAACCCAAGCAACCGCTACACAAAAACAAAACACGTGCAACACATAGCTCACAAAGCCAGTGTGCCGAACAGTCACAGCCCTAAAGGCTAAACAACACACCTGACACACTTGTAATAGGTGACTCTATCGTCAGGCACACTGACGTCCCGCTCACCAGGCTGAACAAGGAGAAGGTCACCGTGAGCTGCCTGTCGGGCGCTAGGATCCGCCACATAACACAAGCACTCAGGTCACTCCAAGGCAAGTACAAATATGACTCAGTCATTGTCCATGCTGGTGTGAATGACCTGAGATATACCTCCCTGGACTACATGAAAAGAGACATAGAGGAGTTTTCTGAGCATGTAGCCCAGGCCGGTATGACCCTGACCTTGAGTAGCATCTTACCCTCACCAAGAATGATGCCACAATATGAAGACAAGATGATCAATTTCAACAATTGGCTTAAGTATTGGTGTCATTCAAAGGGGATCCAATGCCTGTCAGCCTGGGATGACATGCTCGACGAGCCACGGTGCTTCGCTAGGGACGGCTTGCACCTGTCACCCCTGGGCTTTCGGATATTGGCAAAGGCTCTTGCTACCCCCATAGTGCCTTTTTTAGGCAAGGCTCAAAAGACAAACCCCACCTCCATAGGTATCACAAGGGATAAGAAACTAAGAGTAATGCTACTCAATGCCAGAAGTCTAAACCTCAAGATGCATGCACTCGAAACTCTCCTTAGCATGGAGAACATCGATATCTGTGCAGTAACATAAACCTGGTTCAAGGCTCCCGAGAGCACCACAGCACTACCAGGATATACCTCATACTATGCTTTTCGGCCCCAAAACTTGGACCGTACCACAAAAGGAGGGGGAGTATCAATATTCGTCAAAGATACCCACACCTACAGGTTGGTGGCACAGCACGAAGCATCAGAGACTATCCATGTGCAACTAACAGTGGGTAAAACTGCCTTCCAGTTTATAGCCTGCTACAGACCACCCTCCCAAACCCAGGAACCCCACTCGGCCTTCCTGAGATCACTGGAAAATATGATGGTTTCTCCAAACACCATTATAATGGGCGACTTCAACTACCCAAACATAGACTGGGAGCATTACTCTAGCTCCAACACCCTAGCCCAAAGGTTCCTAGAATTTATAAACTCAAATGGTATGGAACAACATGTTACCACTCCCACAAGAGGGGAAAACATACTGGACCTGATCATCACCAACATGGGGACTCTATGCTCCAGACCAGAAGTGTATCCCTCACTGGTAAGATCAGACCATAAACTAATCTCACTGGATATTCACATCCCGACTCCACCTCCTGCCCTGAAAACCACAGTGAAAAACTTCTCTAAAGCAAATTTCACACTCCTCAAAACCAAGGTGGAATCCTTCAAAGCCCCCGGGCCTGTGAAAAATACAGCCCAGACCACAGAATCCTTTATAAACACATTCTATGAACACCTTCAGGAATGCATGGATCATGCAATCCCAAATAAAACCAAGACCCAATCCTCCAAAGGCAGACATCCTGTCTGCTGGAATCCAGCCATAAACAAACTATACAATAGAAGGAGGAAGCTACTACATGATAAAGCAAAATCCCAAAAAGGGAAGGCATCTCTGATCAGTATTAGCAAAAAACTATGGGCACTCATAAAATCATCTAAGGCCAGCTTCGAGTGAAAAATTGCACAGGACACTAAGGATAATCACAAGGCTTTGTTTAGTTATGTTAGGAACCTGGGTTGGAATTCCCAGATATGCTCCGAATTAGTCCAAAATGACAAAAAATACACCAAACCCACAGACATTGCCAACATCCTAGCTGACAGGTTCAGCGCAAACTTCTCACCCCCCCTCCCCACCAAAAGGGCAAATATTTATCCCAGCAGAGTGCTGCCCCCCTGACATCTCAGATGCTCAGGTAAGAGCTGCCCTCTCCAAAGCAAAAAACACAGCATCAATGGGACCAGGCGGTGTCCCGGGCTGCGTCCTACATGAACTCCAAGAAGAGCTAAACCCAAACATAAAACTACTGTTCAATCTCAGCCTTACTACAGGATATGTACCCAAAGAGTGGTGTACAGCAAAAGTGGTCCCTCTCCACAAAGGTGGTGCCTCAACGGATCCTGGAAACTATCGCCCCATAAGCCTGACTAGCTTGGTCTGCAAAGCTATGGAAAGGATCATCATGGACCTCATAAATAAAGATATTGGGGACCTACAGACACTGGATCCTACCCAGTTCGGCTTTGTTAAGGGCAGATCCTGCCTCTTAAACCTGGTTGATTTCTTTGAAACAGTCACCAAGGCCATTGGCGAGGGAAGGTGGTCCACACAGCCTACCTGGACCTGCATAAAAGCCTTCGATACAATACCCCACTCGGGCATTATAGATAAGCTCACCAGCTTAAATATAAACCCCTATGTCACTAGATGGGTTGCAAACTGGCTCAAGGACAGAACCCACATGGTTAGAATTGCTGGAGCCATGTCAGACTCCAAACCAGTTACAAGTGGCATCCCACAAGGCTCAGTCCTGGGACCTCTCTTGTTCGGTATATATTTCTTGGAGGTACAGGCCAACACGGAAGGACTGGGGCTGACTAAGTTCGCAGATGGCTGCAAACTGGGCGCCATAATCGACTCTCCAGCCGACACAAGCATCCTCCAAAAGGGCCTCATAGAAACAGACAACTGGTGCCAGAGCCATGGCCTCAAGCTAAACGCCAAAAAGTGTATAGTCATCCCCTTTGGCAAAAACAAAGTGCCCACAAATTACCACATAGGTGGTAATTCATTAAGTACAGAAGAAGTAATTAGGGACCTGGGGACCCAAGTTGATAGCAATCTCTCATTTGACAACCACATGGCTAAAGTGGTTAGGAAAACATTTTATATAGCCCACCTAATCATGAAGGGATTCACATCTAGATCAGGGGAGGTCATCGTGCCTCTTTACTCATCCCTCATTAGGCCCATAATTGAGTACAATGCCCCTTTTGGGATGTACCTTCCCAGACACCTGCAGCAACTGGAAAGACCCCAAAAGTACCTCATCAAGAGGATCATAGGGCTCAAACAGATGCCATATGCTGCCCGGTTAAAGAAACTCCAGCTCTACTCAGTGGCATACCGCCTGCTCAGAGGCGATCTGTGCCTGATGTATAAAGCCATGTCCAACCCGGAATTAATGGACATGCTGCACCTCAGAAAATCCAAATCCCACCGAGCTACGCGCTCGAGAGGCTTGAACCTCAGCACTGAAATAAATAGGACATGCTGGAGGGACAGATTCATAACCCAGAGGCTCCCTTCACTCTGGAATAAAATCCCAGTCCAGGTTAGGCAGAGTCCCTCATTGACTCTCTTCAAGAGTAATCTTGATGAGTGGATGGGAGATCGTAGGTTTACCCCAGGTATCACTTCTGTGTCACTGTTAGATAGAGGCACAGTATACTAACCTCGAAAAAGGGCATAGCAAAATTAATTTAAAATGGGTGGCGAAAGCCAAACATACTCTGGCTAGGCTTATAAATGCCCTAGGGCAGATAGCCTAGTATGAACCTATGAACCTATGAACCATGCTGATGGACAATAGAGATACGACTGTTGAATCCTATACAATTGCACTTTATAAGCACTTACACGAGTGCATGGATGGTGCAATCCCTAACAGAACCAAGATGCTATCCTCCAAAAGAAGGAAGCCAATCTGGTGGTCCCCTGCTATGAACAAACTCTACAACAGAAGAAAGAAACTGTTGCAAAAAAGAGTAAAATCCCATGATTGGAGGTACTCTGTGGTCAGCCTCAGTAAGAAGCTGAGATCCCTCATAAAATCCTGCAAAGCTAGTTATGAAAACAAAATCGCCACTGATTCTAAAGACAACCACAAAGCATTCTATCGCTATGTCAAGAATCTCGATGGCAACACTCTGATCTGCTCTGAGTTTCAGCACAATGGCACTAAATATACAGAACCAACTGAAATTGCCAACATCCTGGCAGATAGGTTCAGTGCTAACTTTACCCCTCTCTTATCCCCTAAAGGGCCCATCTCTATACCGGAAGAATGTAAAGTACCTGTAATTATGACTGCACAGGTAAAAAACACACTCTACAAAGCCAAGAACACAGCATCCATGGGACCTGACAACATCCCAGGCTGCATTCTACATGAACTACAGAATGAACTGGCACCCCGCCTAAGTACCATATTCAATCATAACCTCACCTCAGGCTTTGTGCCCACTGAATGGTGCACAGCAACGGTTATCCCACTCCACAAAGGGGAGCCACCACGGACCCCGGGAACTACCACTCCATTAGCCTGACAAGCCTGGTTTGCAAGGCTATGGAGCGTATCACCATGGAACTTATAAACAATGATATTGGTAATTTTCAAACTCTGGACCCTACTCAGTTCGGGTTTGTAAAAGGCAGATCATGTCTCCTAAACCTTATAGACTTCTTTGAAGTGGTCACCAAAGCCATAGATGATGGTAAGGTGGTACACACAGCCTATCTAGATCTTGCCAAGGCTTTCAACACCATCCCCCACTCTGGAATTATAGACAAACTCACTAAACTAGGTATAAATCCCTATGTCACAAGATGGGTTGCCAACAGGCTCACTGATAGAACCCACACTGTGAAACTAGCAGACTCTAAATCCAACTTCAGACCAGTGACAAGTGGAGTACCACAGGGTTCAGTACTAGGTCCTCTCCTGTTTGGTATCTACTTCTCTGAAGTACAGGCTAACACAGAAGGTCTTTGGCTAACAAAGTTCGCAGATGACTGCAAACTAGGAGCCATAATCAAAACTCTTAATGATGTGGACATCCTACAAAAGGGCCTCACTGAGACAGATGCCTGGTGTCAAAGCCATGGCCTCAAGCTCAATGCCAAAAAGTGCACTGTCTTCCCTTTTGGTAAAAACTCTGTACACATGAACTACAACATAGGTGGTAGTCTAATAACACCGAAAGTGTGATAAGAGACCTTGGGACACAGGTAGACAGTAGTCTCTCCTTTGATAATCACATCACTACAGTAATCAGGAAATCCTTCTACGTGACACACCTCATCACAAAAGATTTCTCATCCAGGAAAACAGAGGTCATTGTTCCCCTCTACTCATCACTCATTAGACCCATTATAGAGTAGAACGCCCCTTTTGGTATGTACCTCACAAGACATCTACAACAACTGGAAAGGCCACAGAAATACATCACAAAGAGGATTACCAGCCTCAAACAGATGCCCTACGCAGACCGTCTCAAAAAATCCAGCTTTACTCTGTCGCATATTGCCTACTCAGAGGCGATCTCTGCCTAACGGGTCTATATCATGAGAGCGAAAAGACGTTTGTGCAAATACATAAACGTCGAACCATATAGCGCGAAGTGGACTTAGAGCAAAAGTCGAACACCACAAAAATGGAAATATCAAATTTCCATGATTGGCCCGTCTGTGGATTAGCTGCATAAGGTAAGTGTTGGATAGTTACGGAGTTTAGGATAGGGTGCAGGTTAAGGTAAGTGCTTAGATAAGTAATGTATGTTAGATTTAGTGTAGGGTTAGAGGTAGGGTTTTGTTAAATGTATGTATGTAGGTTATTTATTTTGTTTGTGTATATTTTCATAGGGGAAATGTGTGGTAGTTACAGACCTTAGGGTTAGGGAGGGGTTAAGGATAGTGCATAGATAGTTTTGTATGTGGGGTTTAGTAGTGTTGGAGGTATGGTTTTGTTAAATGTATGTATGCGGATTATTTGTTTTGTTTGGGTGTATGTCTGTAGGGGACGTGTGTGGTAGTTACGGACCTTAGGGTTAGGGAGGGGTTAAGGAAAGTGCATAGTTAGTTGTGTATGTGGAGTTTAGTGTCAGGTTAGAAGTAGGGTTTTGTGCTTTACTTAATGTTAGAAGTAGGGTTTGTTTAGTGTATGTATGTGGTTTATTTATTTTATTTAGGTATGTAGTATATAGGTAGTGGTGGGGTTGGCCGACTATGACAGTTAGATTTTTTTTTTTTTCGCTGTTTAGTGCGTTCGGAATTTTTGTGTTTCGCAATATAGGGGTTGATATTTTGATATTCACTCATAGGGTTTTTCGCTTTCATAATATAGACCCCTGCCTAACATACAAAGCTATGTCAAACCCAGAGCTGTTGGACATGCTCCACGTAAAGAAATCCCAGTCCCTCTGAGCTACACGCTCTAGAGACCTAAACCTTGTCACCACAATAAAAAGAACATGCTGGAGGGATAGATTGCTGTCCCAGAGACTTCTCATACTCTAGAACAAACTACCTATCTATATCAAACAAAGCTCCTCATTAGCACTCTTCAAGAAAAATCTTGCTCAGATGGGAGATAGGAAATTCACCCCGGGGATTACTTTTGTGGCTCTGCTTGACAGGGGCACAGGAAAATAATTTTCTTGGGTGGCAAAAGCCAGGGTACCGTTTGGCTAGGCTTATATAGACCCTAGGGCCAATAGCCTAGTACCTACCTATGAACCTATGAACCTATGAATAAGAATCATTTCTGGGGCCTCTCTTATTTGGCATCTATTTTTTAGATTTTCAGGCCAACACTTCTGTCCTATGGTTATCTGTGTTCGTAGATAACTGTAAAATAAGTGCTGTTGTTTGTTCTTCCACAGACATACAGCTGACCCAGTATTGCTTAGACTATATTAACAATTGGTACAAAGACAATGGCCTCAAATTAAATGTGAAAAGAAAATGAAGTCAAGTTCATTTTGATAAGCAAAACAATTCCTTATTGTTTGGACATAGCTCAGCATCCTGTGTCTGCTTTGAATTGTGGGATCCCCTTGCCTACTCTCCTACCTTGTTACGGTCAGTGTGCTTTTATTATTATTATTATTATTATTATTATTATTAGGCTTCTCCTTATAAAATGAATTGCTATCACTCTACCCTTTTTATGACCATATCTGAGAGGACTAATGCCTGCAGGTCATTTCCAACCATAGCCCAGGCCAGGCCACAAGGACAACAGTGCAGATTATTTTTAGGGTTAATTTAGAGGAGGCACTAAGCAATATATTTTAGCAGGAACAAGGAAATCAGAATGTCTTAAGGAAGCATGCATGAAAGTATAGAGAATATACAAAAAGTCAAAAATGTGTGCAGCTTTCTACAGTATAATCCTCACAATAATACTCTCTGTCAATCTAGTCCAACCATTTCTATTTTTTTTCTTGTCCTTGACCCCATTTTGTTGTGACTCTTTAACTGTGGTATTCTTGAAGTACCTTTATGGTCAAGCTGCTTGTGTTACCTATAATCCCTCATTTAGCCAAGTTAATAATTTTTCTATCTATTTCTGTCCTCTACTGAGCTCACACAGAGTTCACATTCCCCATGTTTTTCTTTGCTGGGATCATGTTCCACTTTTCTGCAAGTATAACAAGTGTTTTTCTGCCATACCACTCAAGTCATAATATTCTATCACAAGTCTTGCCACCAGATTCATGAATGGCTATTTTCCATGCAGGAACAGTGTAGGAGCTCTTGCATGGAAAATGGCCGCCGAGCAATCCAGGAAAGTGCCGTTTACACGTGCATGAGCGGCCCTACACTGTTCTTGCATGGAAAGCCATGCAGGATGCAAATCACCTCATTTGCTGGTAAAAAACATGCAAATGAGGTGATTTTTGTGATGCACAAAGCTGGCCAGACTCCATGCAGGAACAGTGTCAGAGCAGTTAGTAACTGAATACATTTCCGCATCTGAGCAAATGGAGGTAGGACAGCGGAAAGCATGTATTACAGTCAAACACACATGCAATGGCCAAATATAAGGCCATTGGCATTAATAAATGTTTATATTTTTAAAAAATTAAACTTTTTTTTTGGCCGATCACGGCCGTTTAAGCTTAGGGCAGCGGCGCGCAAATGGGATCATTCCGAGAAAAAAAAAAAAAAAAAACGAGAAAAGTCAATTTTAAGATGTCTGCATTTTGCCATTATAATCAATGGCATGCAAAATGTAAACAATACGAGAGGTGGACTGGTTGTCAAGGAGAAAGGGTCCGTCTAAGTGCAATAACTAAGAATGTACACACTGGGGTATGCAAATGAGGGGAGTTATACCAAATCACAGATTTCCTTAAAGTGTCAGCTTCCACCTAACCGTGTAGGTGCAGCAGTACAACAATGCAAGTAAAAGAGCTGAATGACTTATAAAGGGGTGTGTTATGCTTGCTGTAAGTTCATTGGAGCTCTGTGGCCAGGGTTTCCCTTTAGCTAAGCACAGCTAAGGAAGTGGGTGTGTCTGAGGCTGTAATGTCTTGAATGTCATGAAATGCAGAACATGTTCGCGTCCAGGGAGGGCCATTTCTGATTAAAATAGCTTACATTAATGATAAAAGGTGTGTGTTGTGCACAGTGGGCCAAAAAACAAAAAACCCAAAGGAAATAGCAGAACTGTATACATTTGAGCACTGAGTATGAGCAGCGCACCCCAGGGCTTAAATAGGGAGGAAGTGGGAAGGGGAAACAGCAGTAGGAAGGCAATCAAGGAGAACTACCAAAGCTGGCAGGTGGAATGTATCTGAATCAGCCAATTACACATATAGCAGCCCAGCCCAGCACATTAATATAAAGTATGCAAACACCCTACAGACTGGTTTTCCCACAAACACTACACCACCAGTGTACACAGACGGGGGATGTTTAACTGGCAAAAGTAACTAAATATGTTAGAGGCTGCTGCTGCTTTACTCCATCAATATGTGCTAGAGACTGAGGGTGGTGAGGAGGAGAATGCTGACAACTGACCCACAGTGAGGAAGAGGAGAACAGTGAACAGACCCAGGATAACCTATCAGGGCCCACATGAGCTGGAGATAGTAGAGCGCTATAGGGTGGACAGGGACATTCTACAGCAAATCGTTGTGCTGTGCCAGCCACGTCTTACACACAGAACTAATAGAGGGGAACCATCCCAGTGGATACCAAGGTATGTCTAGGCTTAAGAATACTAGCCACAGGTACCTTCCAAAGACCAACTGGGGATATCATGGGGATCTCACAGGCATTAGCATCTAGGGTACTCCACCACTTCCTGGATGCCATGACACAACATGCCAATGAGCACATATATTTCTTCACTGTCCATAAGGCACTGACCACATGTTATGTGTCTCATCCACCATATAGCAGAATACCCTGAAGTAGTTGGTGCTATAGACTGCATGCACATCCACATCAAAGCACCAACTGGTGAGCAGGGCAGGGTCTACATAAACCACAAGGGCTTCCCCTCCATCAAGTGCCAGGTTGTATGTGATGCCCAGGGCATTATCATGAATGTGTGTGCTGGCAGCCCTGGAAGCTATCACGTCTCCCACATCTGGCATTGCTCACAGCTGTATCAGGTGTTTGCCAGGAGGGACATCCCATATGGCCATTTAGTGTGGGATGCTGGCTATGCACTGGAGCCATGGTTGACACCCATCAAAAATCCACACACACTTAAAAAAAAAACATAATGACGTGCATGCACAAACCAGGATCATTGTAGAGCATGTGTTTGGGATGCTCAAGTCACAGTTCTGCTGCCTTGACATATCCGGTGGAGTCTTCCAGTACTCTCCAGCTACAAATATTCATAGTATGTGCCATGCAACACAATATGATCCTGCAGAAACAGCTGAAGCAGGAACAGCACTGGGCAGGGTCACACAGCCCCCCACCATTGCCAAGGCCAGCACAGGCACAGAGGGACTTGGAGAGGAACATCCTGAGCCTGCCCCTGTAGACAGAAGGAGGTGTGCAAAGTATGCCCAGGCTTTGGCAAAGAAACAATGCATAGTACACACACTGACACTGTAGGGACTCGGGGACTGATACCTCACTCCGACCCGCACAGACAGTAAGAGGGATGCCAAGCATGACACTATCTGAAACTTACCATGTACAGGGAGTGTACTATGTGCATCCAACATAGTGAGCCCTCCACCCCTGTCCTTAATACTGGCCCAGCAACAAGGTAAGTCACTCTTCCTATCAATTACTAAATGGAGTAGCATGTTCTCATACTTGTATTTATGATATGGATGCAAGCATGTAAGGGAATTGTGTGGTTGAATGGGATAGCAGCAGACAGCTATATGGGACAGCAGGAAATTCATAACAAATACTGGTGTCAACATACTAGGCAGCACTACACAAGGTGACATCCCCCATTGTAGTACATGCGATGGCCCAAAGAACTGTGGCTGTCAATAGGTCACACGCATGGATGCCAATGAGGGTCACATATCTATCACCAGCCTTATCCAGCAGGACAGGTGTAGTTGACCATGAAGAAAGGCCGGGCTAAGGCCCCCAAATGATGGCAATGGTGAACAACCCCCCACCAGACCTACACAGACATACTACAACAGGTGTGGCAGTTGCATATTAGTTCTGAAGGGTAAGAAGTCTGAAACTAAAATATATGCTATTAAGATATAACATGTGTACTCTAGTGATATGCCTCCTGTCTGCATGATAGGTCACAATACAATATGAAATGCAAGCCAACAGAGTAACTGAAATACCAGTACAGTCATTTCAAATGTTAAAGTCTGCAGGTGTGCAAACCCCCCACACAATCCCATGTAGAAATGCAGTAACAGATCACCTACAGCAATCTCAGATGCCAACAGTACTCTGGCAAAGGCCCATGACTCACCCATAGTGCCAATGTATAGAACGTCAGGGGTTCCCAACTAACAACCTAACAGTAAATAGAAAACAAATGCAAGGCCATGTTAACAAATGCCAGTAGCATGCCTCCCCATTCCTACTTCAAGGGCTGTGGATCTACTGGGATAAAGGCCCAACTATAGGGATACCTCTGAGATATTGCTTACATAATGTTAGGTGGAGGAGAGAATAACAGAGGGGGGTGTAGAAGCATGGATATCATGGAGCGTGTGAAGTCTGAAACTCTAATGTCCATCCATACTACTTCCAACTGCAAACCCATAAATGAATAGCCACACAAACGCTTGTAAACCACAATGTGAAGGTAAACTGACCAGATATACGAGTCCTGCCTCTGGATAATCTGGGTGTATCTGTACAGCTGAGAGGTATGGCCCCAGCAGGATATGGTCATTCCGTGAAGTTGAGGAAAGCACAAAGAGGGGAACCCCAGCCAGCATACTAACAAGGTGCTGGACCATTTACACAGAACCAGCAGTCTATTGTCTGTAGCTACCCCTTCAAAATGGCAGGAGTGTGCCAGAATGTGTAGTCTATATGCCTCAGAATATTGGTCTCAGCAGCATTCATCTCCTATTTCCCAGTAAATAACTGTGAGCAAAGAATGATAACTGTCAGTAGTCAATGACATAACACATCACAGTGTAAACAGTACATATGTCAAAATATCTATGTTACAACCAAACATGTCACACAAGCAGCACAGATAGCAATAGTTACAGTGTCCCCTGTATTGTGTCTCCGTATTGGCAACCTATCTACAGATGTCCTGCAGAAACAGTTTGCTAGGTGTAGCTGTAGCACACAAAACCCTGAACTGGAGTCCAACCCTCCCTGGAATGGATGCACACACTCAATATAGAAGGTCATAATGGGCATGCTCCTACACTTAGAGAAATGTAGCCCATGTCTCACAACACAGTGGACTACAGCTATTGGTTATTTGCAGCTGTCTGTGCACATACACACCAAATTGTACACCATTGACACATACACATTGGATAGGAATACACACACACATCTAAGCCAAACACATTATAATATGTCAAACACACACAGAGAAATGTGGGGAAGAGACTACAGTTAATAGTTATTCGCAGCTGTCTGTGCACACACACCAAATTGTACACCATTGACGCACACATATTGGAAAGGAATACACACACACATATCTAAGGCAAACACATTATAATATGCCAAACACACACACACGGACATGAGGAAGAGACAGACAGACAGCGACAGAGAAAACACCATTATGAGGCCTGTCCCAACCACTATACATTCCATTGGCCTATATCACATGATATGCTGATATTATTCACTGTAGTAATACCTTTGGTTAGCCCTCAACCCTACAGTGTCAGTGGTGCTTGTGATAACTGTGTAACACTACAGTACAAATAGGTATCCATGTAGCAGTTGTGATCTCAGTCCTGTCAAATGTAAAGTTGCGTGTAAGTGTGTGCGTGTGTTTCTCCCATACCTCTCCTTTGGCACCACTGCTGATGTCATTCACCTTCAAAGATACCTTTGGACAGCTCTCCAACATGTAAGCTCTGTGGTGCTTGCAATAACTGTGGAATACTATAGTGTAGCAAGCTAGCTAGGTAGGAGTTCCAGTCCTGATCATGGCAACTGTGTAAATGTGAGTGTGTGTATCCTTGTTAAGACCTGATTTTGTGGTCATTAATACTTCCCTTACCCCTCCTTTACCAATGCTGCTGATGTCACTCACCTTCAAAGATATCTTGGCACAGCCCTCCAACATGTAAGCTCCATGGCACGCGCAATAAAAGCGGAACAATGTAGTATCAATAAACTCATAGGTATGAGTTTGAATCCCATCCCTAGCAAGTGTTTGTGTGTGTGCATATGTATGTACACACACAAACACTTGCCAGCAATGAGATTGTCTGTGTGTACATGCATATGTACACACACAGACACTTACCAGGAATGGGATTGTGTGTGTGTATACATATGTATGTCCGTAACTCAAAGATTTTGGCCCCATTTACACCCAGTACACATCTCAGTGCCTGACTTTAGCAGTCCTGCAGATATCATCCACCTTAGAAGTATCTGTTGCCAACCCTAAACCATGTAAGGTCAGTGTGCATGTGGTAAATGCGTAACATAATAGTCCCAAAAGATCGTTACATAGAAAAGATTAATTGGGTTTTAACATTGATTATACAATTATTTATCTGATGTTATTATTTTTTAGGAGACGTTATGTATATACATATGTATTTTTTAGCTAACTGTATGTGCCAATGCTGTGTGTTTTTTATGTGTGGGGCCTTTAAAAACTTAATAGGATTTGTGATGTTATTGAGGGAGTGTATTATATATGTGACTACTTGTTAATTGTTTTTTGTCTGAAGAAGTTCACATATTGGATGTGTACGAAAGCGCTAACCTTGATTTTTAAATTTTAGTACAATTTTTGTTGGAGTAAACCCTTGCCTTTGTTGTTTTTTCGAGTCTGTATTGTGTTTTTTCATTTTATTGTTACATAGAGGTTTGAACCTCATCCCTGGCGAATGTAAATGTGTGTGTAGGATAAAATACTTTTTGGAATCTCTCACCCGCTACATCACCCAATGCCAGTATTTATATGGGCTGGTGATGTTCCTCACTTTAGAAGCACTTTGGGACAACATCCATCAAATAAGCTCTGTGCTGCATGTGATAAATGTGGTACAGTGCAATAGCAATACATAGCTAGGTAGGGGGTTGAATCTCAGTACTGGCAAGTGTGTGAGTGTGCTTGTGTGTGTGTGTGTGTGTGTGTGTGTGTGTGTGTGTGTGTGTGTGTGTGTGTGTGTGTGTGTGTGTGTGTGTGTGTGTAATCAGTATTCTGTGTGGGGTTGGTGTGATTGTGTAATAACAGGATCCATTGTGGGGTGGGTTTTGCTAAATTATTATGTTGAGGACGTAGTATATGTCACAATGTTCACATTACAAGGCCAACAGATGTCAAACACTGGATAGGTTGGTGTAGACAATCCACATCCATAAATGTGAAAGTATGGATTAGTGAACAATATAGGCAACCCTTCTATTACTCAGAGACTACTCTCCACCCACGTATCATACACAAACACAATTGGCTAGGCAACAACCACTATATTGGTAGTTCCTCTGCATGTTGCCTCACAGATAGTACTCATGGTATGATAGCAGTGGGCTACTTGCCTGTTGGCCACAACAGTGCCACTGACATCAGAAAGTACTTTGATGTGTTATGTCTCCTGACTGTGTGTTACCCAGCAAGTAAAAGGACATGGCACCCTGTTCCATCCCCTCAGTAGCCCAATAATTGTGTACAGTAGCCCTTTTGCCATGTTCCCCACTGGACGCCTGCAACAACTGTAGAGTCTGCAAACATACCCTACAAAGGGAATACCATGCCTTATACACATGCCCTGTATGGACAGACGCCAATAACTCCACTGAATACCCATATTATACTCTCAATGTAGGTGCAATCATGACCTCAGTTACATAGCTAGGTCTAACCAAATAAGGTCAGGAATACTACATCAGAAGATACCAATCTGTCCACACAACATGCCCCAGAGACCTCAAACACACTTCCATACATCAAAGAACATGCATGTGGGACATGTGCACAACCCAAACACTGTCCATGTTATGGAATATAGATCACATACATGTGAAGCAGTGCACATCATTGGCCACAACAGAAACTTGGATGAGTGGATGAGGAATAAAATACCCACCCCTGGGGACCACTTCATTGACTATACCCCTAAGCCACATTAGGGACTATTGTCATGTGGCCTGATGCCAAGGTATTCCCTTGGGCTAGCCTTGTAGACCCTTCAGACCCATTCACCTACTACACACCTATGAAGCAATGAACCTATGGATCTCAGCACTGGCAAGTGTGTGTGCGTGTGTGTGTGTGTGTGTGTGTGTGTGTGTGTGTGTGTGTGTGTGTGTGTGTATGTGTGTGTATGTGAATAGTAATCCCAGTGTGTTTGGTTGATGTATATCCCCTGTGGCTGTGGTTATTAGCAATCATAGGTGTGTCCAAACCAGAACATGTACCATTCTCCATTCTACAACAGATGTTGTATGTCAGCATGTACCTATGTACAACCCTCAGCCCTATAATCTGAGGCATATGCAATCACTGTGTTACAGACTGGGATTTAACGTGTACATATTATACCCTGCCTATGACATGGTGGATGTGTCACCACACTGCCATACCCTGTGGCCTTGCTGAAGGACCACATACTGGTGACACACAGATGCCTAGAATAGACATGGGATACAGCATGTGTGAACACATCACTCAGCACTTCACTTTTGGGGGGAGAGAGGGGTAAAGCTGGCACTGAATGTGTTGCCAAGACTGTGGCCAATATATGCTGTCTCAGGATAGGTATTAGCTTTGTGCAGTTACTCACAGCACTTGTGTTTAATGCTGTGGAGGTTGTTCATGTAACTTGCATGGCTGTTGTGACTGATGTCAGTGTCTGCTGCATCTCTGCTGCCATAGATGCCTGTCAGGGACTCCATGAGGAATCCAAAGTTGTGTTTGAGGCTAATAAGGGAGTTCAACATTCATGGGACACCACCTTTCCCTGCAATAGTGTCCTCCTTCTGATGTATACTTCAGTAATAGCTGGGGACCATCACATTGTTTCCCAGTGTTTGGAGGACAGTGTTTGGGTTCTGTTGGCTCTGGCTAGTACTATGCATTCATGTACCTGTTTGTACAGTGCCTATGTGCATGATTCCACAGTCATGCAGCTACATCCCATTGCCATAGGTGCAGTGAAGACATCCACCCCTGTTTTCATAGCTGGAAAGTCAGCTTTGGAAGTTTTTGCAGGTGGTTATCTTTGTAGGGGGTGTGGCTGACATGTTGAGTTCCATGATGATTACAGCCTGTGTGAATCTCACCATGCAGAGATTGACATCTGGGGATGAGCAATGGTCCCATATTTAAGTGGTCAACACAAGTCATGGTTGTTGCATCCTCTACCATGGGTCAGTATGACCCAGTCTAGGGGAATGGAAATGATGAATCCCATAATTGTTGGGCCACTGTACTGGCGATTGGCTACATTCCCCAGATGGAGGAGTAGTTGAAAACTCATACTATGTCAGTGTTGCATTGGACAGTCAGAGATGGCAGGGTGTTGAGGAATGTGTATTGACTGCCTAGGGACATAGATGTGGACCCATAGCAGGCTATGGTCTGGATAGCACCATTACCCCAAGGCACTTGTACCGGAAGTATCTCCAATGCATTATGATGGGATGCTAGTCTGGAGGTTTTCCTATCCATAATGAATATGGAGACACCACCACCTATGGATGTGTGGTGTGGTCCATGTTTGGGGGCTGACAGCTGTGGAATGTGTCATAATCTGCTGTGAACCACCTCTCCATCACAGCAGACATGTGTCCTCCACTCCAACGACTGCTATGAGTGACTGCATCCTGACAGTTAGATGTCCACTGTTGAGCAGCATGACCCAAGATTGCATATATGTGTAGCTGTTATGGTGGTAATAACATTAAGAACACTGCCTAATAAGGCACCATAGAGGTAGCAAGGCACTTAGCCAGTACCTGGCAACCCAGTGGTGACAGATGTAGGACATCCATGGCAAGTCATTGGGTTCTGTCAATTATGTCATCCCAAGCAGAGAGGTTCTGGATCCCCTGAGAATGACACATAACACATAAGCCAATGTTGCAGTCAGTCATCTGTTGATAGTATAGGAGCATCATTCTGGGTGACAGCGGTACACTGCCACGGGATACTGTCACACTTGCCTTGACCACATAATCAGAGAGGTCAACCATGTCTCCTGTCATGTAGTCCAGGGTGATGTGTCCCAAGTCATTCACACCCACATGGATACGGCGTGATACATGTAGTTGTTGTGGAGTGACATGACTGGCTGTGTCATGTGTTAGATGCTGGGATGTGATAGATATTTGGATGTTACCTGCTCCATCTTCAACTTATTGAGTGGGATGTGTGTGCCTCAGTATTGAGTTATCCATGATCCCTGTATTGTGCAAGGTGGTTAGCCTTAGGAGCTTAGGATGGGGGCACACTGTGTAGGTTAAATATGTGTCCCTTGACATGTGCCATGTTGCAGTGTCTGAGTGGGTGTCTGCCTTGCTAGTTTGTGCTGTTTGGGTAAATGTCCATTGAGTCCCTCTGAAAAGGTGGGTGTGTGACTTTTTCATTGTATGTCATGGCTGTCAAAGTGGGTGTCATGGTGAGCTATGTGTTCCACATGGTGTGGTGCAGGTGTTGATCTTATCCTCTTGACCTGCTAGTCCATTCTTTGCTGGCGAGTGCATATGTCCACATTGGGTGACATATGGGTAACACTCACAGGTCTGAGTGTTTGGAGTTTACAGGGGAGGGTTGTCTGTGTACATGAGGCAGTTGCAACAGTGCTCCAGAATGGACAAGTGCACCAGATTAATGGGTGAAAGCACAGATAACTGCCCTTCTAACATGCCAGGAGGGGTGGACATAACTAGTAAGTACTATGGCTACATCTGTGATGAATGAGTAATGCTGACGGCTGCCAGGTGTGCCACACTTCTTAATACAATAAGTTGGTGAAGTGCCAAGCAATAATGCTAGTTGAAGTGCAAGACAGAAAGAACTAGCATGATGTATGGGTGGAGCAGAAGGTAAAAGATTGTCTGCTACCTGGAACAGAAGGCAGACTGTCTGCTACCTGTAATACATTAGCACAGCTGAGCAGTTATCAGCAGCTTTGGCCATGTGAAAGTTCAATAAGCTCTGTACACTTGCGGTAATTATGTAACACTACAGTAAACATACCTAGATAGGCAGGAGTTCTATTCCCAGTACAGGCAAGTGTGTGTGTATGTATGTGTGTGTGAATCATGTACTGTCTAGCTCATACCATTTTTGACCTATATACTACCCTTTACACTTCCCTTAACTCCAATTTAGTAGACCTGTTGATGTCATCCACCTTAGAGGTACCTTTGCAAGAGATGGAAATGTATAAGCTCTGTGTTGCATCTGATTACTGCATAACACTATAGTAGGAATACCTAGATAAGCAGGAATTCTAATCCTAATGCTGGCAACTGTTTGTGTGTGTGTGTGTGAGGATCATATCATGTGTGGCTTATATGCCATTTTAATGTGTATACCATACATGGCTGATGACCACCTCCCGCTGCCATTACTTTATATAGTGTGGTAACAGCATCTGCCTTACATGCAGCAGGTTAAATATTGTACAGTCTTCTGTACAGATGTGTCTGGAATATCCATATGTTTGAAACCTAGACATGGTTGGAAGTGGTCTGTGTGCCTTAATGCTCATGTATGTGATATCAGACCACTATGATGGAATACAGTTAACTCCAGCACAAGTGAACATGAATTACAAGCAATATAGCTATTACATAAAGCAATATAGCTATTACTAATGGTTGTGTGCATGGTAAATTGCATGCCCTTCACATGCCTGGTTTATTGTCAGGTAACAACAGAACAATGTCATACTTACCAGCTTCAGGCGGCTATCCCACATGTAGAACAGAGGGTCCCAGGTAGTTGTGAGATGGTGATATTGTTAGCAGATGTACATGTGGCCTGGGTACAGGCTGGATGCAGCATGTCTACACATCTACAGTACTAACCGGAATAATACACAGTGTCCTGTCCTCACCATAGACGTGCACCTCTGTGCATTAGAAAACCTCATCCACAACTGCAATCGGACCTGACACATGTATGTAGATACAATACAGATACATGTATGTCTGATACATTTGTGTACTAATCCCCACTGGACCCTTACCTGCACACTCCTCATTCAGAGTGTGTGTGCAACCCACTTCCACAACGCTTCCCTCACCATCATGGCCTGTGCATTCAGCGTGTGGGCCAAGTGTGGTGAGGAGCTCCTCGGTGGGTGTCAGTAGGGGCTGGATGGCTGGGCCCCTACCTGTGTCTAGCCAGTCCCTTGCTACAGCAGCAGCCCATTGATGGGCATTGCATTTGAGGTTGGTGGCTCGATGCTGCACATGCACACAAGTTCTGCTGTGCAGTCCAGCATCATTTACCCTGTGGATCACACTAGTCCCCAGGGCAGTCCTCTCCCACACGTCTTCTGCTCTCCATCCACATGACAGGGCATAATGTCCAATCACATATTGGGTGATGTCTGTTCTCCCAAAAGAGAATGCTGGTAGGCAAGCACTCTGCATGTTACCTGGAAGAGATGAATAGGAAAACGCCACAGGAGCTCATACAGTTGTCAAAATGCACATCAACAGTGGATATTACTTGCAAAAAATCCAGACTACCCCGGAAACCTCCAAGCTAACATAGCTATAGCAGCTTGCATTACATGCCTGTCCCAGAGCTATCTTATCCCCTCAATGTTGGACACTTGATTGTATAATCCTCTATCCTCTATTTATTTCTGTGTAGAGGGCTGACAGTGGTCATCCTCCATGTGGATGGTGTGTGTATGGTGGGAGGTCTGTGTTTGACTGTGGTGTGTGATGGAGCTCTGAGCACATGCATGAGTTCATGTAGTAGGCAGAAACTGATGTTAGCATGCCCAATGGAGATATGCTGTTGTTGCCATCAGTAGGCAATATTTACATGTTCACCATTGCTGTGGGGAGGAGTGTGGTTGATTTGCATATCTACATGTACGACTGGGGTGGACAGGGTGGCAATGTTCCCACCTTACCTATGTGATGCAGGTTGCCTATATCCATGGCATGTGTGTATGAGGTGTTCTTTACTCCCAGTACAGGTTGAATTGTGCTGCTTCATCTGAGGCTTACAACATATGTGGAGACACAGTTGCAATTGTCCTTGGTGGTGTGGATATGTCTGATTCATAGTCATAGCCTTACAGGACATCACCTGTGAAGTTACTTGCTTGCTCAGATATAGGTGGACTTGCTTCAAAGTTGTAGCCTGCACCTATGTGCCCCTGTACACCCAATGTAGCAACATATTATATGGTTTGCGTATTGCTGCTGTCCAGCAAAGGGGATTAAGCTACCTTTGTGGAGGCTGGATATTCAGGTCAGGTACTGCTGTGTCCATATAGCTACAGTGGATATAAAGTCTACACACTCCTGATACACTGCCTGGTATTTGTGCAATAGGAACATGACACCACAATAACTCATTTCATAACAATTCCTATCTGTAGTTTGACCTATAGCCTGTACAATTCAATTGAAAACATAATCTGGTTTGTGAAAACATATGGAAATAATACTCAGTACAATAAGCCAGTTGAATGAGTGTACAGACACTTACACTTGTGTATGCATTTATTGAGATGTTTACAGTATTCATCTGACTCTAACATCGTGGCACAGCTTCACATGGCAATAGTTTCTCACCTTCCTAGAAATACTTTTGATTGTATTGCAATGGAATCGGACAGGTTGGGGGTCACATTCAAGATGAGAAACATGAAATGATCTTCTGTGGTCTGATTGTCATACAGCACACAAACCTGGCATTCCAACAGGGTTGTGTACACTTGAGATATCCACTGTATATAGGTGTTGATATAGCTGATAGTGGTAGGCATGGACAGAGGCGCATAACACAGGTGTACACTTCTCTGATTAATACCTGCTAATAATGCCTCCTCCACTATAAACATCAGTAGCTGTACACATATATGTCTGTTGTATGCACTGACGCTGATATAACACACATGTGCAACATGCACAACCTATTTACCTAGCTGTTTGAAACCCATGTAATTAGTTATGTGCCTTCCAGTTGAACATATGCATACATACATACATGTGCTCAGGGGATACCTGGTATACATTTCTATTGAATGTAAGTATGGCACACTGTATTCACAGTCTTGCTGCTCAGTCATACTTCTCAACCTGTTACAGCAGTATGTCTGGACAATGGCACACATAAATGGGTGTCGAAGAGGACATCAGTATTGATTCTGTATTAATATAGCTATACCACTCATTAGTACATTGATTGCACAGTAGGCTTTGACATCACTGTGATAACCTGGAATATGTCCAACAGTCATAAGTAGGCTATTATGTTACAATGCCATTGCTCACAGACCTGCCAATGGTTTGGGTTACATAACACAGGTATGTGTACGTGACTACAGATATCAGTCATAAATGTAGTTATTGTCCAGAAAAACACTGTACAGTTTAATGTTATTAAGTCAATATATCACATGCAGTTCAACACACGTCTGCAACAGTACTCTACCATGCACATGCCCTCTATAGGTGTCTTAGCTTTACAAGGCAAAGATGTGTCATACTAATAATCACAGGTAACATGGATAAGGAAAACATCCCATTAACTCACCTAGAAGTGGCACAGTTACAACTGTTTGACAGACACCCCTGCAGTTGTCATATGTGAGCTGTTCTTTCACAGGTGAGTCAGGCTCATGAGCTGTGTTCCCTCACAACCTCTCAGAGCATCACATCTGGACAATGCCTAAAATGATGGGAGGATAAATAGGGGCAGACTTTAAATATACCTGCTACAAACATAGGAAGTTTGCTGAATGATACATTTAGCATTACAGTGAATATTCTTAAGGATGTGGAGTCTCAAACTCAAGTGTTTGTCATTACCTGATGACTTCAATCCTCAGCTATTTGCCAGTAAAGTACAGATCTCAGGAGGAACAGACAAAAATACATGATGGTAAAATGTGGACATTCTGTGAGGATCTGTACAGTTGAGAGGTATGTCTGTGATATCTCCCACTGCAGAAAGGGCCAAATGCTATGGCCATAGCAGCTGTTTAGTAGGACATTAGTACAGCATGTCTTGTTGGGACATATATGCCTCCAAACCATATTTCCCATTACTACAGACCAAGTACTCGATTCAATTATTTGCTTACATGTTCCACTTACCTTTTTTTCTTTCTTGTCTTTTCCACTTTAGGTCTCATTTGTTATTTCCCTGTGCACTACAGGGATAGAGCTGGTTTGAATAGGTGGCAGCGTGGCTTTTGTAGGTGATGCTCATGACCAGGTAATGGCCTGTGCACCTATTGGGCTTCACCAATTGCTAACTGCATGCAGACCAGCTGTGCAGTTCTTCCAATAGCCAATGTCATGGCAACACACTCCTATAAATGAGTACTCCATGTGAGCATTGACCCTTTCCCTTACTTGTGAGGAAGACATCCTGGAGTTGTTGTGAGCTACTACCTCTTACAAGACTTGTGGAGACAAGCCAACTAAATGGTGGTGAAGGTTCAGGACTTAGGAGCAGAATGTGAGTATTGCTGTAATATGTTGGGAACACTGCTAGTTTAAGAGGGTTTGTTTGCACATGCAACTTCTGCGTGGCATTCAGTCTGACAAATTCAGTCTCTGCATTGCTCTCAACTGTAGGGCCATCCACATAATGACCAAAGGTTAGCCTGTTATATATGGTGTGTTCCCCAGAGAGGTGTTGTCCTTGGCAAATCAGTAGCATACTCTGGTGATTGCATTATGTAGATGGTAACATCCATTTTTTTCTGACTTTATATCCCTCAGAATAGATATGTTACAACAAACCCTGTAACGCCAGCAACTTTCTCAGAGTATAACAGCAATATTTCATATATGACCATGTATTTGGGCTTCTGTCCACTAATTATGTCAGGCTTTGTCCAGCTGTCATACAGTAGTAGGTAGATAGCTATACTGGCCTATCATTATTCATTGCTGTAACTCCTGCTGAGGGGAATGGCTGGGAAACATGTTGAGGTCTATACATTCCAGAGGTAGGTGTTAGGGAATGCTCTTGGATGGCCTTGTAACATATTTTATGTGGGGGACAGTAATACATGTTTTAAAACTTGGCTGTTAGAACATGTCAGACATATTGCTGATAAAAAATATGTCAGTTCTATAGCTGTACATTTGAATAAATCACACCATGGGGACAGTAGTGGGTCTCAAAGTACAGTTTCTGAAAATGTCTGTTCCTCAGTGTGATGATACATTCATAAAAGGACAATTGTTCTGTACAGGCTTCAATGTATTAATATTAACTGTGATACTTTATCCCGAAGGGGGTTAAATGACGAGTGTAATTGCAGGCTGTGTATTCAATTATCTAATTAGGTGTTAATTGCTTCTTGGTATTAAGGCATGCATTTTTGGGGATGTTTACTCCTCGAAGGCTTTGGCCAAGACATCAGAGTAAAATAAAAATGTGTGAATTACTGGCTGGTTGTATTTTTCTTTGCTATGTTCAGACATTTTATTGGTTTTGCAAAGAGATTGTTGTATGTCTAGCCATTGTGTATGGCCTATCATGATTTTGTAGCAGTGTACTGTTCACTCATTTATTTACAATGTGGGGGGTGGTGGCAGATGTGAGTGTCATGGCTGCATTTGTATCCAACTGCTCATGCATGCTGCCCCAGTTGTGGGTGGTCTATCAGCAGCATATGTTTGTATGGGCATTTTGAGACATGTATGCATATATATATAAATGAAAAAAAAAAAAAAAATATATATATATATATATATATATATATATATATATATATATGGATTCCTATTACAAGAATGAAAGTTCACTACTTCGAACTTGTAAAAGGAAGCCTCACTTCTGCGAAAGTTCATTTTAACGAAAGTGGACCTTTGCGTAAGTGCACTTCACTGAAAACACTGCAGCACAGTGGAGGACATAAAAAACAAGCTATGTCCTCCACTATGGTGCGATAGTCACGGACCTTAGGGTTAGGGCATGGGTTAAGGTAAGGGGATAGTTATAAAGCTACCCCCTTACCCTAACCCATGCCCTAACCCTAAGGTTCATGACTATCGCACTATAGTGGAGGACTTTGCTACGTCCTTCACTGCGCTGCAGTCATCACGTACCTTAATGTTAGGGCACGGAAGTTCAGTACAACACCCATTCATTGTACTGAACTTTGCGTAAGTGCACTTTCGATTAAGTACACTTTCGTTGCAGTGAGCATTCCATGCACTATTTCGAAATAGTGAAAATTCGATCTAGTGTATGGAACTCATATATATATATATATATATAAATATATATATATATATATATATATATATACACATACATATATATAATATATATATATGTATGTATGTATTTATATAGGTTCATAGGTAGGTACGAGGCTATCTGCCCGAGGGCATTTATAAGCCTAGCCAGAGTGTGTCGGCTTTCGCCATCCCATTGATTAATTAACTGATCCTCTGTCAAGCAGAGCCAATGAAGTGATCCCAGGGGTGTATTTTCTGTTACCCATCCACTTATTAAGGTTTCTCTTGAAGAGTGTTAGTGAGGGGCTCTGCCTGATGTAATTTGGAATTTTGTTCCAAAGCATGGGGAGTCTCTGTGACAGGAATCTATCCCTCCACCATGTTCTACTTATTGTTGTGGCGAGGTTTAGCTCACTAGAGCGAGTGGCTTGCAGTGACTTGGATTTCTTTAGGTGGAGCCTGCCCATCAATTCTAAGATGGACATGGCTTTGTAAGTCAGACATAGATCACCTCTGAGTAAACGATATGCCACTGAGTAGAGCCAGAGTTTTTTCTGTCGGGCTGCATAGGACATATGTTTGAGGCCAGTAATCCTCCTGGTGAGGTACTTTTCTGGTCTTTCCAGCTGTTGGAAGTGTCTTGTGAGGTACATCCCAAATGGGGCATTGTACTCTATGATGGGTCTAATGAGTGACGAGTAGAGGGGCACTGTAACCTCTTTCTTTCTAGATGCGAACCCTTTAGTAATTAGATGGGCCACATAGAAGGATTTCCTAACTACTTTGGCAATATGATTGTCAAAGGAGAGATTACTATCTACCTGGATCCCCAGATCTCTTATTACCACTTCTGTATTAAGGGGGCTGCCACCTATGTGGTAATTCATGGGTGTTTTGTTTTTCCCAAATGGGATGACTATGCATTTTTTGGCCTTTAGCTTATGGCCATGACTTTGACACCAGGTGTCCATCTCATTAAGGCCCTTTTGGAGGATGTTCGTGTCAGCCAGAGAGTCAATTATGGCTCCCAGTTTGCAGTCATTGATCAACTTGGTTAGCCTTAGTCCTCCTGTGTTTGCCTGTACTTCTGAGAAGTATATGCTGAACAGTAGGGGTCCCAGGACTGAGCCTTGTGGGACACCACTTGTGACTGATTTAGAGTCGGACCTGGAGCCTGTTATTCTTTCCGTGTGAGTTCTGTCTGTAAGCCACTTGGCAACCCATCTTGTGATGTAGGGGTTTATGTTCAGGCTGGTGAGTTTTTCTGTAATACCTGACTGGGGAATGGTGTTGGAAGCCTTGGCAAAGTCAAGGTAGGCTGTGTGAACCACCTTTCCCTCATCTATGGCCTTGGTGACTGTCTCGAAGAAGTCAGCCAGGTTTAGTAGGCATGATCTGCCCTTAACAAAGCCGAACTGGGTCGGGTCAAGTGCTTGGAGGTTCCCAATGTCTTTGTTAATGACTTCCATGATGATGCGCTCCATAGCCTTGCAGACCAGGCTAGTCAGGCTTATGGGGTAATAGTTACTAGGGTCAGTTCTGGCCCCTCCTTTGTGGAGAAGAATAACCATTGCTGTGCGCCATTCTATGGGCATGTAGCCTGTGGAGAGGCTGAGGTTGAACAGTGTGTTTAGGTGGGGGGTTGGTTTGTTCTGTAGTTCGTGCAAGACGCAGCCTGGGACACCATCTGGTTCCATTGATGCTGTGTTTTTGGCTTATGAAAGGGCTGTTTTCACCTGTGCATCTGTGATTGTTGGGACACTACACTTTTCTGGTATTGTTGTGGGCCCTTTTAGAGGTGAGAGGGGGGTTGAAGTTTGCACTGAATCTATCTGCCAGGATGTTGGCAATATCAGTAGGTTCAGTTTATTTTGTGCTATTTTGCACTAGTTCAGTGCATATCTGTGAGTTGCCACTTAGATTCTTAACATAGCTAAAGAAGGCTTTGTGGTTATCTTTGGAATCCTTGGCTATTTTTCTTTCAAAGTTAGTCTTGGATGATTTCATGAGGGACCTTAGTTTCTTACTGATACTGATCAGGGTTGTCTTTCCTTCTTGAGATTTGCTTTTTTTCTGAACTAGTTTCTTCCTTCTATTGTATAGCCTGTTTATTGCAGGGGTCCACCAAACTGGTTTCCTTCTCTTAGAGGACAGAGTATTGGTTTTGCTAGGGATGGCATGATCCATGCATCCTTGTAGGTGCTCACAGAGTGTATTTGTAAAGGTTTCTGCATATTGGACAGTGTTATCCTTTAGTGTGGGGGCTGTGAAACTTACCACCTCTGTCTTAAGTAAGGTGAGATTTGCTTTAGAAAAGTTTTTTACTGTGGTTTCCTTAGTTGGGGGTGATGATGGGGTGTGGACATCCAGAGTGATTAGTTTATGGTCTGATCTAACCAGTGATGGGTTGACCTCCGATGTGGAACACCTGTCGCCCATGTTGGTGATGACCAGGTCCTATATGTTTTCACCACTGGTAGGGGAGTTTACCAGCTGATCCAGGGCATTTGAGTTGATGAATTCCAGGAAGCGCTGAGCCTGGGAATTTGTACTCAAGTAGTTTTCCCAGTGAACGGTAGGGTAATTGAAATCGCCCAATATCAGGGTGTTCAGTAGGACCTTCTTGTTTTCCAGTGTCTACAGAAAGGTGTAGTGGTGGTCCTGGGTCATGGAGTGTGATCTGTAGCAGACCACAATTTGCATTGCAGATTTGTCCGATGTTAGTTGCACATGGATGATCTCAGAGGTATCATGCTGCACCACTAACCTGGAGGTGTAGGTATCCTTGATGAATATGGATACAACCCCTCTTTTTGTGTTTTGGTCTGTGTTCTGTGGCCAAAACGTGTGGTATTAGTGTTAGCCCAGTAGTGCTGGGGTGCTCTCTGGAGCCTTGAACCAGGTTTCAGTTACTGCACAGATGTCGATGTTCTCCATACTGAGGAGTGCTTCGAGTGTGTACATTTTGAGATTTAACCACCTGACGTTGAGTAGATTAACCCTTAGTTTTTTGTTAATTGTGCTGTTTACGGAGGTGGGTTTGACTTTTGAGCCTTGCCTAAAAAAGGCACTATGGGGGCAGCAAGAGCCTTGGCCAGTATTCGAAAGCCTAGGTGTGAGAGGTGCAAGCCATCTCCTGTGAAGCAACGTGGCTTGTCGAGCATGTCATCCCAAGCTGACAGACACTGGATCCCCATTGAATGACACTAGAAGCTTAGCCAATTGTTGAAATTGATAATTTTTTCTTTACACTGAAGTATCATTCTTGGTGAGGGCAGGATGCAACTCAGGGTCAGGGTCAAACTAGCCTGGGCTGCATGATCAGAGGGCTCTTCTATGTCTCTTTTCATGTAGTCCAGGGAGGTACGCCTTAGGCCATTCATACCAACATGAACAATGACAGAGTCATATTTGTACTTGTTCTGGAGTGACCTGAGTGCTTGTGTTATGTGGCGGATTCTGGATCCCGACAGGCAGCTAACAGTAACCTTCTGCTTGTCCAGCCTATTAAGTGGGACATCAGTGTGCCTGACTATAGAGTCACCTATTACTATTGTGTTAGGTATGTTATTTTGCCTTAAGGCTGTGATTGTTCAGCACACTGATTTTGTGTTTTATGTGTTGTCTGCTTTGTGATGGGAAGTTCTGGTTGTTTGGGTGTCAGCTTTGGAGGTCTCTGATGCTTTTGCAGTTCTTTATGTAGAGCCTCCGAGTATGATTTTGTGTATTTATGTGTATTTTTTGACAGTGCTGTTTTAGTAGGCCTGTGCGCGGCTGGAGGTGTGTTGCAAGTGTTAACCTTCTCATCTTGACTGTCTGTTCCAGTCATGGGCGGAGACAGTTTAGCTTCCAGTTTGTCTGTATAATTGCATCTCTCGCACATGTTAGTGTTTTGTGGTAGGAGGAGAGAGTTGTCTGTGTACATGAAGCAGTTGTAACATTGCCTCAGGATACTCAGATTCACCAGCTGGAGTGGAGAGTGCACCTGAAGTTGCCCTTTGGTCATGCCTAAATAGTAGGATGAGCTGCTTAGTCGCTTGGTTGATGAAGGGTGAATAAAGAGCCTTGCCCTGTTGGGCAATCAGTGTCAGGGTATATTAGTTCTTGCTATTAGGTCTGAGCAAGTGCTGGGCTGCAAGATGCTTTTTGAGTGCTTAGGTTGAGAGTTAGACTAGATTCAAGGGAAAAACTGAAGAGGAGACTTACTGGAGCCGGGAATAATTTAACCGTAGCTAACCGGCACTGCCCAGTGTGCAAAACGGTGAAAACAAGGTTTTTATAGTAGGGAAATGAAAGAGACAGAAATTAGCCCAAAATGGCCAATGAACTACTAACTTCTGGGCTGGAACCACTCCTCCCAGGGACAGATAGGTTGCTCAAAGCTCCCCTCTCTCACAGGTGAACAGAGAAACTTCCTTCTATCAAAGTAAGGTATGGGCAACTCAGAAACTAGTATCACAGCCCTGAATTCAGCAATAGCCTGAAAACTAGACTATACTAGCCTAGAAAGGCAGGAATCAAGGATTTTTTTTTTGTTTGTTTGAAAAGATAAGGCAAAAACAGTAAAACATTCACTTAAAACAACTTTAAACGACTACAAATGATCAGAAAAGGCTACCACACTTTAGTGTGCAGCCTACAACAGTTAAATAAATTATTTAAACAAAAAAAAAACTTTTTAAAAGTGCAAGCATTCAAATAAGTACATGTGAAAAAAACAAGCTTTTAAATCACAATAAACACTGGAAAATCTGCGTTTAGGCAGAAAACAGTTAAGTACAGCAAGGAAGTACAGGAAACTGATACTTAATCAGTCTAGAGTCTCTCTTATAAGCTAGAAGACTTGTTATCAGTTTAAGACTTTCTAGTGTTACCCAGTAGGTTAGTTACAGGAAAGATGGGAAACAAGCAAAAACATATATATATATATATATATATATATATATATATGCATATATTTGTATATATATATATATATATATATATATATATATATATATATATATATATATGCATGTACATTAATATATATATATATATATATATATATATATAGATATAAAAATATATATGTATGTAAATATATATATATATATATATATATATATATAAAACGAAGTAACAAATCTGCTGGTGAGGAAAGGAAAACGGACAACCCATTCTGTACTTTAAACGTTTTTGTTCAATTTAATGTCACTGAACTTCATCAGAAACACACCCAAATCACTTTACACAGTTTAAATACTTTTACAAAACGAATCACATGTACTAACTAACCAATAAGACAATATATCCAAATTCATCTCATGAATAATGTAAAAAAATCATATGTGTGTACTATGTACAAATATATCTCTCTATTTCTCTCCATATATAAATTTTAACTAAAATGAATTTGATAAAAGTAAATACAAAAACAAATACAAGCACATATATATGTATGTGTATTAAATATATAGTATATAAATAGAAATAATGAAAAAAAATAATAATGAATAAATATTCCCCAGGATTCATGAAGCCTCCGTGTAAGAGTTATAACTCTTACACGGAGGCTGCAGTTAAACGGAGTGATGTCAGCATGCTTTGCATATTCATGAGAGCATGCTGAATCACACCTAAGTCTAACACGGTCCGTGTAAGACAGTAGGGGGCGTGTCCGTAGGCTGAGCCCTGCAAGCGGACACGCCCCCAGAAGTGTAAAAGTGCCCAAAGTAAACACCCACAACAGAGTCCATGGAAATGTGAATAAACACAACACAACACATGCCCCCACAGACTATGAACATAAAATATATATAAATGAACATGTTATATATTTTTTTAAAATTGTAAAATGTTTAACCGTGAGTGCTCGCTTTGTTTGCGTGCCTGTAGCGCAGCTACAGTTAGCAGTCAGTGGGAAAGCATATAAGAAGTAAATATGCAAAATAAGCCCGGAAGCAATAGCGTAGTGGTAGAGATGTTGGCTGAAGAGCAGGCATTCATGGTTCGAGCCCCCACAACACCATTTTTTTTTTTCAAAATAAGCAGGAAACAAGTCCCTGACAAATATGTACACATAAAACCACAAGTTATGTAAAATGTAATGAAATAGCCCATTTATATTGAAGACATGTGAGGTAACAAAAGAAGAAAAAATGCCAGATGTGCTCATAGCTGAGCTACAGTTTAACAGAGTGAGTGCATGTGCCCGTAGATGAGCAGTGGTTTAACTGGCGCAAAATGAGTGCCCGTAGCCTGCAGTGGTCTAACACGCTAAATCTATGTGCCCCTAACTGAGCTGAGCGTAATATGCGTGCTGATAGCCAAATGAGGCTAAAACCAGCGTACCCCGTTTGCGCAGAGCTGCGCACCGCGCAAACAAGCTAACCGACGGGCAACGTTGAGCAAGCCGTATCAAAACTGCCTTTACACAGACACACCCCTCAGCATGTCTAGACAGTCATGAAAAATAAAAAGCAGTGGCCAGGTTCGAACACAGGATACTATACACCATAGTCAAGGTACAGAACCACTAAGCCATGACAGCAGTACTTTTAAATGCAATAATAACTAATATATAGGAATGAATACAAACTAGAGCATGACAATGCAGGTCTACTGAAGTTGATACAATTCCAAAATGGCCAATCACAGATATGTGCGGGAAAAACGGACTATATAAGCCCCATAGGCGGGAATACACAGCATAAACGATTGTAGAACTGACCTGCAGGCAGAATGACAGGAGTAGGAGAGGGTAGTTGCTTTCGAGCCCAGAGGTGGGGTGTTGAGGAGTCCAGGTACATGGTCTGGCTCCTAGTCCATAATCATGAGGCCCAACTCATGCAGGGCCAGGTCCTCTGGGGAGCATACAGGGCCGAGGCGTGGGACCGGTTGGCTCATGATCTCACCAGTGCCACAGGGATTCCAAGGACTGGTGAGCAGGTCCGTCACCACCATGCGGACCTGAAGAGACGCAAGCAGGACTAACTGAACCTTTGGATCCAGGAGGCCCGGCAAACACCCAACGCCCCACTACTGAGTAAGTAACATTTAATTATGTATGTAAGAAATTAAACTAGCTGATATTATGGAGATGTGTATTCCAATATTACTTCATTTATATTACAGCTGCAGGTGTCCGTTCTGCGAACCACAGAGCCTATGGCGATAGGCTGGTGCGGTTGCGCCACCAGGCAGGTCAGTAATCCACTACCAGTAACTGTAAAGAAATATAAAGTATGACAGTCAGCAAAAGAGTGCAGTGTAGTCAGTAAGGAATAAAATCTGCAAGTAACAGTGTGAAAGTGTATGCAAGTATTGCTTGATTACAAAAGTGTGTTTCAGCCTGTAAGTTTAACCTAAAAATGAAACTGTCTGACATATATTCTGAAATAAAAATGCCCTGCCTGTAAGAAAATAGTACACAACCTGCAGCAGGCTGAAAAGTATAGCTGCAGAAGATGATGAAATCACATGTGTGAAATATATCCCTGTGGAAATACTGAAACATGACAGAAGTGAGACTGCTGGAAAGGATTGTAATAACTACTGGTAAAACATGTCAATAAAGCCTAGAAGTACCATCCTGAATAGCAAAATGAAAGTGAGAGAGTGTGAGAAAGTGTCATGAATCCAGCAATACAGAAGTAATAACCCCTAAATAAAGTATACTGCAGTCAAGACAGAATGAAATGCATGTGAGATTCAAAACCAAACAGCAAAATCTGTTCAAAGTGTTGCTGCATCTGGAATGTGTATCCCAAAATCTGGATATGTTGCTCTCAGTCTGCAATATGCAGATAGGATGATTGTCTGATATACCAAACAGCCACACTTGTCTACAGCTATATAAAGCAAATGTAGCAGGATGATGTAGCTGAACAAAGCTAGATATGAATGTGTATGAAGAACCATAAAATGTATATTGATGTTGCAGTAACAGTCCTATCACCAAGTTGAAATAGTTATCATATAGGAAACTGTAGTTAGAACAGTAGTGTGTATATAACTGTAGCTATTAGAAATGTACAGCATATGTATTGTTATTCGAAGGTGTTAATATTAGTTTCTTCACCCCACCCTATAACCACATATAACCCATTCCACGTGAAAATGGTATGTGCAATCACAATTAACACCCCTGGACGTTTGTCCTGTTGGGTCATATATATTTGCATGTCCGTTGATGCATCTGCCCTGTTCATACATCCACACCTGATGGCCTGTTGCCATCAATTAACCCTGCATGTTGTTGGACTGTGTATTTCTGTTCAAATTATGCATGTGTTATGCACGCTGTTCAATGGTGTGAATATCTGGGTGTTTGGTTAATGGGAATACTAATGCATGCTGTTACAACTAATTGTGAATGGTATTATATGTCACTAACCCAAACTGTCATGACATAATGCAAAACATAGGACGACAGGGAAGGCGGGTTCCAGCGGACCCACCTCTCCCACCTCAGCTGGCGAGTGCACCTGGCACTAGTGCCGAGTCCGGACCCTCCTCCAGTGGCCCTGTGCCACCTGCGGGTGGAAGCGCTGCAGGGAATGGGGCTCACCCCTCTGCAAGTGTGGCCGGAGGAGAACCACCACTCACCCTCCGTAGCGTCCGGACTGTGGTGCGTAGGGAGATTCAGGACTCTGTTCTCAAGCCCCTACGCCAGCTCGAGGCACGGGTGGCGCAACTAACGAGCATGCCTGTTGCCCCGCCTACACAGCCCCCAGCACAGCCCCGTCCTGGGCAGTGAAGGAACAGTGGCAACTGCCTATGGGTGGGGATATCAGTTCCACTGTTGCAATCTGTGGGCTTATGGGCTCTGGATATCCAAACCTCCTTCCCCGTCAATTGTGTAACCCCCCCACATGTGTCATACACCGCCCCTGTATGCGTCTTGTTTGTCTTGTCTGTTTACCTACCCAACCTACCTCCCCAGCTGTACCGACTTCCTTCACCTGACATACCACTCTCACCTGAAAAAAAAAAAGGGCACTCTGTACCCACAAAAAAATTACGCCCCATACATAGCTGCCCATTCCGCACACATGTCTGCTGGACATGGAACCTATCAATTACAATTGGCTGTACAACAAGTATTATTGTTGTCCTGACACCTCTCTCAGGGGTGGAAGGTTTCAAATCTCACACCAAATTACATACATATGCACAGCTGTTGCTGATAAAGAAATGGGAAGCTATGGGCCTTACCTACATCCCTCCTGCACATCCCAAGCTTGTTTCCCTACTGTCTTACCCTCTTTGTGACCCCTTTTTCACCACTTTCCTGTCTCCCCATTTTCTTTTCTTTCAAAGAAAATAGCACCGGTGTGCGCAAGAGTAAGCACATTTAAGCGGTTGTAAGCGGGTGTGCGCTTGTGTGCGCGGAGCTAACCGCCAGTGCGCATGCGTGAGCTCAGCAAACCAGCTAACCCGGTTACAACTGCTTAAACGTGCCTTAGTCACTTTGATTGACAGGTCTTGTAGTCAGTTCAGAAGCAAAATAAAATCCCACTGGCAGTCCCGAACCCAGGACCTTGGAAACAGTAGTCTGCATGACTTACCACTAAGCCATGACTCTTACACAAGAACATTGTGCTAAAATAAATATATCATGTAATAGTAGGAATGAATGTAAAGGGAATATAGATGTGTAGTACACAAAGCATGCCATTTAAAATTACTATCAAAACTAGTGGATTTCCATAATAGTAGTGTGTGAACAGAAACAGCCATGCTAGTTGGTAGCTAGTAGGTAATAATGTCACTATAGCACCTTGCAAGCCACACACATACTCACAGCAGGATAATCACTGCCCATACCCCACAACCTCTTACAGGAACACATCTGGACCAAGTAATAAAATATGTGGAGCAAAAGCCCAAAACCAGGGACACATTACAAATAATGTTACAACAAACGCAGACAGTTCAGAGAGTAACAGGGTCTGCATTTTGTGGGATGTTTGGAAGGGTATGAAGTCTGAAACTTGAATGTTTGTCACCATATTCTGACTTGAGCCCAGAGTGATTTGCCAGAAAAAGGTGTGCATGAGATATTGACCAAAATATGAGGCAGAAATGTGGACAACCTGCAAATATCTGTACACATGACGGGTCTGACACCACCATATTTGAATAGTTAAGAGCCTAGACATAGCAACAGTGAATGACTTACAGGGATGCCCCACAGACTCCATGTGAATTGTACAAACAGTAGGCAGAAAGGTGTAACACATGCAATGGTAACTATGGAGTCCTGAAAGTATTCACCACTTGCATGGCAGAAAAAGTGTAGTAATACATATGCTCATGCTAACCCACAGTCACAACTGCAGCATACCAGACATTTTAATGGGTGTACCCCGCTGATATGTGCCATTCCATGAGGCAGATAACAAATGAACCTGAAAGTCTCTGGGGCCTGCTCAGCAGCATACTCAAATACCCTAATAGATGTCAAGGCCCACACCATGGCCAGACCACACTGCATGCTGTAACACACTAGCAGATATAGCAAGCATTCCAATGTGTGAATGTACATGGAAAATAGGAAAGCTACAGCAGCACACTACAGTCAGGACACCTAGCAGGCATACAAGTAGTGACTGTAAAGGGCAAATATTGAAGCCTTAGCAACAAAGTGCAAGCAAAAGTGAAAGGAAAGCACACACACACATTAACAGTAGTAGTAGTTGTAGGTGTCAGTGTACATACACAGTTAGTACAGGAAACTGGAGAAATGAATGGAGGAATGTTAATCTACAACACACCTGGAAATATGAGAGAGATACCAACCTTTACACTCACAGAACATTGTCCACAGCATAACAGCATGGTCCCTGCCCTTAAAATCTGAAAGGGCTACGCCTATCTCACATACCTTTTTATAGCACTGTTCTGAAATCATAGTGAGAACTGCAATCAGTACACAACTGGCTGCATGCAATTAGCAAATGCTGGCTAACAATTGGTGCAGAGGCCATCACATGGGCATATGCAGATACCTACAAAAGTATGCTGTACTCCCAGTCCACACATGCAATACTTTCATTGCACCCTGAGAAGGACGTGAGAGACAGACAGACAGACAGACAGACAGAGAAAGAGAGAGAGACAGACAGACCGAGACAGAGAAAATTGCAATTAAGCAGACACAAACAAATTGTTCAGCAACAGCCACCTGAAAGCTGACAACTGGGAAGTGGAGCAGCAGGACAGATAACCAGATGGCAACACAAGCAGCTGTGACAAACACAGGTAATGTAAAGTAATACTATAAAGGTCTACATACTGTGAACCCTCCATATGTGTCATTGGTCTGTATCCATATGTATATGAAGATGTGTAAGGGGCAGGGGACATACAGCAACTATCAGTGAAGGCTGTACATACATTTGTATGTGAGAGCATCTATGTGCACATATCAATGTTGGTTGATTGTAGGTTGTAGTGCCGTGTACAAAGTAGGTTTCACAGTTATGTATGTTTAGCAGTATGTTAGTGTGTGTATACAGTATGGTAGACAAACATGTTGATATACCTGTCTATCATATGGATACGCATGTATGTCAACATATGTATGTGTATATATATATATATATATATATATATATATATGCATATATATATATATATATATATATATATATATATATATATAGATATATGATATGCATTATATGTATACATACATAGAGAGAGAGAGAGATGTAGGAATACATAGACAAATGTAGACAGAATATTGTACAAACATATATATGTAATGCATACATACAGATATAGATATATGTAGATACATATACATAGACAGACTGATCTGACTATCTACAGGTATGACTGTATATGATGACCTTCAACACACCCTGTCCCACCCCCTCTGTCACTCTCACCCCTCTGTGCCCTCTCCACATCTATAGCAATATATGTACATCAATATATATATGTGTATATGTATACAAACATATATATATATATATATATATATATATATATATATATATATATATATATACATATAGATATAGATATATCTATAGACATATATATATATATATATATATATATATATATATATATATATAGAGAGAGAGAGAGAGATTATATAAATTCTGAGTGAGGCACATGTGTACAGATGTATTGCAACAGGTGCCTGGTGACAAAGGCATGGAGTGAATACCAGTGTCAAAACCGGAGTACCATACCACATTTCAAATCACCTACACCAGTAACCACCAGATATGTGATTGGCTGCCCACCACTGCATGTGTCAGGGGTGAACAGGGTCATAAATGTGTACAATAGTGGCCCCAATGATATTCACAGTGGCACACTATCCTTGGAATACCTGCACATGGTATGTGTCAGCGAACATGGTGTGTCAGCTATGGACATGTAGGTTGGTGTACCCCTCCACACCACATAATGGATGCTGGCGGTATGGACCTCACATGACAGCTACAGATATGGAGAAGGACACAGTGACATGTACAACACTGTGACAATGCACTCAAACACATTACCAATGCACAGTGACTGACAACACCACAGAGTACACATATACTACCCACATAGAGGTTACCACTCCGGATTTACATATGTAAGTCACCCATGACAGATGTCCAACAACCATAGTAACACCTCACACCATCCACAACCTAAATGACTGCTGTGTGTCATCCGTGCCACTGCAATAGAGTGCACATGTGGAGGTAAAAGTTCCTACCCACAGATAAGACATACCCTGCAATAAACCACACAGTGTTAAGAAGCAAGACTCCCCATGAGTACATGTCACACATACCCCTGCTGAATGTTAGTCAGATAGGTAATATGCCATATGAGTCACCCTGTGTAACTGTGTGACAGCAGCAGGTACCATCACACCACATGTGTCACAATGGTCAGGGTAGCAGAACAGTACGCTGCTGTAGTCCCAGGGCAATAGCATATTGTATAGTATTGTATTGTAATGTAATGTATTGTGTTGTATTGTATTGGTATGTTGAGGTGACTCCTTCGGTGGGAGTGGAACCACTGCTGCTGTCGCCAGTGTACAGGTACATATCCTGTAGTCAGGCTAGTGTTACATAGCACTTCTATATGTGTGTTTAGCTCCTATCAGAGTTTATGTAGCATGCAACTGGGGATACCATCAGGTCCCATTCATGTTGTGTATTCTGCTGTCCTGAGGGTGGCTCTCACCTGGACATCTGTGATGACAGGGAGGTTACAGTCAGCTGGGATAACTATGTCTTATTATGGGGAGAGGGGGTGACACCTGCACTGAACCTGTCTGCCACAATGTTGTCAATATCTGTGGTGTCAGTGAAATATTTGTTGTTGTGTACTAACTATGGGCATAGAGGATGGATCCTGACCAGGTTGCTAACATAACTGAAGAAGGCCTTCTGGTTATCTGTAGTGTCCCTCTTGATTTCCCTCTCAAAGTTGCCCATGGATGTTTGTATGATGGAAAATAGATCCTTACTAGTGTTGCTCAGACATGCCCTCCCTTTATGGAATTATGTTCTGTCTTGAAGTAGCTTCCATCTTCTGTAATACAATCTGTCTATGGCTGGGGTCCACCAGACAGGATGCTGTCCCTTTGTGGAGAGTGTCTTGGTCATATGTGGGATTGCATGATCCATGCATTCTCGGAGATGTCTGTAGAAAGCAATTGTGTAGGGGTCAGCATTGTGGGTTGTATCTGCCACTGGCCCAGTGGGCTGAAAGGATACCATGTCATTGTTACAAAGTGTAAAGTTTGCATCTGTAATGTTATTCACTATAGTCATTTGTGCTGGTGGTGGTGGTGGGATATGTATATCCAGGGCAATCAGTGTGTGGTCAGCTCACAGTAGTTGATGATGTAGGCCATACAGTACCTAGATACAAACCCCCAGAGTGAGGAGGTGCTCTTGACCTGAATCAGTGTTCTGACTGCTGGGGTTTGGTAGTATGTCGTATGGAGTGTGCCAGGTACTGTTGCACAGTTGCTGGCTGAGCACTGATACCTGGCCATTTACATGTGTATCCACCAATAGACAGACAGATGCTATATATGTGAGATTTTTTGTATCATAACAGTCGAGTAGCATGTGTAGTATGTGTGCCAAATTCTGCTGACATATATTGCTGATATCAGGCTATTTTCTTTCTCAGGTACATGGCCCACCCGAGGAATCCCACTTACTCCACAGCTGAGGATGAGGAGATACACCAGAGCCTGGTGCAGGATTATGCAATACTCTTTCCGCACTACCAGAATCAGCAGGAGAGGGCTGCACTGTGGCAAGACCTTGTCCATCGGTAAATGACATAGGCACGCATAATAGGACATATGAGCAGATGCGACATCACTGCAGTGATTTAATCAGACATGTCCGTCGCGGCGCGTCGGCTATCCACAGGCAACAGGTCACCACAGGTGGTGGGTATACACATCCCCCACTCACCAGACTGGAGGGACTACTCATGAGTGTAGTGGCTCCAGTCCGCAGCAACAACAACAGCAGCAGACATGCATTATGATGGAGGCTGGAGCCATGCAGCAGCAAGACAGTGAACGTGCAGGTAATATGCCATATGTATAGTTGACTGTTGTGTACACTGGCAGTTAATGCATGTGTGAGGTGTGTCCTTGGTTTGTAGCTGTCACCATAGTATTTAATGTGCAAGTGTGATATCCTCAATATTAGCAGCTGACCTGTGAAAGGCAACTATTGTACTACTGACCTGTATCATACTCAGTAACAATGGCACAGTTGTCCCCACTCCCATTATTTTCTTCACGCCTGCAGGTCCCTCTGGTATAACAGCAATGCAGCCTATCCATGCTGGTGTGTGTGTATTAACAATTCCTGTAATAGTCTTGATAGTAATAGTACTATTTGGCTCACTTAGTGCTCTTTGTATGCATGTAGGTGTGTCTGTGTCTGTGTGTTGATATCACGATACCGAGTACTGTACAATTGTGTGAAACTGTGTGCATGTGTGCATGTGTGCATGTGCGCACCTGTGCATGTGTGCACGGTGCATGTGCACCTGTGCATGTGTTCATATGTGCATGTGTACGCATGCATGTGTACATGCTGTGCTGTAACTACATGTGTGCACCTGTGCATGTGTGCACCTGTGCATGTGTGCACCTGTGCACCTGTGCATGTGTGCATGTGTGCATCACTGGTAACGTAGACATTGTAAACTGTGTTTCCTGTTTCCCTCCCACAGGTTCTGGTGCTGCTCTGGTGTCATGTAGCAAGGAACCTGAATCAGGTGCCGTAGGTACTGATAATGATGACATCTGTGTAATGGCACAGGAAGGTATGCCAGGGTCCGCCATTGGTCAGCTGATTGACGGTACACAGCTGTCGACCCCATCAATGCGCACAGTTATCCTGCCAATACACCCTTTGTCACCAATGTCCCTAGGTGATGGACAGCATACAGTGGGCATTGACCAGGGTAATGTGGTATCTGTGGCACATGCAATGCGAGGTGCGTCCCAATTGTAGGTGTCACCATAGTATTTAATGTGCAAGTGTGATATCCTCAATATTAGCAGCTGACCTGTGAAAGGCAACTGTTGTACTACTGACCTGTATCATACTCAGTAACAATGGCACAGTTGTGCCCACTGACATTAGTTTCTTCACGTCTGCAGGTCCCTCTGGTATAACAGCAATGCAACCTATCCATGCTGGTGAGTGTGTATTAACAATTCCTGTAATAGTCTTGATAGTAATAGTACTATTTGGCTCACTTAGTAGTGCTCTTTGTATGCATGTAGGTGTGTCTGTGTCTGTGTGTTGATATCACGCATACTGAGTACTGTACAATTGTGTGAAACTGTGTGCATGTGTGCATGTGTGCATGTGTGCACCTGTGCATGTGTGCACGTGTGCATGTGTGCACCTGTGCATGTGTTCATATGTGCATGTGTGCACGTGTGCATGTGTGCACCTGTGCATGTGTACATGTGTGCACCTGTGCATGTGTGCACCTGTGCATGTGTGCATGTGTGCACCTGTGCACCTGTGCATGTGTGCATCACTGGTAATGTGTAGACGTTGTAAACTGTGTTTCCTGTTTCCCTCCCACAGGTTCTGGTGCTGCTCTGGTGTCATGTAGCAGGGAACCTGAATCAGGTGCCGTGGGTACTGATAATGATGACATCTGTGTAATGGCACAGGAAGGTATGCCAGGGTCCGCCATTGGTCAGCTGATTGACAGTACACAGCTGTCGACCCCATCAATGCGCACAGTTATCCTGCCAATACACCCTTTGTCCCCAATGTCCCTAGGTGATGGACAGCATACAGTGGGCATTGACCAGGGTAATGTGGTATCTGTGGCACATGCCTCCCCACACAGCAGCCATGGGCATGGCTCAGAGATGGTACCACACAGACAGATGTCCAGGGGTTCTTGTGGGAGCATCCATGGGCGTACTGCCCTTGTCAGACGTGCCCACAGAGGTCTTACAACCTCAGCTATGTTTCGGGCTGTCATGCAGGCACAGTCACGTATGGAATGGTACACCAGACAGGGTCTGAGGGTGCTGACAGCATGTGGCACAGCCATGACTGACAGTATGTGTGACATTGCGGCTGCCATCCGTGATTTCACCGATGTCATAGACAGACGTTGTGGGGACATATTAGACCGGTTCCACAACTACATGTCCATGAGCCGGGGCGATGGTGGGTGGTTGAGGCATCGACGTGGCCGTATGCCAGCAACAGCAGCAGCTGGCAGTCATCGTGGATAACAACAGGGCCGCGGATGCCCCCGTAGTGCCAGCAGCAGCCCCAGCAATGCTGGGTCTGTGCTGTCATCAGACCGCCCCAGGAGACCACGTGCACGTGGCTCTGGCCAGGCCCGACAGGGATCTGTGCCCAGTCAACGAACACCTGCTTCTGATGACAGTACCCAGTCTGGGTTGGTACCGGATACGGTCTGTAGCACCCCTGCAAGGCACAGGTACCATGTCCATGGCCAGAGACACTGATCTGTATGACCTGGCAGGTACAGTCTGTGGCTGTCCACAAACACCAGTATATGGCAGCCATGAGGTGGAACTGTGTGCATCCATACACACATGCAAATTGACAACACCTAGGGCTACCACATACATGCACACACTGCATCAACATTGCCCCACCTTCTACTGCTGTCCCTCACCAACACACATACACATACATGTCAATCGGTGGTATCGGTGGCTGACTCAGGCATACCAAGTTCACACCCTTTGCATATGATGAAACTGTGCCACCTCCTGCAATCTGTAACAACTGTGCAGGTACAGGTTAACATGTTGCTGATGCACAGGGTGACCACATAGATGTGTAGTAATAGTATCATGTTGTTAACAGTACTGTGTGCTGAATTAATTGTGGGTATATAACAGCATGCCTGATGCAGTAAGTATGTGATTGTCATGTCCTGTTGTCTACACCCATGGTAAGTACCATAGTGTATCACCTGCACATGTTGGCATACTGGTGGTAATGATGTCAACAGAAGGCTACATACATAGGTAGCACAGGGGATAAGGTAATGAATGTAGTAATACACAATGATGGACATGTAAATTGCAAGTGCATGTTGCCCACACTGGACTCTGCAATGCAGATGTTTGAGGATGTTGATATGTGTGCAGTACTACACGACTGGTACAGGACACACAGGAGCACCCTAGCACTGCATGCTCACATCTCATACCATGCTAGACAGCCCCAACACACAAAACTAACTGTCACAGGAGGGAGAGTCCCCATATATGTCAGGGATACTGTGGTGGCAGGCCAGGTAGCATACATCCTACTAAGTATGGAACCACTGAGTGAAGGCTCAGTGTCTGTTATTTGACATGTGTATTACTGCAGGTATGAGCACATGGGTTTCCATCCAGTTATTGTACATCCTGACAGTACATGGTCTGTACACTTGTGTGCACTGAGACTGGACCCTAGCCATCTGACCCGTGTATTTCCATGTACATGTGCATAGTGCCTGCATATTTGCAGTGTTACCTACTGGAAGTGGTACAGCTTGTTTGTTGTACAATGGACTACATGCAGCCCTGTTTACTGTAGCTTTGTTTGCATGCATGTTTGCTTGCAATTACCCTGGAATACTGATCACACCTGCAATGCATAGTTATAGAGCTTCTGTGGACTCCTAGTGCCATCTGCATAGCTTACTATATGTATGTCCATGTCCCACTTGACAGGATGTCACTGTTTGTCCTGTTCACATGTACATTGCCTGTGACACAGTGCATATGACTTACCTGGCATGTGTCCACGTGAGCTGTCATATATGCTACTGCTAACTAATCACAGGCACTACACCTTCACATATTCATCTTCTGTTGAACTACCTGCTTCGCTAGGGACGGCCTGCACCTGTCACTCCTGGGCTTTCAGATATTGGCAAAGGCTCTTGCTACCCCCATAGTGCCTATGTTAGGCAAGGCTCAAATGACAAACCCACCTTCATAGGTATCACAAGGGATAAGAAACTAAGAGTAATGCTACCCAACGCCAGAAGTCTAAACCTCCAGATGCATGCGCCCGAAACTCTCCTTGGCATGGAGAACATCGATATCTGTGCAGTAACAGATGCCTGGTTCAGGGCTACTGAGAGCACACCAGCACTACCAGGTTTAACCTGGTTGATTTCTTTGAAACAGTCACCAAGGCCATTGACGAGGGGAAGGTGGTTCACGCAGCCTACCTGGACCTCGCAAAAGCCTTCACAACAATACCCCACTTGGGCATTCTAGAGAAGCTCACCAGCTTAAATATAAGCCCCTATGTCACTAGATGGATTGCACAGTGGCTCAAGGACAGAACCCACATGGTTAGAATTGCTGGAGCCATGCCAGACTCCAAACCAGTTATGAGTTGTGTCCCACAAGGCTCAGTCCTGGGACCTCTCTTGTTTGGTATATATTTAATGGAGGTACAGGCCAACACGGATGGAATGTGGCTGACCAAATACGCAGATGACTGCGAACTGGCCACCATAATCGACTCTCCAGCCGACACAAGCATCTTCCAAAGGGGCATCATAGAAACAGACAACTTGTACCAGAGCCATGGCCTTCAGCTGAACAGTGTTTAGAAAGGGAAATGTGCATCCTGTAGTCTGTTCACCTAGTTGCCAAAAGGGACATTTCCCTCACACACACTAACCCCCCTCAGAAAAAAACACACACTTGCCATTTGCAGGATTCTAACCCCTGTCTGACTATTTTATGACACTCAAGACAGACACATTAGCAGAGTGTGCTATTCGCATTTCTGGGAGTTTTTTTTTCTCTTGCTGTACTTATAGGGTGCTGACATCATCAGTGTTTAGAAAGGGAAATGTGCATCCTGTAGTCTGTTCACCTAGTTGCCAAAAGGGACATTTTCCTCATCCACATTAACCCCCCTCAGCTAAACACACACACTTGCCATTTGCAGGATTCAAACCCCTATCTAACTATGTTATGACAGATGCATTAGCGGAGTGCACTATTCGCGTTATTGGGAGGTTTATCTTCTCCTGCTATACTTATAGAGTGCTGACATCATCGGTGTTTAGAAAGGGGAATGTGCATCCTGTAGTCTGTTCTCCTAGTTGCCAAAAGGGACATTTTCCTCACACACAATTCCCCCTCAGACAAGCACACACACTTGCAGGATTCAAACCCCTATTTAACTATGTTATGACACTTGCGCCGGACGCATTAGCAGAGCGGGCTATTCGCATTATTGGGATGTTCCTCTTCTCCTGCTATACTTATAGAGTGCTGAAATCATGGATGTTTAGAAAGGGGAATGTGCATCCTGTAGTGTGTTTTCCCAGTTGCCAAAAGGGACATTTCTCTCCCACAGACTTACACACACACCAACCCCACTCACACACACTGAGCATTTGCAGGATTCAAACCCCTACTTAACGATGTTATGAAAGACGCATTAGCGGAGCGCGCTATTCACATTACTGGGAAATTTTTTTTCTCCTGCTGTACTTATAGGGTGCTGACATCATCGGTGTTTAGAAAGGGGAATGTGCATCCTGTGGGGAGGCAGACGCCAAGCACACTCTGGCTAAGCTGTCATTCCCTAGGGCAAACAGCCAAGTGTTGACCTCTACACCCATATGTTTAATTGTCAAATGCACATAATTTGTTGCTGATAGACTGTTTGCACATCTTTATTGCCATAGCATTCCCTGTTTGTATGAACAACTTGTGCATCTGTGGAAGATGTTTGCATATGGGAGGGATCCACTATATCACGTATTTCTCTGTAGTCATTTAACTGTGTGCACTGGGCAGACTGCTGTAATGTGGTTGGTTCCTGGAATAACACGTGAAAATACCAGATATGTGTGTCCAACTGCTAAACTGAGATTTGGCCTAAGTGTGTGAGCATGCCCAGTTCAGCCTTCCCATGGCATGTTGTCTGACATATGTCTCATTTATCAAAGTGTGTGAGCATGCCCAGTGTGAGCATTCCATATGTTGAACTCTGCAGCCCACCACATTTGTGGATGAGTGTGAACTTCAACAAATATCACCCGTTTATGGTTGTGTGTTGTGTGTCATGTTGTGTAGTTACTGTACAACTGCTTTGTGTGTGAATACAACAGGATTATACTGTGCCTGCAGTGTTTGCATGGGATACTTTGCATACAGTTGTCAACATCCTTTCACACTGACCTAACACTGTAGTACTGTATAGTGTACTGGTAGTACTTTGACTGTGGTGGACAGTATCCTGGGCTTTAGTGCTATCACTGCTTTACATTTCGATAGTGAGCCTGGTTAGGGGCCAGTTGTGTACATCTGACCATGTTGCATTCTGTTCAGATATGAACTACTTAAACCAGGCTTGTCCAACATTGGTAGTGTATTCCACAACATAGGTGTACATTTGCAAACACTAGCGATGTGCCCTAGTCCATGTCTAATGCTAGTTGGAGAGTGTGTTTGTCCTTCAACACACATTGTAAGTGGAGTTTGCCATGACATATGTCATGGTTAGTATACTGTGCCTCTCTCTACCTGTGACATGACAGTGATACCCAGGATAAAGCTACCATCTCCCATCCATTCATCAAGATTCCTATTGAGGAAAATTGATAAGTGACTCTATGGGTAGCCTGTACTGGGAGTTCACTCATGGGTGGGGTGGCTTCTGTGTTATGGATCATGCAGTACAGCTTGTCCTATGTAAGTCAGTGCTGGGGTTCAGGTCTCTCATGTGCATAGCTCACTGCCATTCAGATTGTACAAGGTGCAGCATGTTTATTGAAACCAGCAACACAGGCAACACATGGCATCTGTGCAAGCTCTTTGATACTCCTGGTGAGGTACTGTTGGGGACTTTACGGTTGATGGAGGTGTCTGCTGAGGTACATCCCACAGGGGCTATTGTAGTCAATTGTATCGCTGATGAAGGATGACTGCAGAGCCACAATGACCTCCCCTTATCTAGATCTGACAACCTTAATGATTAGGTGGGTATATGGTATGTTTCTGTAAACACTACAGCACATGTTTGTCCAATGCAGGATATCTATCACCTTGTGTCCCCAGGTCTCTCATTACATGTTAACTACATAATGGGTTAACACCTATGTGGTAATTGGTGGGCACTTACTGTATATCCACGGGGGTTGACTATACACTTTTCTGCAATTAGCTTGCTGACTTGGCTATGGCACCAGTTGTCTGTTTCTATGTGGCCCTTTTGTGGGATGCTTGTGTCAGCTGGTGGATCATATATGGTGAGCAGTTTGTAGTCCTCTGCAAACATGTTCAGACACAGTCCTTCTATGTTTGCCTGTACCTATGGGACATATATACCAGACGAGGGAGATCCCAGGACCAAGCCTTGTGGGATGCCAGTTATATCTGGTTTGTAGTCTGACATGGCTGCAGCATGTCTGACCATGTCTGTTGTGTCCTTGGTCTGGTTTGCAACCCCTCTACTGACATAGGGGTTTATATTTAAGCTGGTGAGCTTATCTATAATGAACACGTAGGGTATTGTATAGAAGCCTTTGCAAGGTCCAGCTATGCTGTTTGGACCACATTGCCCTCATCAATGACCTTAATGACTGTTTCAATTGAGTCAAACATGTTTAGGGGCAGGATCTGCACTTAAGAAAGCCACACTGAGTAGGTTCCGGTGTCAGTAGGTCCCCAATATCTTTATGTCTGTGGTACATGCTGATCCTTTCCATAGCTGTGCAGACCGAACTTCTCAGGATTCTGGGGTAGTAGTTTTCAGTATCCATTCAGGCAACACCTTTGTTGAGAAGGACCACTGTTGTTGTACACTGCTCTTTGGGTACATATTCTGTGGTAAGGCTGACATTGAGCAGTAGTGTGATTTGGCATTCCATTCATCTTGGAGTCCATGTTGCACTCAGCCCAGGACACCATCTCATACCATTGCTGCTGTGTGTTTTGCTTTGTAGATGCTGGCTGTTACCTCAGCATCTGCAATGTCAGGGGCCAGCAGTCTGCTGGGATAGATATTCTGCATTCTGGGGGGGGGGGGGTTCACTGCACCTGTCAGGATGTATGTTGGCAATATGTGTGTGTGTTTGTGATATTTGTGTGATTCAGAGCAAATCTGTGAATTCCCAACATGGTTCCTACCATCAGTTGTGAAAGCCTTGGGATTATCCTTAGTGTCCTTTACAATTTGTATCTTCATAGGTTCATAGGTTCATACTAGGCTATCCACCCTAGGGCATTTGTTAGCATAGCCAGAGTGTATGTGGCTTTTGCCACCCCTTGCTATGTGAATATTATGGCCATTTATGATTTGCTTTGCTGTGCCTCTGTCTGGACATGACACAGTGAAGACCCCCAGTGTAACTCTATAATCATCCATCCACTTGGCAAGATTCCTGTTGAAGAGTGTCAGTGAGGGGCTCTGCCTAACATGGAGTGGGATTCTGTTCCAGGGTGTGGGGAGCCTCTGGATTATGTATCTGTCCCACCAGCACATCCTATTTCATTATTTGTTGAGGTTGACATCTCTCACTCTCACAGCTCCGATGGCTTTGAGTTTTCTGGGGTGGAGCATGTCCATTACTCCTGTGTTGGGCATGGCCTTCTACAACAGGCATGCAATGCCTCTGTGTAGGCAGTATGTGACTGCATTCAGCTGGGGTGTCTACAGCCAGGCAGCATATGACATATATTTGAGACCCTTTATCCTCTTGGTGAGGTACCTTTGAGGTCTTTCTAACTGCTGCAGGTGTCAGGTAAGGTACATCCCATATGAGGCATTGTACTAGATTATGGGTGTGATAAGAGAACAGTATAGGGGCACAATGACCTCTGTTGACGTAGATGTGAATCCTTTCCTGATACGGTGTCAAATGTAGACAGTCTTCCTAGCCACATTGGCAATGTGAGTGTCACATAACAGGTTACTGTCCACTTGTGTCCCTAGGTCCCTGATTACTCCTTCCATACATAATGGTTTACCACCTATGTGGTAATTTGTGGTACCTTGTTTGGTATTTGGTGGGACATTCATACTGTCCAGTGTCTTCAGGACGGCTGGGTGGGGTTCCTGTGTGTGAGAGTGTGGTCTGTAGCATGCTACAGACTGTACAGCAGTCTTGCCTACAGTTAGTTGCACATGGGTGGACTCCAATGCCTTGTGCATTGTCAGTTACCTGGACGTATGGGTGTCTGTGCGGAATATGAATACTCACCCTCCTTTTATGTTTTGTTCCAGGTTTTGGGGCCATGACACATGATATGTGGTATAACCTGGTAGTGCCGGTGTGCTGTCAGGAGGCTTGCAGCAGGTTTCTGTCACTGCACAGACATCGATGTTCTCCATACTGGGGATGGCCTTGGGAGCATGCATATTGGGGTTTACACATCTGGCATTGGTCAGCATTACCCTTATGTTTCTTTCCACTTATGTTTTCTAGGGTGGTGGGTTAGTTTTTTCAGCCTTGCCTACAAAAGGCTCTATGGAGGTGGCAAAGGCCTTATCCAATATCCAGACGCCCAGGGGTAACAGGTGCAAGCCATCCCAAGAACAGCTGCGTGGCTTGTCAAGCATGACATCCCAAGCAGACAGACATTGATCCCCTTGAATGACACCAGTAAGTGTGCCACTTGCTATGACTGATCATTCCGTGTTTGTACTGTGGCATTATTCTTGGTAAGCGTAGGATGCTGCAAACAGTGAGTGTCATACCGGCCTGGACTACATAATCAGAGAGCTCATCTATGTCTCTTTTCATGTAGTCTAGGGAGGTACATCTCAGGTCATTCACACCAGCATGGACTATGACTGCATCATATTTCTACTTGCTTTGGAGTGACCTGCATACTTCTGTTATGTGGCGTATTGTGGCAGCCTACAGGCAGCTTACTGTACCCTTTCCCTTGTTCAATCTGGTGTGCGGGACAGCAGTGTGTCTGACTATGGAGTCACCTATTACAACTGTATCAGGCATGTTGTTTCTCCTTCTGGCCTGTGACTGTTTGGCACACCAGCTTTGTGTACTATGTGTTGCATGTGCTATGTTTGGAGGTTGTTTGATTGGGTGTCTGCTTTAGAGGCCTCTGTTGGTGTGCTGTGTTTGTAATTTGTGCCTCCGGGAATGTGTTTATGTGTTTGGTTTGCAGTTGTGATAGGTCTATGTGGGACTGTGTTTGTGGTGTGTGTGGTTACCTTCTCCTCCTGACTAGTTTTGGAAGTACTGAGTTGAGGGAGCTCAGCCTCCAGTTTGGATAGATGGTTGCATCTCTCACATATATTTGTATTTCTTGGGTGGAGTTGGGGGTTGTCTGTGTACTTGGGGCAGGTGTAACATTGCCTCAGGATTCACAGATTCAACTTGTTGTTGCTGGCCTTAGTGGATTGTATGTGTGGACAGATTTTATTGCCATACTACTGATCAGTGATTACTTCATTGTTTATGTTTGCTCTATCATGTAGTAGCTTCCTCATTCTCTTGCATGGTTTGGTTATGGCTGGTTTCCACCATGCCAGATGCCTGCATGTATGGCATTGTGTCTTGTTTTAATTTAGGATTGCATAATCCAAGCATTCCTGGCAGTGTTCATGGAATGGCTGTATTACAGGTTCTGAGGTGTGGCCCATATTTTGCACCTGCACAGGACCTTTAGTGGATTCCACATCAGTTTGGAGGAGTGCAAATATTGCTTTATACATGTTTTCCACTGTGGTTTTCTGGCCAGGGACTGTGGTCAGGATTTGTATAGCCAGTGTGATTACTCTATGGTCTGGTTTTACCAGTGAGCAATACACTTCTCGTCTTGCCATCCATTACCCATGTTGCTGATTATCACATCCAGTATGCTTAACCCTCTTGTGGGAGTGGTACGTTGTTCCTGGGCCTTTTGGTTTATGGATTCTATGAACTGTTGGAGCTAGTATAATGCTCCCAGTCTATGTCTGGGTATTTTCAGTCACCCAATATAATGTGGTTTGGAGGACTTGATATATTCATGTATTCTAGCATAGGCCAGGTGCAGTTCCTGGTGTTGGGGCAGTAGTCTGTAGCAGGCTATAAACTGGGGGGCAGTTTTAGCCACTGTTACTTGACCATGGCTAGTCCATGCTGCTTCTTGTTGTGGTACCAACATGGGGGTGTGGTTGTCCTTAACAATTCTTGCTAGTCACCCTCCTTTTGTAGCTTGTTCCATGTTTTGAGGCTGTACAGCACAGTATGAGGTGTAACCTGGTAGTGTTAGGGTGCTGTTGTGAGCCTTGACTTAGTTTTCTGTTACAGCACAGATATCAACATTCTCCATACTGGCTGAGTTTAGACTGCATGCATCTTGCTGTTTCGACTTATCCCTTATCTTATTCTTATCCCTTCTGATACCTATGGAGATAGGATTGTGTTTTGAGCCTTACCTATTCAGGGCACACTGTGGGTAACAACAGCCTTTGCCAGTATCCATACGGCCTGCACTGATAGGTGCACGCCAGTCCTAGCAGGTGGAGCATCATGTCATGCTCAGCATGTCATCCCAGACTGGCACACATTGGATTCCCTTTGACTAACTGCGATACTTCAGTCAATTATTGCACTTGATCATCTCATTGTCATATTGTGGCATGATGCTTGGTGAGGGTAGGATGTTAGTCAGGGTCCTCAGGTGTGCATATAGTACATGGTGTTACATTACTTAACACATGGCATTCATGCCTCAGGTGGTGCTGCAGGGCTGCCTCTGTCGGATGCGCATATTACACTTCCCTGTACATGTTTGTGAGCAGGTCATGTCATTGTAGGCATCCATGTTATAATTTGAGTGAGTCAGAGGGGGTATCATTCCCAGGGTTCCTACTGAGCCAGTGTATGTGCTATGCGTTGCCTCTTTGCCAAGGCCAGGGCATACTGGGCACGCCTCCTTCTGCCTACTGGGGCAGGCTCAGGTTGTTCCTCCTCCGAGTCACGCTCTGCCTGTGATGGCCTTGGCAATGGTGGGGGGCTGTTTGGCCCGGCCTTATGGTGGTCCTGCTGCAGCTGTTTTCGCAAGATCATATTATGTAGCATAGCACATACCATGACAATTTGGGTACATGTAGTTGGTGTGTACTGCAAGGCTCCACCAGATGTGTCCAGATACCGGAACCGTGACTTGAGCAGCCCAAACACACGCTCCATTACATTACGTGTTTGTGCGTGTGCCTCATTATGGCATTCCTGTTCAGGTGTGTGTGCGTTTCTGATGGGTGTCATCAGCCACGGCTCCAGTGCATAACCTGCATCCCCCACTAGGTGTCCATGCGGGATGTCCCCATTGGCAAATGTCTGGTACAGCTGTGTCAAATGCCAGATGTGGGAATCATGGTAGCTCCCAGGACAGCCAGCACAGATATTTATTATTATGCCCTGGGCATCACACACGACCTGGCAGTTGATGGAGGGGAAGCCCTTGCGGTTGATGTATGCCCTACCCCGCTCACCGGCTGGTGCTTTGATGCGTATGTGCGTGCAGTCTATTGCACCCACTACCTCAGGGTATTCCGCTATTTGCTGGAAGAGACGCATATTGCTGGCCAATACCTCACGGGCATTGGGGAAATATACATGATCACCGACATGTGCTGACATGGCATCCAGCAACTGGTGCAGTACCCTGGAGGCTGATGCCTGTGATATCCCCATTATATCACCAGTTGGTCTCTGGAAGGTACCTGTTGCTAGTATTCTTAGGCCAACACATACCTTGGTTTCCACTGGGATGGGTTCCCCTCTGTTGGTTCTGTGTGTGAGGCATGGCCTGCACAGCTCCACTATTTGCTGCAGGAGGTCTCTGTCCACTCTATAGCGCTCTACTATCTCCAGCTCATGTAACCCGTGGTAGGTGACCCTGGGCCTGTACACTCTTCTCCGTCTCCTCACTGTGGGTTGTCTGGCACCATCTGCATTGTCACTGCCCTCAGCAAGTCACCTATGTCTCATTATGACAGCTATGGCAGCCCCTAACATTTCTGCTCTGAGTTCAGCTTTTTCAGTTTTCACTTCTAATAGCTTACTCCTGTCTTGCAGTGTCTCTTGAGAGAAACATCCTGCACTGCTGTTTGCAGAGTTTTAAGTGCTGGGCTGGGCTACTATTCTGCCTGTGTAATTGCCTGCTTCTAATTGTTTTCACCTGCTAGCTCCAGCAGTATTCCCTGCTAGCTTCCTACTAAATCTGTTGCTTCCTTTTTCCTCTCTGTTTCCTCAGGGAGGAGCCGTGTGCAAACCAGCAGAAACACGCTCACAGTGGCTTACAAGCACGCACACATGCTTACACAGTTCAGATTCTGCTTATTCGGATTAAAACACGTGCACACCCACGCAAACAGTGTTAAACATCTCCCAACACGCTCCCACATGCTCAGTCTGCCTTACACGCGCGCACACTGCCTTACTCGCGCTTCATGGCGCGCACAAGGGCGCATGCACGCCCAGCAAGAAACTTTGGTGTAGGCAACAGTGTACACCTTCCATTTCTTGACTTTCTCATGCTTATCTAGTGGCACACCTCTTTCCATGGTATCTGTCTGACATCTGTCATGTAACTCTGACCTCCAATGAACTGCATTTCTTTCTACCATTCCCCCCTGTGATGTCACCTATCTCTTACTCTGTTCCTCCCCCTTTTGTAACTCTTACACTACTCAGACTGTGCTCATTTGCTATGTGACAGTGGAATTCAGTATCCTAACACTCATTTGCATCAGATTGCCTACTAATGCTTAGTTACATCTCTTAGACTCAGCTTCCCCCCTTAGCAACCACTACACGGTGGCCATGTTGGTTTTGGTCTGCTGGTCCCTGCATTGACATTCCATGTATTGCATAAAACCCACATTTGTGGGTTTATAACCTTCGTTTTTATGTTTTATACAGCGCAGCCCGTTTGCGTGGGGCTGCGCTGGGAAAAAAATATATATATTTTTAATATATTTGCATCAGGTTACCTTGCCAATGACCACACATTTGGCCATTGGCATGCTGCCTGACACATATGCACCCTTTATTTGGAGCTGACATGGCTCCATTGCGGTTTTTGCAGAAACGTACTCAGTTGTCAACTGAGTACATTTCTGCAGCTAAAACGGCTCTTACATGGGCTGTTCTGGGCTTTCTGGATCGCTAATCATCCTCATTTGCATGCTATTCGGCTGCAAGTGACGTGATTAGCTTATCCACGCCCACTCCGTGTAAGAGACGTTTTAGCTTGTCTCTTACATGGACTTTGGGCTGTTCCTGGATCGCGAAGGCTGCATGGAGTCTTACACTACTCTTAGACTCCGTGCAAGCCTTCGTGAATCCTGCCCATTATCTATTGAGTATAATTCACATCCTTTTATCCAAAAATCACCAGTTTTAGGAGGGATTAAGAGGGATAGAGCTAAAATCTGAGTCAAGATCATGGATATCCATGTAAATCAAGGACAGGTGGGAGGTATGCACCTATCAGCATAATGTATTGTGTCAAATCAGCACCGAGGATATCCAGTCTCTGGAATAACCTAGCTACAAATTATAATAACAAATGAATGTTGCTGGATCAGAAGTAGATACTTAACTTCTTTAGAAATATAAACTAAATTGAGTTATTTGAACAACTATTTTCATAGATGTACTTCTGTTTACAGGAAGTATGGAAAACTGTTGGCATATACTGTATTATCAAATAATAGGTACATAAATAATTTAAACCGTCTACATTTCATTTCTTTTAAGCATGCTAGCACTCAATACATTTCCTATCTTAGGTATGAAAAAATAGATATAATACAAATATGAAAAACAATTGTAGCAGTATGCATATAGAATGCTTTTAACAGGGATGCATTACTTTAATATGCATTCCATTGTAAATCAGCAATTAGCATTCTACAAATATTATATAAATACACCCAGGCATTCATAAATGTTGCATCTGTGATTGTGGCCAAGCCAACACTGCTTACTTTGCATGAATGGTGAGCCCAGGGGCTAATTAACAATACGCACAGCCAGGCAAGTTTGTGCAATGTACAGTTCTTCACTGCAGCCACAGTAGGGACACACAAGATCATGTGCACCTAAATCACAGCTGCAGTGAAGTACGAGCAGCTAAGTAAGCACAAGCTTCATGAAAAAAACATGCTGACAATTGGTAATACTTATGCGCTAATCTTTATTCTAACTCATGAATAAATATATAAACAGAGAAGATTCTTGTGAGAAGTAGAAAGTCAACTATGCCCAAGGTAAATTGTAGAAGAGGAAGCAGGGACACAGAAACAAACAAAAAATGTACACAAGACTGCAAAAAGAGGTGGTGACACAATCAGGAATGTAGAATACAATGGGGAAGGGAGTATGAGACATTCACACAGATATCACTCTCAAGGGATTGAATTAGAAAATGTAAAACTCCAACAGGATATGTGGGCACAGAGAAGGAACATTTATCTATCCAAACTAGATATGACATCAATAGAGTGTAAGCAGTTTACCTGTACTATCAAGCAGGTGTCATGAAAAAAAACAAACATTCAACACTGAGGGGTTTTGAAACTATGACCCAGTCACTGATACTCTACCAATCACTTCATTTGCTAGTGGAGCCATGGAAGCAGTCACACTCAAAAGTGTCAGAGAAGCATATATCAGGTGATTGTTACATATTAACATGGATGCATGAAAGACAGGAGAAGCATACAATCCTGAGAGGATTTCAGCCCACAGCCCCCTTCTTTGACACTCTGGCAAGAGCTTCAATTACAAGATGAGCTATGGAAACACTAAGACTTAAGGTGGCACTAAACTATATTTAGTATTTGCAAGCTGCTGCACAATAACAGTTCATTTTTCAAGACTGATGGCAGTGGAAGCCAGTTTACATAGTGCATGTCAATTACTGGACTTAATTGCTGCTGCTGTACAATGGGCAGTTCCAGTTATTCATAACTGTACATGGGGATCAACAGAGCTCTTCAGCATATGTCACACAAAGTATGACCACAGAAGGATAAATGATTTACTAGCCTGATATTGACATGCGTATGATCGTATGATGTGGTTATTTTATTTATTTTTTTGACCAGATTAAAGTTTGGAAATGGGAGTGGGAATGATCAGAAGGTGGTGTGGTGGGAGGGAAATATTTTTTTGTTTCTGGGACAGTTACCCATTTTATATATAAGAAGGAAAGCTCAAGTTGGGTTAGAAAACAATGGAAACAAGAGGAAGATAAGAGGTTTAGGTTAGGTAACGGGGGGAGACAGACATGACTGACAGGGTGTGGTAGGACTGTGAGGGGAAGGGAATACAATTAAAAGCAAAAAACGCACTTGCTGTGCTGAGATGAAGGAATTAATATGAGCAATTTGTAACAAGTTTATTTATCCACTTTTCATCTAAAGGACTTCATCAGAAAAAAAAACTTTGCATTCAAATGCAAATCTTTTTAAATAAAAAATATAAAAAGATAACAGAATAATTAAATCACAATTCAAAATTTTAAGGACACAAGCTGCTAAAAACACAGAAAAAAATACAGGAAAAAAATCATTGTCTCCACCATAACATTATATAAGTTTTCTAACTTTCATCCTTCTATCCTTAAGAAAGCACTTAATATTAATCACCTCATTTAAATCAGGTTCTTGGTCAGCTTGTAGCTTGATCTGCCACATAGTTCCTTTTTCTCTATAAAGTTCTTATGCCACCCCCCCCCCCCCTTAACTACTGGTGCTTGTTTCAACACACAAAAGAGAAATTTGCTAAAATGTGTACATGCACTACTGTGCTTGTACAAAGCATTATCAGGATTCTTAGTTCTTAAAGCAGAAGTGTGTTCCTTTATCCTTTTACTGAAGGCTCTTGAGGTCATAACTATGTAAAAGGCTTCACATCTCATGCATACTCGAATATAAACAATTCCAGTAGAAGTACAAGTGAACACCCACTGGCTGTCAGTACAATGTTACCATGTAGTAACATAATATAACTACCCTCATGTATATATCTGCAGGCAGTGCAGAACCCACACTTGTAGGTACCTTTCAGTCTATCAGTAAGGGGAGGTTAAACCAGAATACTATCATGCTGTAATAAAGTCTTTAAACTAAAATTATTTTTGCAAAGTGTTTTTTCCCCCACAGTCTACCATAAATCTACATTCCCTTTTTTAATCTGCCAGTTGGCCTGGATTAACTTCCTGATAGCAAAATTGTCTCCAGACATATCCAAAGCATAAACTAAACTGTTATTAATATTTGTATTTCAATTAGTAGTGGACACGCTTTTTGGACAATAAGAGGTTGATGTAAAATACAAGCTAAAAAATAAACTCTCTTGCTTCTAACATCAGCTAGACTAGCAGCTAAAACATAATCAGTATAACCTTATCCAGGAACAGAGAAATAAATTTAATTTCTTTGTCAAAATTATCTTCATCAGTCGTGAGCATGGAGGCTTGAAAAAACTGTCCACTGGGTATATTGTTCTCTATATGATTGCTGTTGTGGCGCAGGTAACAGTTGGAAAACATATATTTTCTAAATATGCTGCTTCCAAAAACTTCCAAAAGACCTTCCCTTAACATCCTATTTTAGCAGAATGCACCCAAAATGTACCTCCAAAACCGAGGTAGAAGAAGTGAATTTAAAAAAAATAGTAGCATTCAATTCATACAAGATTGTTTCACAGTCTATGTTATTTCCTTCTAAAATAAAAAATAAATCATCTACACAACGCTTAAAAAAAACACACTTTTTATGTAACTAGCAATAGTGGGGAGTACTTCACTCTCCTACCAGCCTAAAACTAGATTAGCAAAGACACACGCAGCCACATAACACATTGCAGTGCTGTTTACTTGTTGGTAATATTTATCATGAAACAAAAAAATTGTTTTCAAGTAGTATTTGTAAGAGTGAACAGATAAGATTCACTTTATCAGTAAAAAAAAAAAAAGATTTAAAAAACAAACACAGTCTGATATATTTGACTCCTATTTCCCATGGTATGCTAGCAAAAAGAGAAGCAATATCTACAGTGAACATAACCAATTTTTTCCATACATAAAATTGTCATTGGTTCCTAATGTGTTCTAGGAAATCCCAGGAATAATGTAGATTAGAATTTAAACTAACAATCAGGGGGGTTAACAATGGAGTCCACATGCAAAGATATTCCCTCTGTCACACAGCAAGGGAACACAATGGTGAAGGAGAGATCAGACAGATGGAAAACAATGATGGGGGCAGGACTGAATATCCAAATGAGGTAGGGGGAAAGGACTGTGAGCTCACAACTGTAGTGTCTATCATATGTAACCCTTTGGGAGATTCCTTGCTACCCTGGATACTGTCACCACTGGGCCCTGGCTTAAATGGTGAGGAGAGTATTAAATAGGGAAGCTACTCAATGAGTTGCTGCAGCAGGTTCTCCATTTGGCCAGTTTGGTAATCCGATCTTTTGTCTGTAATATTCTCTACAAACCCTTCCATCTGCTAATGAGTGGCAATGGTATCTTCTGCACTCACACTACCATCAGTGGGTTCAGCGTTACTAGTGCCACATGCAGAGCTACCTGACGTAGGTGGTGCAAGTAAGGCAGGAGGTGTGGATACAACTGCGACCCAAATATGCTGCTTGCTTCAGGTGCTGTTTGTGCTGCTGCCAACTGTGGATAGGTGGGGGAGACTGTCCTTGCTGTTCAGATGGGTGCAGGTCATTGTGCTTCTGCTTATAACAGTAAAAGAAACTGAGCAAAACAAAATAATAAACCAAATAAATGTATGTAAGAGAGAGGGTAGTGACAGGGTATGGGCAGGGGAATACACATACAATGAAAAACTGAAGTTCTTATTATGTTGATTCTGATATAGTTAATGTAATATAGTTGATGGGCCACAAAATGCTCACATGTTAGTATATATATATATATATATATATATATATATATATATATATATATATATATATATATATATATATATACATACATACATATACATACATGCATACATACATACAATGGAAGGGGTAACAATTATCGAAAACCTACATCATGAGCAGTCTGACTGATTGAGGATTAACATTATGAGCTATACATACAGACTAAACGGTGCCTGTAGGCAGAGATGCAGTTGTGATATCTTAGTCTAATTTTCATATACAAAGAAACAAGCTGCTCAGACATATGTTTTTCAGTCACAGGTAACAGGCAAAGGAAACAGTTTCATACTGAATCAATGATTAACTTCAATATTTGGACCATGTAATGCTGCTGTCATACTAATGAAAAAGAAAAATAAGTCAGAAACATTTTTATGAGAACACAACTGTGGTGTGTGTGGTTGGGATTTGAACTCACAAACATACAGTGTGATAACAGAGTCTTAACATCCTGACCCACTTTTTACAAACACACTAATAACACTGAAGAATCATACTTATACCTTTGAGCTATGACAGCACAGATAGAAGTGGCACTGGTGTATGAAAGTTATACATTTGTTTGAATAAATCCTTGCTGCCATTAATATTAAAAACAATACATTATGAAGTATGTATTCTCACCCTGGTGCTCTTGTGGGCCATCCAGTCTACTCCTGTACAAAGCTGCCTATTCCATTCAATATCTTCAGGGTTATCTAGATAAAAAGTGCAGTGTGTAACATTTGTGGATGGCATGCAGTACCAGCTTAAAGGTGTATCTATATTAATATTTATTATTTTTATTTTTTATTTTACATTTGTTTACTGGGAAAGTCCGACTGGACAGAGCTGTCCGTTTTCAGCAGCGGCCTGAGGACAAAATCTCCAGAACAATTGCTAACATACTATACATATGATATTTACACATTTAGTTATAAAAATATAGCAGACAATAACATATGATTGCATAAGATATTTACATAAGCATAGTGGTTTAGACATACAGTTAAAAGTTTAGCAGGTAGTAACATTTGATTGTTGCTCATACAGTATGTTTAGTAGAGATAATCTTGAAGATGTACTGAAGATAAGACAAGAAAGGATAAACTAAAAAAGGAAGAGAATATAGACAAGTTCATATAAGGTGCATTGACATTTTAAGGGAAAGCTTCTCAGCTTATTCTAAGGGAAGAGTTAGTGGGTACAGATGGGGCAGTGGGGAGTAGGCAGCAGTGGGTTGGTAAGTAGCATGTGATAATATGTAGTGCATCTGTGGGAGTTTTAAAGAGGAGGTCGGATAGTGGTGGTTAGGGGAAAGGAGTTAGAATATGCCAGCCAGGTGCTAGGCAGTTACGTGTAACATGTGATAATATATAGTGCATCTGTGGGAGTTTTAAAGAGGAGGTTGGATAGTGGGTAGGGGAAAGGAGTTAGAATATGTCAGCCAGGTGCTAGGCAGTTACAAATAACGTGTGATAATATATAGTGCATTGTGGGAGTTTTAAAGAGGTTGGATAGTGGGTAGGAGAAAGGAGTTAGAATATGTCAGCCAAGTGTTAGGCAGTTACAAGTAACATGTGATAATATATAGTGCATCTGTGGGAGTTTTAAAAAGGTTGGATAGTGGGTAGGGGAAAGGAGTTAGAATATGTCAGCCAGGTGCTAGGCAGTTACAAGTAATGTGTGGTAATATATAGTGCATCTGTGGGAGTTTTAAAGAGGAGGTTGGATAGTGGGTAGAGGAAAGGAGTTAGAATATGTCTGGCAGGTGCTAGGCAGTTGGTTGACCAGGAGTTGTTTAGGTGGGAAATAAGCTGTTTTTTGAAGATGTTTTTATCAGGTTGCACCCTGATTTGTAGTGGTAGGGAGTTCCAAGTCTTGGCAATGTTGCTAAAATACAGGGAGTCACCAGAGCTGTAATGACTTTTGGAGATTTCGATTAATGCCTTGTTAGTGGATCTAAGTTTCTCTGTTATTGGAGTAGAGGATGATCAGGTCTTGTATGGCTGAGTTTTGTCAGGTTGGTACAGTATTTGGTGAGCTAAAGAAGTTGGTTTAGAGCTGAGGTGTTAGGGAGTTCCAGCCTGGAAAGCTGTTTTATGGCGTGACAGTGGTGGGTGCGGAAGGAGGATTTTGTGACAAATTTTGCTATTTTGTTGTAGCATACTTATAGCTTGTTTAAATCACTCTTGTTTAGATTAATTAGGACAGGAGAAGCATACAGTAAGGGAGAGAGTAGATGGGTATGAACTAGGGTAACTTTACTGTTGCTGGTTAGGAAGTTTTTACATCTGTAAAGAGTACCTAGTTTTTTGTTGATTTTGGTTATTGTATGAGCTATATGTTTGTCAAATTTCATATTATTGTCAGTAATGAACCCTAGTAATTTGGTTTGTGTGACGGGGGAGATAGGGGTATTATCTAATGCAGAAACAGAGAATGGGGGAGTAAGTGTTGCTGCGTTGGAAGGATGAAAGAGCATAAGTTGGGTCTTTTTAGGATTTAGTATTAGCTGGGAGTTTGTTGGCCAGGTTTCATTGGATGTAAAGGCTACTTGTGTCTTGATGTGAAGTTGGTGAAGGGTGAGGGCAGAGCAGATTAAGGTGGAGTCATCAGAGTATTGAACCAGGTTTGCTAGAGGGGTGGCTTTGTGAAGATTATTTGTAAATATAGTGAAAAGTAGGGGACCTAGGATTGATCCTTGAGGTACTCCTAGTTTTACAGGAAGTAGTGGGGAAAGGGAGTTTTTCCACTGAACAGCTTGTTGGGTTGGGAGAGATAGTCCTGAAACCATAATAAGGTGAGGGTAGTTCGTTTTAATTCTGCGAGTGATGTTATTAGTTTTGTATGGGATACAGTATCAAATGCCTAAGATGAGTCAAGAAAAACTGCAGACACTAGTTGGCCATTGTTGCATTTCATATTTACTAGGTTACTGAAAAGGATGAGTGCAGTGGTAGTGTTATGGCTGGGGTGGAATCCGTGTTGAGCTTCGGCATGAAGATTGTTGGAGAGGAGATGTGTTAGGACCCAGGTTTGGATACATTTTTCCATTATTTTAGCCAGTGGGGAAAGTATAGCTATAAGGCAGTAGTTTGTTAGGTCAGTGGAGTTGCCCCCTTTGTGAATTGGTATAATGTTGGAGATTCTCCAGATAAGTGACACCTTTTGTTCTGAGATTGATTTGTTAATGACTAAAGAGACTGGGTAGGAAATGGCTTTGGTGGCTATTTGTAGGAATTTGGCAGGTAGTTTCTCTACTGCTAAGGTGGTGGGTTTAAGTTTGGTTAGGTGTCTATAGATTGTGTAAGTTGGTACAGGTTGAAGGGTGAAGGAGTTAGCATTATTTGATGGGTTATATAGTATAGTGGGGATTGAGGAGTGTGGGTCTGTTGACAGCTTTAATATAGAGTTGATAAAGAACTCATTGAATTGAGTGGCTGTGTTTATAGAGGTGTGTCTATGTTTGGATGAGGAGTTGGTGATTTACCTGGTTGGAGAATACTGTTTATAGCAGTCCATAACTTTTGTGGGTTGGTATTGTACTTAGTTTGAATTTCACTACAGTATTTTTGTCTGTCTAGTCTGATTTGCTTTTTTACAGTGTTTCTCAGTTGTAAGAATGTTTGCCTATTAGGAGTAGTTTTGTTTTTGTGCCAGGTGTCCCATGCTTTGTCCCTTTTTAATAGCTCTACTTACTATATGCTGCTTAACTTCAACCTCCCATCATCCAAGGAGGTCAGGATTGTGCCATCTCATGTTACTGTAACGGTGACAGTGCTGTTCCCACATGTATGGGATGCTAGTTGCATGGGTGATAGCCTATATCAAACTGTTCCAGGCTTCAGCCTTATACTGAGGCCCTTTATAGCATACTGGGTGTAATCCGTATGGAAGAGATAAAGCAATATTTTGACCCCTCCTCCTCCTTATCTCTAAAAGGAGTACAATTCTCTCATTCTCCAACCCTGATGTCTCATCTTGAAGAATCTGAGGGGAAAAATTGAAGAGAAATGACACCAAAATCAGTTCTTTCATGTCCCATCTGTCATGCAGTGATGGACAACAGATGGCAGAAAATATAGGTAGTATATTATTATGGCTCACACTAGCATTTTAAGGTGAAACATGGCAGTCTTCAATATCTGTGTATTCTGTTAAGAAGGAATTCTCTACAGTGATTCATTGCGCAGATGATTACATATGGCAGTACAATTCCCCCACCACTAAAACCATACGATGGCCATACATGTGTGGAAATGCGTGCATGGTCCCAGTTGTGTGCATGGTATCGCGTACACATCCACAGAATGTTTACCAGGTGTGCTTATCATGAATATTGAGTAACTTAGAAACAATAATGTGCTAAGCCCTAATCATCATGCTGGCTATGCCCTTGCAACTCCCACTCTAATATCACCCACCCCATCCAACCACTACCTTTCTTTCCACTCCACTAACTACCATGATTATAGCAAGCTCAGATGCTCATAAGCCTAGTACTTATTCTACAGCAGGAACTTCTTATTGTAACATTTGTTAATGTCTGTTATGTACTTCACAGATAAAGATTCCAGTTGTCTACTGATGTACTATGTTCTTCATCTGTAAATATGTTGTAAGTAATTGCTATGTTAAATTGTTAATCGCATATGTAATCCAATGTAACTACTGTCTGTTTATTTTAACTGTGGAGCTTTTCTCCCCTGGTCTCCGCTGAAATGGACCTACATCCAGTCGGACACTCCCAGTTAACAAATGTAAATAAATAAATAAAAAATAAATAAATCATAATCAGAACATGCAGACAGGTGAATCTACACAATATTGCTATGACTAGAAGCACATAGCCTCACTGTTCTATGGAAGAAAACATTGGGACTAAGAGTGGATTCCTGTTTAAGGTGACTTCGGAAAATAATTCTTCAACCTAATCTATCTGCTTGTATAAGATAAGTGATTCTTCTCACAAAGCCATTCATTTGTAGCACTGGTACTTTTAACTGCTATTCAACTTGCTGACTATAAGAACTATAAATCTGTCAGTACTTTTAAATGTGTTGGCTAAAATGTACTGAGAGGGTGATTTCAAGGGTACAGCAATTAATAACTTGCAGGATTGTTAGACTAGATGGAAGAACATGCCTCTGAACTCATATTTAGAGTAGTGTTCAATACAATTTTAGTTTTGTATATAGTGCATATATGTCATTAGCCAAAATATTTGTAAAAGTGATAGTAACACGTTATATGTCTTTGGTCAGCTTCAGTTCTATAATTGTTTGGGGGAGATATGTGCTCAATAACCCTAGATGCCCTACATTTATTTGAAGGGTGCTGATATAGATATTTAACTGTCTGGCACTAATACAGAGTAATAAGTGGCCAAGGAGGATAGAAGTACTAGTAGTGTTGTTCTTGTCAGGGCCATGCAGGAAGAAGACTGGAAAATCCACTGTTTTCCATACCAACAGAGGAAAGTATAAAAAATAGGGCACCCAGAAAAAGAGTAGTGCATATGCTGGGACAACAGTATCCACACATATGTCCAAAGTCTCTGATACTGAGAATGAGGGGTATTCTATGCCCTCCATATCGATTGTTCTACGACATGCATGCAGCAGACCAGCCCTACCATGACCACATCAGGCTGAGATTGTCACCAATGTGAATGCAGTTTATAGGAAAGTCTTCAGGTATGAAACAGTGTGCTGCTGAGCCACTGAAATGATTTATAGTACCACACACAGATCAGAAACCATGGCATGAGAATGTAGAGCAACACTGGAGGAAAATCGAGTGTATTACTTCTCATGGAGACAGAGGAGTTCTTGGCTTCTCTTAAAAGAAGTACCTCCTCCACAAATTCCAATGGTGTGGTGCTGGAATTCAAGGCAGGGATGGCTAGGCTCCAGAGAATATAGGTATCAGCTCTGATAACAGGCCATCCCTGTGGCATGGTCATGGCTGTTGTCATATTGGCACATCTCCTAGCAGAAGCTGCTCAAGGTCATGCAGCACACCAGCATCTGGCCATAGTAATGATACAGCTAGTGAAACTCTCTGCACAGTGTGCTCTCATGAGTGAGGCCATGGATGAGATGCTGAACCTTGTATCATACATGCCCTAGACTTGTATGGCAAGGTTTGTTCATAGTGTATAGACCATGCCACAGTGTTGCAACTTGGTCTATAGACAGGGCCACAGTGCTGCTACTACTGCTGAGGCTGTATCCCTGCAGACATCACTCTCACACCACTACAATCTCTTGAACATCACACATTTCTACTGAACACAGCCTTTCTCAACATTAATCCCCCATAATGGTATTGACACTTCACATAAAAACACTTTTTTACTTTCATATTCCTCAGCACTCACACATTTCCCTGTGAAAGACTTGCACTCCTGCACTTCCTTCTCTACCTGTGCAAATGATGATAACTGTACCCTGACCATTTTACATTGTTACTTGGTTTGCCTATGCCTGATGTACAGCATGGCCAGCCTATGCATGGATAAGCACATCCCGCTGTTGGTATTTAATGTATCATTTTTACTCTAGTGTATCTGCTTAACTCTTGTATATTATGTTGCAAAGTTATGTGCTTCCTCCTTGCCAGTGCCATGACATACTGTGCCCACCTCTATCTTCTGTAATCTCCCCATTCTGCTGACTCTTCTTCTGATTCATCATATGACTCAGCTATTGCTGCTTGTTGAACTGGCCCTCCAAGTACCAACTCTGCTGAAAGTGCTTTGTCTATATAACATTGTGTAACATTGCACTTATTTATTTTATTTTACATTTGTTGACCGGGCTAATCTAGCTGGATACATGTCCTTTTTCAGTAGAGGCCCGGGGAGATAAGCTCCAAGACATGATCTAAATACAATAGTACAAGTTCAAACAACACAGGAAAAAATATCAATATACTAATAAAAATAGCAACTTTAAAAAGGAAATAAAATGAATACTTATGAATACTGTTTTGGCACATGTGGCAGGGTCATACTGCAGGACAAAACCAGATGATACAGACAGCAAAATTGAGCCATAAACAGCCGAAATACATAATCAGTATTGCTTCTTGCTAGTGATTGTGCATAGTTCTACCCATAATTGGCTGTTGTGATATACAGATTGTAGTAGTGTGAGAGTGATATCTGCAGGGATACACAGTAGTAGCAGCACTGTGTTACCAATCCGGACTGATACTATCTCCTCTTGCTTGACCACCTTTAATGTCTATAACATTGTCTGACCACCTTTAATGCCTATAACATTGCTTGACCACCTTTAATGTCTATAAAATTGTCTGACCACCTTTAATGCCTATAACATTGCTTGACCACCTTTAATGCCTATAACATTGCTTGACCACCTTTAATGCCTATAACATTGTCTGACCACCTTTAATGCCTATAACATCTGACCACCTTTAATGCCTATAACATTGCTTGACCACCTTTAATGTCTATAACATTGTCTGACCACCTTTAATGCCTATAACATTACTTGACCACCTTTAATGCCTATAACATTGCTTGACCACCTTTAATGTCTATAACATTGCTTGACCACCTTTAATGCCTATAACATTGTCTGACCACCTTTAATGCCTATAACATTGCTTGACCACCTTTAATGTCTATAACATTGCTTGACCACCTTTAATGCCTATAACATTGCTTGACCACCTTTAATGCCTATAACACTGCCTGACCACCTTTAATGCCTATAACATTGCTTGACCACCTTTAATGCCTATAACATTGTCTGACCACCTTTAATGCCTATAACATTGCCTGACCACCTTTAATGCCTATAACATTGTCTGACCACCTTTAATGCCTATAACATTGCTTGACCACCTTTAATGCCTATAACATTGTCTGACCACCTTTAATGCCTATAACATTGCTTGACCATTTTTAATGCCTATAACATTGTCTGACCACCTTTAATGCCTATAACATTATCTGACCACCTTTAATGCCTATAACATTGCTTGACCACCTTTAATGCCTATAACATTGTCTGACCACCTTTAATGTCTATAACATTGTCTGACCACCTTTAATGCCTATAACATTGCTTGACCACCTTTAATGCCTATAACATTGTCTGACCACCTTTAATGTCTATAACATTGTCTGACCACCTTTAATGCCTATAACATTGCATGACCACCTTTAATGCCTATAACATTGCTTGACACCACCTTTAATGCCTATAACATTGCTTGACCACCTTTGATGCCTATAACATTGCTTGACCATCTTTAATGCCTATAACATTGCTTGACCACCTTTAATGTCTACAACATTGTCTGACCACCTTTAATGCCTATAACATTGCTTGACCACCTTTAATGTCTATAACATTGCTTGACCACCTTTAATGCCTATAACATTGCTTGACCACCTTTGATGCCTATAACATTGCTTGACCACCTTTAATGCCTATAACATTGCTTGACCACCTTTAATGTCTATAACATTGTCTGACCACCTTTAATGCCTATAACATTGCTTGACCACCATTAATGCCTATAACATTGCTTGACCACCTTTAATGTCTATAACATTGCCTGACCACCTTTAATGCCTATAACATTGCCTGACCACCTTTAATGCCTATAACATTGCTTGACCACCTTTAATGCCTATAACATTGTCTGACCACCTTTAATGCCTATAACATTGTCTGACCACCTTTAATGCCAATAACATTGCTTGACCACCTTTAATGCCTATAACATTGTCTGACCACCTTTAATGCCTGTAACATTGCTTGACCACCTTTAATGCCTATAACAATGCTTGACCACCTTTAATGTCTATAACATTGCCTGACCACCTTTAATGCCTATAACATTGCCTGACCACCTCTAATGCCTATAACATTGCTTGACCACCTTTAATGCCTATAACATTGTCTGACCACCTTTAATGCCTATAACATTGCTTGACCACCTTTAATGCCTATAACTTTGTCTGACCACCTTCAATGCCTATAACATTGCTTGACCACCTTTAATGCCTATAACATTGCTTGACCACCTTTAATGCCTATAACATTGCTTGACCACCATTAATGCCTATAACATTGCTTGACCACCTTTAATGTCTATAACATTGCCTGACCACCTTTAATGCCTATAACATTGCCTGACCACCTTTAATGCCTATAACATTGCTTGACCACCTTTAATGCCTATAACATTGTCTGACCACCTTTAATGCCTATAACATTGTCTGACCACCTTTAATGCCAATAACATTGCTTGACCACCTTTAATGCCTATAACATTGTCTGACCACCTTTAATGCCTGTAACATTGCTTGACCACCTTTAATGCCTATAACAATGCTTGACCACCTTTAATGTCTATAACATTGCCTGACCACCTTTAATGCCTATAACATTGCCTGACCACCTCTAATGCCTATAACATTGCTTGACCACCTTTAATGCCTATAACATTGTCTGACCACCTTTAATGCCTATAACATTGCTTGACCACCTTTAATGCCTATAACTTTGTCTGACCACCTTCAATGCCTATAACATTGCTTGACCACCTTTAATGCCTATAACATTGCTTGACCACCTTTAATGCCTATAACATTGTCTGACCACCTTTAATGCCTATAACATTGCTTGACCACCTTTAATGCCTATAACATTGTCTGACCATCTTTAATGCCTATAACATTGCTTGACCACCTTTAATGCCTATAACATTGCTTGACCACCTTTAATGCCTATAACATTGTCTGACCACCTTTAATGCCTATAACATTGCTTGACCACCTTTAATGCCTATAACATTGCTTGACCACCTTTAATGTCTATAACATTGCCTGACCACCTTTAATGCCTATAACATTGCCTGACCGCCTTTAATGCCTATAACATTGCTTGACCACCTTTAATGCCTATAACATTGTCTGACCTCCTTTAATGCCTATAACATTGTCGGACCACATTTAATGCCTATAACATTGCTTGACCACCTTTAATGCCTATAACATTGCTTGACCACCTTTAATACCTATAACATTGTCTGACCACCTTTAATGCCTATAACATTGCTTGACCACCTTTAATGCCTATAACATTGTCTGACCACCTTTAATGCCTATAACATTGCTTGACCACCTTTAATGCCTATAACATTGTCTGACCACCTTTAATGTCTATAACATTGTCTGACCACCTTTAATGCCTATAACATTGCTTGACCACCTTTAATGCCTATAACATTGTCTCACCACCTTTAATGCCTATAACATTGCTTGACCACCTTTAATGCCTATAACATTGCTTGACCACCTTTAATGTCTATAACATTGTCTGACCACCTTTAATGCCTATAACATTGCTTGACCACCTTTAATGTCTATAACATTGTCTGACCACCTTTAATGCCTATAACATTGCTTGACCACCTTTAATGCCTATAACATTGTCTGACCACCTTTAATGCCTATAACACTGCTTGACCACCTTTAATGCCTATAACATTGCTTGACCACCTTTAATGCCTATAACATTGTCTGACCACCTTTAATGCCTATAACATTGCTTGACCACCTTTAATGTCTATAACATTGTCTGACCACCTTTAATGTTTATAACATTGCTTGACCACCTTTAATGCCTATAACATTGTCTGACCACCTTTAATGCCTATAACATTGCTTGACCTCCTTTAATGCCTATAACATTGCTTGACCACCTTTAATGCCTATAACATTGTCTGACCACCTTTAATGCCTATAACATTTATTTATTTTGCTTTCTTTTTCGCAATGAGTTCTACTAAAGCAGTACACTGCCTATGGAAAAAAGCAATTATACTTAAATCTTTAATCAGTACTTCTACATTAGAATCACTACCCATTTCTATCTACTGTCACCGTACTGTGGAATTAATCTGTATACAAAAGGTGTTTTTAGCTATGTCTGTTAATAAGTTTATTTTGATAATGATCGTGAAGAATTTCTATGTAAATCTTGTCATGTTTGGAGCTTTTCTCCCAGGCCTCCACTGAAAATGGACATATATCCAGACGGACTATCCCAGTCAACAAATGTGAAATAACATAAAATAAATGATATGGGGACATTGAGGATTTCTTGTAAATGTTATGAACCAGGGCTCCAGGGTATATATGGCATCACCAGAAAGTTGTCCCTGTGGAAATTCACCCTCAGAATCAGTTGGTACACAGGTCACAGGTGTGCCATATCTAGTACTTGTGATAACTGCCTGGGTAGCCTGCATACATACAGATTGTAGATGATGCCTTTGTCACTATAGTCCACCTACCAGTCAATGGAGTGATACCCTTTGTGATTCAAGTACCTCTTTCCCAGTTCACCAGGTAGAGCCTTTATTTCCATGCGAGTACAGTGTTTGGTCCCCACTACATCACAAAAATGTGCTTTATCTTAGAAATCCCACATGATGTTGGCAGCTTCTTTGGGATATGCGGGAACCACAGTAACCATTTCAACTGGTGGGACCCACTAGAGCAAGTCCCAAAATACGGAGACTGGATGGCCAGAATATCAGACTTACATATACTAAGTCTGAGATGCCATTTTTCAGAATTTTCACTTTTCTCCAAGGTGTGGCAATCTCTGAGTTGGTATATATAAGTTCATGGGGTATGGGAGGGAGTAAGGGAAGCCCCCCCACATAAAGAAGTTTCAAGGAGAAGTGTGATTTTCAAAATTTGCCCTTCTCCTGTGCTTTCTGTCTTTTTTTCAGATTTTTGGCATTCTGTATTCCAAGTGCCAACATTTCAAAAGGGAGCCATGAACCACACATGCTAACCCACATGCTGAAGTATGGCATCAGGAAACTGATGGACTATTCTCAAGGCAGATGACATAGATACCTCCACCATGTTCAAAGTGGATCACTGTAAGGTGCCTGCAGCTAATATATGTAAAGCCACACATACTTTGGTATTCACTGGGAAAGGTACTCCATGACTTTCATGGGGTTGAAGATAAAGCCAATGTATTTCCATGATGTCTTGGATGATGCCCCTATCTACACAGTAAAAGTTTGCAATGTTACTATCACTGAGACCATGAAATGTTAAACATGATCAGATAATCCTGCACCACTGAAGGTGACATCATGTACCACTGGATATAGCAGCTGCAATAACAGCCTCTGCATTTGCCATAGCTGCAGCAAACCATTAACATTACTCCACGATTTACTTAATCTGGATATAAGTATTTTATGAGTTCAAATATACAGTGACTGCAGTTCCATTGCACAGTATTTAAAATTTTCTGAATTGCTCTGTCATCTTGCTTTACCGCATTATCATACTAGGCATCTCATTATATGGTCAACAGCATACACTGTGGCAGACCTTGTTATTCTGGCTAGTCACATTGTCCAGGCTGTTTTTCCTGAATCACACCCACCCTGCGCATATTCACTTGTTCCACATATTTGCTTAGTGCAATGTGGAAAACTTTTCAGAATGCAGCCCATAGTCTGATATGAATCCTTATATTATGTTCTAATACTGACATATACAGTATTGTTTAAATAATCAACATAAAGGTCACTTCACATCTAACTTGCTAACCAGTGTAAACTTAAAGACAGCCTAAATGTGAATCTATTGCAGTGACATGAAGTTGTAAAAAATAATCTAGTTACACACACACACACACACATATATATATATATATGGGTCTCCTTCTAATGACCGAAACGCCGATTCGCCGACAGGGAAATAACCGACACGAAACTACCGACAACGCAGTTGACCGACACGCTCGAATCCCGACAGACGGAAGACCGACAAGGGGAATGTGTAAGCGCGACCTGGTAAGTATGCGATAGTGAGGGATTTAGGAGTAGGGAGCGGACAGGTAAGTGTGCAATACTCAGGGATGTAGGGTTAGGGTGTGTGATAGGTGAGTGTGCGGTAGTGTCGGAGTTTGGGGTTCGGGGTGTGTAAGTGAGTTAGGGTTAGGGTGCAGGTAGGGAGAGTGTGCGGTAGTGTCGGAGCTTGGGGTTTGGGGTGTGTAAGTGAGTTAGGGTTAGGGTGCAGGTAGGGAGAGTGTGCGGTAGTGTCGGAGCTTGGGGTTTGGGGTGTGTAAGTGAGTTAGGGTTAGGGTGCAGGTAGGGAGAGTGTGCGGTAGTGTCGGAGCTTGGGGTTTGGGGTGTGTAAGTGAGTTAGGGTTAGGGTGCAGGTAGGGAGAGTGTGCGGTAGTGTCGGACCTTAGGGTTAGGGTTTGGGTTAGGGCTAGTGGATATGTGTTGTAGTGTACTGTGTTGTTTACGTGTAGTGTGTCGGTGTTATGGTGTTCGGTGTTTCGCGTTGTCGGGTTTTTGTGTTGTCGGTTTTCTGGCGTTGGTTATTTCCCTGTCGGCGAATCGGCGTTTCGGTCATTAGAAGTAGACCCATATATATATATATATATATATATATATATATATTTATATATATATATATATATATATATATATATACATATACGGGAAGTATAAAACATTAAAGTGGGGTTATGGCAATCATGCTTCTTGAAAGCAAGTAGGTAATAAGCTTGACCAATGATTCTATAAACCAGCAAGGCAGCCAAATAAGGGTGAAAGTGAACTCTTTTTCCAGCTCTTAGCAACTTGAAATTTAGAACTCTTACAGAAAAGACAAAAAAATCATACTGAGTACATTCAGTGAAAAAGTGACTAAAGTTCTTACCATATTCCTCAAAAGTTCATTTTTTTTCCTGTTTAACTCAGAGGAAATGCAAGCTAGACATTTAGAGGACAGCATTATTTTGTAGCCAACTCATAAGCAAATTAGCATATCACTAAAGCATAGCTGAATCACACTGCTGAATGGGCAATGCATACTTTCTAGAAACTGAAGAACAAAAATCCTGTAGGGGAAAAAAAACTCCTTCAGCCCCACATGTATGTGCACACATACAGACACACACATACAGACACACATGGATATATATGGGAGTGGGCAATGTGTACCTTCTAGAAACTGGAGAACAAACAGTCTGTAGGGGGAAAACTCCTTCAGCCCCACATGTGCGCGCACACACACACACACACACACACACACACACACACACACACACATGCATATATGCATATATATATATATATATATATATATATATATATATATATATATATGGGAATGGGTGATGTGTACTTTCTAGAAACTGAAGAACAAAAATCCTGTAAGGGGAAAAAAATTTCTTCAGCCCCTCATGTATGTGCGCACACACAGACACACACACGCACACATATGTATATATGGGTCTACCTGACATGGTCGACAGTTCATATGGTCGACAGTTTATTTGGTCGACAGTTCATTTGATTGACAAGCAGATTTGCCCCCTTCCCCAATGTTGTGCAACCCTGGAGTTGATATATATAGTTAGGGGGTGTGTGGGGGGCACAGCCCCCCCACCTAAAATGCTTGTCGATCAAATGAACTGTCGACCAAATAAACTGTCGACCATATGAACTGTCGACCATGTCAGGTAGACCCGTATATATATATATATATATATATATATATATATATATATATATATATATATATATATATGGGAGTGGGCAATGTGCACATTCTAGAAACTGGAAAACAAAAATCCTGTAGGGCAAAAAAAGTCTTCAGAGAAAAAAAAATACTCATTTTCTTGTTAATGATTCAAGTATGCTCGACTACTTTAGGGCAGAAATGTTTACTATCCCCACAGGAGTACAACTGCAGACCTTTAAGTGATAGTTGATTCAGGGAGTGGCATTTCCTGCTGTATCTCCAGGCTTACAGACATCAGCAAATCATACATGTGTATATAGAAAGATTCCTACAGCAGTTCAGCCATATAAGTGATCACAGTTCCTGATCACTTTTTCCATTTCTGATCTGCACTCTTCAGCACACTTCCGTGAAATGCAGACTAACATGTCTTAAATATGGCAACAGCAGAGCTTCAGAAATATCTGTCTGCCTTTGGATCATATGACATTACTTACTAGGCTAATGGCCCTAGAGTCTTTGTAATCCTAGCCATTCATGCTCCAATTTTCCTAATTAGCAGTTCCCATGGACTAGAACAGCTTTAGTGTATGCCCTTACCTTAGGTCATCTACAAGCTGCCCCTGTCCATAAGAGACATAGGTGACAAGCCAAGGGTAAATTTATGATTTCCCATCCATTGGTCCAAAATACATTCGAACTGACTTAGGGAAGTGCTCTTATTCACATGAATGGGGAATCTGTTCCAAAGAAGGGGTAACCCCTGAGACACATACCTATTCCTCCAACATGTTTTGTTTATGTCACAGAAAAGGTTTAGATCCTTTGATCGGGTAATTCTAGTGCTGTTTGTTTTGTGAATGTGTAGCAGGTCCATCCAGGCTGGATCAGAGAAGGTTGAGAGTCATTCCTGTGTTTTCAAGGATGTCAGTCTTCTCTATCAGCCAAACTTGTCAGACTAAATCACGATAGTTATAAATGTAGCACATCTCAATGCTAGAAACCTCAATATGAAATTGACATTATGACTAAAAAAATATTAACATCTGCTTTGATGCCGAAACATTGCAGCAGTGAAATGATGACTCACCCTTTTTATCAAAATATAATTACTACTCATACTAACAATCTACTGAAAGAGGGTTCATTACTGCTGGTTATGTATCTGTATTCCTACAAAATATTTTCAGATCAAGGATTATATGATGAGATACATTACCCCAGTCTCTTTCATATCCTAATGAGGATCAATCAAATCTCTTGCCTTATCATAGATAACTACAGAACAATTTCTGCAACATCCACAACTAATGAGGCATAGATAAACAAACTAGATTATTTTGTCATCAAACTAAACACTATTACTTCTGAGGATTTTAAAGTATCTATCCCGTACCTCTCAACTGTCCAGATTTTTGCAGAATGTCCAGATTTTTGCCTCATATTTTTGGTCTGTTCCTCATGGAGTTCTGTTTTTCTGGCAAATGATTGGCAAATAATTGAGAATGGAAATCAGAAAATAATGACAAACATTTGAGTTTTATTCTTCATACCTGTGTGAAAATCCATGCTTATGAAAAAAATTTATCGTATCAACTTTCTAAGTATATAAGAGCAATATTTAAAAATTCTCCCTATTTTTGGGCCTTTGTTCCCCCATTATGTATGGTCTTGTCCAGATTTCTTGCTCTAAGAGGTTGAGAGGTATGAATTATCCATAAAATAGAAAACTTGTACTACTATAAACAAATATGCACAATGCTTCCTAAATTTCAACAATGCAACCTCCCTAGACCAGATAGTAGAATCTTCTATTAGATATTCAACATTAATGGGCCTGGTTCTCGCAGATATAACCTCCTTATGCCCTATAACTACACAATTTACTGGTATTCACAATGGTTTCTCAACTCATCTTGCCCACATGCCTTACTGTCTTTTGATATTTTTCAAAGGCAAAAGTACTACAAGTAGTTCATGACCTGAAACTATTTACAGCCCACTCCCCTTGAAGACAAAGAAGCTGACAGTGCTGCATTTGGAGATAGTTTCTATTCACACCTCAATATCTGCATTGAAATATCAGTCTCAATCCAACACAAATACAATGTTAAGTTCAGGAACAAACCATAAGGTGAAACAGAATATAAACAAGCTCTATAACAAAAGGAAAAACTCCTTGACCCGAGGAATAAAGTGAAAGCCTGTGCCTCAAAAGTGAAGTCAAGAGATTAAACAAGCAATTTAGACTTAAAATTAAATTTACCAAAGGTAAGTATGAACTGAAAATCACCACATCTGTCAAGAACAGACATAAGCCCTTTTTAGACTATGCTGGAAACCTTAGGAGAAATATCCATCATTTCCTTTAAATAATAAATAACAACAATACCCTGAGGAAGTCCCAGCTAAAGAAGATAAAGTTAGCTGAGATTGCCACACCATCCCCCTATATATTCCCTCCACACACAATCATATCTTCACATACCCCAGACATCACTCAAAGCATGCACCAGAGGCAATTTCTTGATTTCTGTGGGTCCTGATAATATCCCAGGCAGCATCCTTGTTAGTTTGAAGCATTATCTCACCATTTCACTCCTGAATTTGTTCAGACTTGACCTCTCAATTGCTTTCATTCTGAAGGCGTGAAAACACTTAAGGGTGCCCCACTCTATCAGGGTAGCCCTACCACTGAACCAGGCAACTATAGACCAACAAGCCTTACCAGCTTTATCTGTAAGTTAATGGAATGCCTCATTACAGAAGTCATAAACACATACACTGGCAGCTAACAATCCCTGGAACCAACCCATTTTGGGCTCATGAAAGGACTATCCTGCTTACATAACTTAAAAGACTTTTTTCAAAAAGTCAGTGATACATTGCATTAAGGTAAATCAGTATACATTTATGTTTTGGACTTGGCAAAGTTCTTTGATGCCATTCTTACTCATGTTTTATTGACAAATTAAAAAAACTAAATGTATACCCTTACATATCCCATTGGAGAAGAACATTAGATAACAGACAGGACATATTCCACTAGAACTGGGTCACACTTGCCTTGAATGTCAGTTACTAGTGGGGTTCCTAGGGGCTCTGTACCATGGCTGCTCTTATTTGGCATTTACATCTTTGATATCAAGGCTGATGTCAGGGGCATTGACTGGTAAATTCTACAGATAATTGCAAACTTGGAGGTACTGTCAACTATCCAGAGGACTCCCAAATCCCTCCACAAGAGGGTCTAACATGTAGAAGTCTATGGCACCAAGATCAAGGTCTAAAGCTAAATGCAAAAAAAAAAGTGTAGTATGCTGTCGTTTGGAAAATGTGTACCCATTCATTTAACACACTCATAACATATCTTCAAAACTAACATGTTATTAAAGATTTACGCACCTTTGTACACAATAAACACTCACATAACCACAACATTTCCACTGTCATTAGAAAATCTTCTACCTAGCACATCCAATTACCAAATTAATGCCATATTGGTCCAAGGATGTTATCTACCTCTCTACTCCTCCATTATTAGGCTTATCATAACAATATAACACCCCTTTTAGCATGTATGTCCAAACACATGAACTAACTTAAAAAGCTCCATTGTTTCCTCACTATGGAAATCAAGATCCAAAGTTTAATGAGGAAGGGATCTATCTACCTTGCACACACTCCTATGTTTTGACCTCTGCCTAGGTTAAAAGGTGTCAGAGGATCCAGTCTTATGTGATTTCCTATACCTGCACAGAACCTGAAAAAGCATTAACACTGGCACAAGAGACATAAACCTCTACTACAGCATAAACAGTGCTAGTGGGATAAATGTCATTCAGTTTCTGTCCTCTTCACTTATACTAAGCAAAGTAGATCCTTAATTTGCTTCAGATATATCTCTTCAAACACAACCTAGTCAAGTGGACTACCCAAGGACTTGTACCTCAATCCCTCATGGAATGAGGAAGTATGTAATGAGACTTACCCAACCAGCTGCCTAGTAGTAATTTATAAATAAGACCTTATGTCCGTTACATGTGTAAGACAGGGAATTCCTCAAAATAACTGCTGGGAGGCAGACCTCAAAACCTAGGCAGCAAATATATAACAAGGCTACTTTTTAGCTTCATCTACTTGGACTAGAAGAATGTGTGTTTTTATGTATAACAGGATAGGAAATGACGGTATCACTCTCTGGAAACTACGTTTCAGGATCTGATAAGCAGATATTCAAATGGGCCATTATTTTTCTATTTGGTTTTGGTTTCAACTGCTTGAACAGATGGCTGTGGGGTCATTTGGTACTACAGGGTGGGGAGATGGCTCATTATTAGTATGTGGAAACCATGGCTCAGAACCAAGTCATTAGGTATGCAAAAGAGGCCATCCTAATTTTTAGTTACGGCACTGCAGTAAATGACTCAGTGTCACTGTCTGAAAACCAGGGTTCATACCCTAGGCAGTAGAAAAATAAGTATATTTTTCTAGTTTCAACTGCCTGAATTATATGATTGTGTGACCTGTAGATACAGCAGGATGGAGAATGACTCAGTATCACTGTCTGGGAACTGGAGCTCAGAACCTAACCAGCAGATAAGCAAATGGGCCACACTTTCATTTATGTTTCATCTCCCTGTGTGGCCTTTAAATACAAAAGGTTAGGACTTTTAAAGTGAATTTGTATATTCTGCTGTCTCTACTGCCACTCTGGTATTCTTCAGGTAACCTTGATAGTGAATTATGGAACATGTATGAAGTTTTAACGCTCATCTACTAATGTGAAGTTTTCTCCTTGTATGAGGTACAGACTGAACAACAACACATCTTGATCATTTACAAATTACTCTGCTACTAGCTGTGGGTCACCCCATGAAAGGAAACTATGACAGCCCAGCTCAAAACATTTCCTTTCTTGGTTTGTAACTACATGCTTTTGCACATACTGCTGTTTCCAAATGAGAAATGACTCAGTCTAGAATATCTCTTCTAGAAGGTTCTGTTGGCTTTCTCAGAGCTGTGACAAAAAACATTATATAAGGCATTTTTTGTTTTTCAGCAAGTTGGTTTATCATATAGGACCCAAAAGGCTAACTAGTTAATGTGAGATTCTTCAAACTCTTCTCCATATGTACCATTCTGTTAGTATTCATCACTTATTCTGATATTAAACAGTTCTATTTCTGATTTACAAAGTAAGAAAAGAAGCTATGAAGAACCGCAGATCAAAATACATGAGAAAAAGTAGGATCACAAAATCTATAGAACTGCTGGCCTTACAATGTAATATTCTGTCTAAAACTAAATACGTATATGCTAGGCAATCATGTCTGCTGAAGTTCTAATTTCCGGGCAGTCTCAAAAATCCTTTTAGTTGGAGAATTGCTACCAAGAAAATAGTTATTTCTAATAAGACCTGAAGTGTGGCACTGATTTCCTTTAAAAAAGATACGTCAGTAATCACAATGAAATAAGATTGTTTTAAGTTACACTGAACATTGCTGACGTTTAGACCTCTTCATCATTGCTTATAGCTACTACTGTTGCAAGCTTTATTAAATCTCAAATTGTGCCTGTCAAATCACACACAGACATAGTAAGTTAAACTTTAGAATTAATTTGAAACAGATCAAGGTGAAACGTTCTTTCTTAACATAGATACTCTCATGTTATCTGCAGTTCCGAAAGTCTGAACCTTTTCAAAATAAGGCTGAAAGAATGGATCAGTAAGTGGGCATATAATCAAACCTTAGCAGAGTCAGTGTGTTCGCTAATGGCTTTTGGACCTGAACGCTGGTAAAACAAAGTTACGGTGAATGTGTATCAAATTATTTCCTGTGCTTCAGCTGTCAAAAGGTTGTTTCCTAAAGACAAAATACCCATGAGTGTCAAGTGGTAAAGTGTGTTTCTTACTTAAAAAAAAAGACTGGTAGTGGCCCTTAAACTTCTTCCTATTAAAAAGAAGAACTTGCATACAGGAAAAAGTTGAATTTTGCTGCTTAATTTAGCGTAGCTAGTGTGGATGACAGTAGAATGCAGAGAAGGTGGAATCTTCCTTATTGGAAATATCCCTATGTAGGAATCCAGAAGATATTATGTCTGTGTATTGCAACCTTTATTTATTTCCTCAATTTATTTTTGAACAATCGTCATAGCGCTCAACCTCTTAGCACAAAAAAACCTGGACAAAGCCAAATATAATGGGGGAGCAAAGCCTCAAAAATAGGGACACATTTTAAATACTGTTCTTATAAACTTAAAAAGTTGCTAAAATAAAAGTTCTTGTGTTGCTATGTATTTTCTGAAGGATATAAAATCAGAAACTCAAATGATTTTCATTATTTAGTGAATTCAGTCCTCATTAGTTTGCAACAAAAATCCAGAAAATCACATATTTTATGAGGAAAAGCCCAAAAACATGAGGCAAAAATCTGGACATTCTGTGAAAATCTGTACAGCTGAGAGTGGTAGTCGTCTTCTTCCCATCATAAGAACATTAGACTGTTTTGCCAATTCTCTTTCAACAGTAGGGTTGCCACCTTTTCAAATGCCCAAAGTGGGACATTTTTGGTGCAAACGTCAGATTTTGCAGGCCGAAATATACCCAGGGCCAGTACCCAAAACAGGACTTCACTTCTTTTCCTAAATAAAAACTTATTCTTGTAGCATTGTAGTTGCTTATTCTGTTTCTTATAACATTTAGGTGTTTCTGATACAGAATAACTGTTTTATGCAACTAATACATAAAATATAGGCAATAACTTTGTCCTAAAATCTCAGGACATTTGCCATTTTTACAATTTTTTTGCAGGACACAACTGACCAAAGAGGGACTGTCCCTCTCAAAGTGAGACAGGTGGTAACCCTATTCAACAGCCATCCTTGGATAGTGGGCTAAACCATATTATACACAATTATAGTGTATCACCCTGAATTCTATTATCCTGTGTGCTCATTCTGTTATGAATCATCCAAACTGTTAAAACAAATCACTATGCCCAATGTAACATGAAAACTCTTAGAAAGCTGATAAAGGGGTAAAATGATTATATGTTTAGCAATTCCATTTATATGGTTTTGTAGTACATCATTCTGACAGTACCATATTAACTGCATATCAAGCTACATAGATTTTGAACAAGGGTCTTTATCTAACACATGATCAAGTAAAATGTTTGATCATAATTTGTAAATTACAGAGCTTCTGATCTGGCTAGTGAAGAACATTTGTCTCATGTAAAAGGAAAAGTAGGAAAATGACAGTCTAAGCCAGGTCTTGCTGTATAATATCAATTAAATAGGAAGTCTTGCGAATCTGCATGCAGTGAAACAACCATATCTCCTAGTGCAGGCAGACAAAGGGCTAGTATAGACAGTGCTGAAAGATGACTTGCTGATGCCTGGATTCTGGAAAGTCTGGAAAGGCTGAGTGGTGCCATGGGTGCCCATGTTAAACTAACAGCACATTGACAGCATTTATTTTATAGAGTACTGGATCCAGTGTAGGCTTCTGTGAGTGATTGTAAGAGCCATGCATATGGAAGTCTTGACTACATGAAGACCCAGGTAATGTGCATTTGGCACCTTCTGGAGGGATCAGGCTGGATGGAAAGGGGGTAATCACATTTAGTGGTCAATAATAAAACCTGCTAAATAATCACTAATACATGATGACTAATAAGAAAAGAAATAAATGCAAAGGAAAGTGCAGATGGAAATACTTTGTGAAAGAAATGATGGAGTAAGTTTAATATGCCAAAAGTTCAATGAAATCTGTGGTGCATTATAGCATTATGATGTGCATATTGTACTAGTTTTATAGATTTAATTTGTACTTACTTGTTTAAGGAAGACATCTTCAGATATGTTTGTTTAATAATATTATTAAATGGCCTGCAACTCTCACAAAATGTATGAATAAATTAGTTTTTGTATTCAGACATGTCTTAGCTAGTCAGGATGTAGTGGAGAAGAGACAGGTATGGTCGAGATGAAGTCAAACAACTTCAGTGATGATAATTATTTCTACACTGCCTACCATTAATGTCAACTTCAGTTTACAGAACCTTACAAAGAAAATAAGGATGATTCCACATTTATACTGCTTAGATGATGAGCAATAAACAAATCTTAAATAATGGAAAGGAAAAGGCATGGAATGTCTGATTGCAGAAAAGAACAGGATACCCCCCCCCCCCGTCATGGCTGGTGATTTCAATCTTCTGACAAATGAGAGCAGACCTTTTAGCTGACCCAGATTTTGCCTTATATTTTTGACACATCCCTCATAAACATCTTGGCTTTCTAGTAAATTACTAAGGACTGCGTTTAATCAATAATACCAGACATTTCATTCTGCTTACTGCTCAGAAAATGTATAGCTATTCCTTTTACTTTTTAATTGAATTAGCGTAATATTTAAATATTATCCCTTATTATGGGCCCTCATCCCCCCATTATTTTTCACTCTGTCCAGAACTTTTGAGCAAAGAACTTGAGTGGTATGGAAACAAGAGCAGTAGGACATGAAGAGAGATAGAAGAGTCAGGGCATAGGACTCTAAGATGTACAGACATACTGCAGTCATGGGCAAGGACAGTGGGGGTGGCTTAGCTATTGCCCAATAAACTACATATAAGGTCACTGAGCATAGACCTATTCCAGTATTGCAGAAAAAAGCAACCTGTTACTTCAGTGTCGAAGGAAAGGGCTGTTAGAAGTATATCTTCTTGAGTGCTCTGAAAATTAGACGTGATAATGTTTTACTCAGTAAAGTGATTCAAGTCTGAATAGATGCATATTTACTTCAAGGTAGACTGCCTTCATTCCTAATGAACAGTGCTAGGGCAGTTAATGCTAGGTGTTGGTGTAGGGAGGTGGAGAGAGAAAAAGCCACTTCAACAGGAGAGGATTCAGGGATGTAAAAAAATGGTCTTAAATACCCTGAACCATGGCTTGATCATCTTGCAACCTATACAGTTTGCAGAATTAGCACCTCAATTTTGCTTTAAAGAGCAAATAACAAAGACTGTACAAAGCATCTTGCTACAGTTAAACTAACACACAGCATTTAGCGCTTAAACTGTGAAAGTACTGGCATTCATACATGAAGTCATGACAGCCTCATGTTTGACAGCTTGCACCCAGGTAGCCTCCCCCTTTGCTACACTGTAGTTACAGCTCTGCAAATATCCCATGTACTATGTACTACACCTCAGGCACCAATGTATGTGATCTTCCCCAGCTGAAAAAGTGTATCCCAGCACTGAAATATGTCACACTGCCAATGAGCAAATGAGGATGGGCAAATAAAAGATAATGTGGAACAGGTGTATGAATATCAGAAGATTGAGTAACTTCACTCATCTTAACCAAAGCTTTCTGAATTTACAATACTGAAATTTAAATGTAATCTGTGATGTAGTAATGCAGTAACAGAGAGACAACGTACCGATCTGCAAGTAAAATACAACTTGTACTGATCCATGTAAGTGATAGATGTTCAAGTCTTATTACTTTCTCATATAGCCGGCAAATTTTAATAAAGTTTTAAACTAAATGAAGAAAAAATAACTAAAATTTGCTCTCTATGTTTTGGTCTGATTAGTTTAATCTAATATGTAAACTTCTGTTGGTGTCAATTTGACCTGCAATATGTGTGATTTGCACTCTACATATACCAGAATTCTCTATTCATAATGTACATGCTCCCAAATTTTTCACAAGCTGAAGTTTGAAATCTATACGCAATAAAATTTGGTACACCATATTTATGATTATTCATTTTCTGCTTGAAACTATGTTTTGTAAATTGATCCCAGGTCATGGATGAAAAAATTCTGCTGACTATCCTCCTTACTCTAATATCAGATTACTAAAATAATAATTAATTCTAACTGGAAAAGAAACAAGGGGAGTAAAAAGAGTACTACTTCCAAGAAAAAGAATATATAACTTGCTTAATATCACTTTATGAAATATTGCTTTCAGACATTACCTGTTGGAAGATTCAGTAGAAATCATGAAGAAATATAACTCTTGTAAATGCCTTAGCAAGCATCTTTGAAAGAAATTAAGCTTAAACATAAATCATAAAAATGTCATTGATGAATGTGAAAGGATAGAACTTGCATCTTTTATGCTCAGTTTCCCTTCTGTGGATAGTATCTAATTATCATTTCTTTACCTCTATGCACAATTGTGGTTTACATGTCTCACCCTGAACGCCTGAGCCATAACCACAGCTTCCATGAATAACATGTGAGGATGACATAGTTGTTGATACAAGATGAGAAGAAAGGCAGCAAGGGTGACATCAGTAAAATCAGCAATATAAGAAAGGGCTATGGGAACAGTATGTCAAATGATATTCAAATTCAGTTTCCACTTCACAGAAAACCTTGATGGCATCCCGTTTCCTGTGGCTCTGAGAGTTTCCCTTTTAATTCCAGTTACTCCCATACCCGAGGTGTGACCAGGCAAAGGAAGTCATGTGAATCAGTCCTTCACAGAAGCCAGTAACATATGCTCCTGTTCTTCACACCCTTCCAGCTATATATCTCCTGCATTCTAATTTAAAGGCTGTCAGGTCATATGGCAAGATAGTTGTTTGTTAATCTAGGCAGATGCTTGCTGTTTAAAGTAACATATTTGCATGTTATGTTTTAAAAAGTCACTAGTATAGCAGATGTAATGCTCTGTAAAAAACTAATATTTGAAATTTATATAACCTTTCCAGAAATAGTAGAAACAGTATAAAACCTGCCTGGTTAAACTTAATTAATGGTGGTAAACTGCACACAGAAAAACAAACTTGTTTTCATTATGAAAACAGATACAAATTTGTAAAACTGCAAATGCTCGCTGTACTGATCACAAATATTGTCATACTAATTATTTGAAGTGTTAAAGCCTGTATGCATTTTAATGTTTTATACTACTAAATTAAAGCATTGGTCAATCTGTAAAACACACAGCTTCAGAGGCACAGGACAGGGTAAGTTTCTGCATTATGTTGGGTATGCTGAGGCATGTGAAATGTTCATCACCAAGACATTATCACTAAACTAATTCGGCAAAACAAATAAGAGAGACAAACGGTGCTAATCTACAGCTGAGATGGCTTAAACAAGAGAGAGATGCCTTTTTTATAGAGTGACACCATTGTATAATCAGATCAATAATTACAGAACATACAGTTCTGTCCAGTTTGTCTTCTTCTGGCATAACTTTCCCAGAAGGGTAAAATTCAAGTGCAACTACCTACATGTGACAAATTAGTCTATCAGCATATCAGCATCTCTTCCACAACTAGTTACCCCACCATTAGCCAGCCTTAATGTCTGTCACTGAAGCTTGGCTAAACTGAACAGACATAAGACATATCTATTCTTCAACCTGGATATGGAATCATCAAATCAGAACATATCCACAGAGGAGAGCAGGGGTTGTTGCAGCACTCAGCAAAGACAATCTTATCTGGTTTATATTGAACAGGCAAATGTCATGCTCATCAGGCAGAGAATCACTACCCACAAAAGAAAAATTAGTTAAGTACAGCAACTGTCTGTTGTCAATTCTTATCTTTTTCTGTCACTCATGTACTCATCTGAATATTAAAAGGCTCCTACTCTCTCAAACAGAAGTTCAAAAAGGATTGCAGCACAGTCTCCAAGTCTGTTTAGTTATCAAGACAAAGTCATCAGTTTTTTCTCTGCATTGACTGCATTGGTTTGAGTTTCATAGCTTTCTAGTCATCATTTAGTTCATAGCTATAGGGAGAATGCAGTGGAAGAAGCTCAAGCTCCAGGCAATAGGTTACATTGGAAAGGGGGTGCTAACACATAGGAGGTAAACCATATATTGTTATCTATCTATTGCTATGTATCAGTTATCATCTTAGATACATTTTATCCATGTAATGATTTCAGCATAAGTGGAGCTGTACCATGCTTCAATTCTGTTGGAAGCACACTTTTGAGGAATGACATATCTTCTATAACAAATTCTTGTTTTGTGTGACATTGACTGAGCAAAATGACTTTATGGTTTGGGACTCAACATTAGGGATAAGATTTAGAAAGTGCATATATACAAGCAAAATGCAAGGTTACAAGAGATATTTTTGCATAAAAATGTATTGAGACATTATATTTTAAATATACTGCAGCAGACACAAAGAACATTGTTTTGTGCAATAGGTATTATCTCATGCAGTCATAAAAATAATAAGTAAAATATGATTTTGGTATAATAAACCTTAATATCTTCTAACTAAATGAACTTAACCATATGTCAGCATCTGTAACATACACAATTTAAAATGTATGCATCCGATTATGAATTATAATAATACCTCAAAACCAAATTACGGTCAAACTGTACACGAAGCTGCCAAGAGTGGAATTTTAAATGTCTCCTGCATTTTTTTTAATTTATTTCAGTTCCATTATATTATATAATATAAGTACTAAGGCAGAATGAGATGAGTTTTTATTACAACAACAGTTGCATGGTACTGAGTCAATGTATCTGCCCATGGCTTCTCTTTCAGAAGAATTAGTTTCCAACACTGAACAGTGCTGTTATGAAGCAATGGGCTGTGGAAAAGGCTTTGGAAGCTCTTTTTCAAAGTGAGGCTGTAATGCAAATCCATTTAAAAACAGATTGTGACTTGTGCAACAAAGACTGCAGCAAAGTTAGACTGACAACAGTCTGCATCTTAAAATTATACACTTTTTTTCTTAAAGAAGTCAGATAATATTGCAAAGAGCTAAAAGAACTGAATAAAGGACTGGACAAGGGTATTGCACTTGTAATGCCTTTGAATGTAAAATTATGAATGCCACCAGAGATTACTGTCTCTGATTAACAGAAAGTGTACCAAACCAATGGTTTCTTAAGCATAAATGAAGTAAACAAATTTAAAGTAGTTAAGCAGAGGGTTTCAAGTTGTGTACAAAAAGGAAATGGGTGAATATGAACAACGAAGATGCTTTCAAAGGAAAGAAAAAATATTTTTCAGTCTAATAAACTAAGTAAAGAAATGGGGGGGGGGTAATAAATCAAAATCGGCTTCCTGCAAATAGTGACCCAAGTAGTGTTGCAGGCATACAGGTAGTTGCATAAAGATTGGTAATACAAATGTGTCTAAGTCAGATACTGCATTAAAACTGCACAAAGGCATCTGAGCAAGATGATATACCCAAAGAAAGTTAAGCTGTTTGAAAATGGCCTAATATTTTTTTTCTCTCCACAGGACCTCACCTGGTGGCTTCTCTATCCATGCTTAATTGGTCCATTCATACTTGAGGGATGGGAGTCAGGTATTTTCAGAATATGCGAGATACCTATGGTCCATTCATTCCTACTCAAGAATCCCGATCATTTCTCCATTCCCAGGTGAGAGATGAGTGGTAGAGAGATGGTCAACCTACTGGTCAGGAGAGATACCCTACTCTTCCACTGGTAGCAAACCCTCTTTCCCCCTCAACAGATATTTCAAGCTCTGTTGTTGCTGACTCCCAAGGGTGGGCATGTGTCTACATTTAGGATTCCCACTGGATGTTTGATGCATTATAATAGCCAAGGCTTGACAAGCTTAAACTCCACTGGGCAACATCTAGTGCTCCTGCTGGGTGTCACTCTTGTGATAAGCCAGATCTCTTCTTACAGACCAGGCAAAAGAGAAGTGGCCTCTCACTCCCGTTTTCACCAGCCACCTTCTACAGGCATCTGAGCCATTAATTAGACTCAGGTTGTTTGCACTATAGTCATGACTTTATTCCTTTATGCCACTGAGATAGTTCTACAAGAAGATTGATCAAAAATGCAAGAAATTATGAATGCTAGCAAAATTAGAGTCTGAACTGCAGACAATTAAAATACAAGTCTCTGATGCTGAGCCTCAAAAGGTATCTTTTGTATCTTAGCAGATATTAATGACCTAACATCAAAAGAAGCTCTCACTTTAATGATACCAGACTACTAATGTATGCTCTTCTACCTCTTCAGCAGACATTATTTACTTTCATCTCTCATGTCCTTCCATAGCATTCTTGTTTTTCTAATAATAAACTGTCCATCCATGTTCTTATTTTTCCCTCTTGCTCATTACTCCTCCTCATCACATTCTATTCCACCATCTATTTTGACAGCATCCTCAATATATTATTAAAAAATATCAATATTTTGAATAACTATGATTTAGGTTGCTTGATACAAGCTAACCACTTCATCAGTGTGTCTTGCCACTTGCAGCACATATTGTATTCTTACTATTTTTGTAAATGTATTTCAATTCATTTGTGGTTTTATCTGTTATGGTTATTTTCTCCCCTTGTATATAATTACTTATATGATTTTATGTGTGTTTTTCTGCAAATTATAAAATATGTAATCTATTGCTGGGCTTTCTCCCATGTATATAATTACTCAGCTGTTGTTTAAATAATTGTGAATCTTTTATGGAGATTTTCTCAGCAGGCCTCCACTTAAAATGGGCCACTGTCTCAGTCAGACTTTCCCGGTTATCAAAGTGGAAATAAAATAAATACATAAATCAAATAAAATGATTTGAAGAAAGAGATCTATTGTGTAAGAATAAACCCCACAGTAGAGATTGGTAGACTTAGTAAATCATTTCACAGCCAAACTATAATGTATGAGAAACACTTGAAGCTGATAAATTTGAAATGCCAGCTCTTAAAGAACAGGACAGTACTGCATCTATGCTAATTGCAATTTAATAAAGTTGCTTTAAAAAAAAAAAAAAAGTAAAATCTCAGCGAAAGCTTCCCTTATAGATCTCAAACTGATGAATACTGGATCCCAAGATATAAATAAAAAGAGTCAATAATGCAAGCATTGAATGTACTTGTGAAGGATGCTGATAACACATATGGAAACATAGTAGTTCTGCAACAAAAGAAAAAGACAAAACTGTCTACAAATCTACTAATTAAATGCAAAAGATTAAAGCAACACATGTAAAAGAATCTGCTGAATTTTCTGAACTGCAAAATGGCATCCAAAGGCTGTGCAGGAAATTTAATAAAACTTAAAATGTTCAAAAAGATAGAAACGACTATTCAAGCCATACAAACTACTATGAGTAAAACAGCATTGGTAAAGGATCCTGAAATAATGTTGACACAAATTTAGCTCAGTTGGTAATACAACAGCCTTTGAATCTGAGAATACAGATTTCATGTCGCACAGTGCCAGAAAGTAATGAACTGTTTAGAAGTTCAAGTGAATTGTCAGTATCCTACCAACCTGCTAATTTAAAGGAATGTCTGACTAAACTGGGTAAGAAAATAAACATGAAATTGGAACAGCAGACATTTGTTGATTCAAATAAACACACTGTAAGTTGGGAAATGAGTGTTCATATAATATAAATGCAGAGGCTGGAAGGTTGTCTACATAGGATTAAAAATAAATAACAAAGCCTGCAATTCAAAAGTGCATCACAGAGTAAAAAGCAAGTTGAAAGCAAAGAATATTTAAAGATCCATCTCACAAAGGCTTAAAAATAGTTCCCAAAACCTGAAAATAAAATTAAAGAACTGGAATGGCTAGAAACTTATCCTGGGCCAGATATTCAATAATAAGAATTCTTAAGAATGAAATACCACAAGAACTTAAAGAGAGAATGTGGCTAATAGTCAAGGGGAAGCTATGTTTCTGCTTCAAGGTATAGCTATCAAATCTACACAAAGAGAGTAAACGATGTATACTTTCATTCAAACTAGAGAGTGCGCCTTATAATAGACAGTGTACTTAGCATATGGTGCACAGTTCAAAGGTCAGAAAAATGCGAAAAAGTGCAAACAAATAAATATTTTAACTCAGAATCAGAAGGTATTCTTATAAGCAGCAATTATAAAAGTGCTGAAAAGAAAAATGTTAAAACAACAGTAAAGGAGTGTGATGAATAAGTGTGTCATGCAAAGGAAAGATATCCTCATTTCTCTATAAGTTTCAAGAAAATAACAAGCATCACTCATAGACTTACTCTTAGAAACAAAATTCTGTGACATATTTAACTATAGAGATATGAATTATGTTATGTATACAATGAGATTCTGTAACAGTACAAGAGAAGATTATTATCACAGATCTGATCGCATGCTTGGCAAGATATTACAAATCCCTAAGCTCATAGGTAAGTACTAGGAAATCCTTCTGGAGATCATTACAAGCCTAGCCAAACACATCTATTTAAAAGTTTCCTCCACCATCAATTAGAACAAGACAAGCCAGACCAGGTGAGAAGTAAGGGCTGCCCATTCAAATATCTAGGTTGACCTTAAAGATGGGAAGGGTGCTACTCAGCTTGCCATGTAGTAGAACTTTGTTTCAGTGAAGGGGAATATGAATCTATCATACCAACACTTCTTACTTATTTGCTAATGAAGTTTTTCTTCCATTAACCATGTATTTAAGGTACCATATATTCAGCAAATGACTAGAAAGGCAAAAAGAGTTGGCTCTTTCATGGCTAAGAAAGCTAGACACAAATTTCCAAGGCAGTATCTATAAGAGACCGAGTTGAAACAGAGAAAAAGGGCTCCCAAGAGTGTCCTGATAACCACAATGTTTAAGCCCATTGATCTTTTTAGTTATGAATTTCTGAGGTCTCTAATGTTGAATGATATATCTAGATAAATACATGCCAAAAGGTGAATTACATTTACTAATGGATCTTTTGAGATACAAGTAAAAGTGAATTAAAACTTCTTTGGATCTAATGGAGATTACTTTAGAAATTAGATGAGTCAGACAGAAGGCTTTCCAAAGTACTATGGATACATAATGGTCAAGCAATAAGGATGTTTCAATCTCTTGCAACACTGATGATTGGAGGGCTGTGTCACCTATACGGTATGTGAAAATGTTTTGTTTATCAAAACAAACTATGCTTCATTTTTTCACACTTAATGTGGGACCATTATCCTTACACCATTTGTCAACATGACCCATAATGATCATGTTAGAAAACTGTGAGTCAGTGGATGATCGAACAGCCATTTTACAGTCATCTGCAAAACTGCATAACCATAGATCAGAAGTGTTGGCATTAAGGTCTGAAAAATAAGTGCTATATAGGACAGGGCCAAGATATGACGTCTGTGATACCTGACTAGTAACTTCCTTTCTTTCAGAAGTGGCTCCTCTGACTCTACCCACATGGGGTTCTGTCAGACAACCAGTTAACTGTTCACCAGATAACAGAAGGACTGCTATTCAGATTTGCATGTTTGTCAATAATGCCAGCAGAGATAATAGTGACAAAGGCCTTGGCAAAGTCTAGCTATGCTGTATGTACTGCATAACCACTATCCACTGTTTTGGTTACTTTTTTGAGAAAAATTTATGAAGTTAAACAGGTAGGACCTTCCTTTGACAAAGCTGCATAGATGAGGGGTCAGGACTAAAAGATTTTTCTATGTCCAAACTAATAAAGTCTCAAATAATATGCTCCATAACTTTACTTATGAGACTAGTGAGACTAATGAGTCTAAAGTTACCAGGGTCCATTGCTGGGCCAGCCTTGAGTAATGGAATCCTGATGGCTGTTTTCCAGGCATCTAGATTGTAACTAGTGTCAGATCTTAGATTAAAGAGGTTGAATAGTGGTTCATATTGGCTGTATTTGGCAAAAAATATTACATAACCTGGAATATTATCTGGCGCACATACATGGCATGTTCTTATGTTTTGAGAGCATTGAAAGAACATTTCCCATAGAAATTAAAGGTGGGGAGGTGGGATTGTGAAATTTATGATTTGGCTATAAGTTGTGGGTGCAGTAAAAATTGCACTAAATTTGTCAACTAGAGCATTATTTCCTTTGGGTCAGTGTGTGCATTATGCTTGCGGACTAGCTCCTAACATTGTTGGATGTTAGATCTTAACTTCTTGATATAGTTAAAGCAAAATTTGTTGTTATTCTTTGCTTTAGTGGCTATTTTATGTTCATATTAAACCTTGAGCTTCCTAATGGTTCCCTTTGGTAATTCACTAGTTTTCTTAAGTGTGCTCTTAACTCATTACAGCCTAGTGACATCTCCAGGCATTTCTGCACTTACATCTTACTGACACCTCTAGGTGTCAAACATTGCTTGATATTATTTGCATTAATAATTCCAAAACCATGCCACTTACCAGATATTAGAATATTTATTCTTAAAGTTTACTCCATGACAAACACAACTGTGTTGACATCTGACCTCAGTCTAGTATAGACAAAGACATATTATTATCATTTGTATACTATTTGTATGTAGTGTAATGATTATCATATTTTTGTAAACATCTCAGCAATCCAGTGAAACAGACAAAACTGCTTAGTGTGAAGAAAATGATGCTTGCAGTAGGTGTGTTGCTTGAATGGTTACTCAGCTATTGTAAGCTGTTTAGAAAACATTAGATAATTCATGTTTACAATGGTTATGGTGGTTTCTAAAATCCAGTTTACGATGTAAAATTGAAACAATCCAAGTGTTGTAAAGGTTTCTTTGTGCTGAGAAGTTTGTCATTTACTGTTTTCTAGCAACACTTGGGGTTCTAAGGATATGAACATTCATTTGAACTATGAGGCAATAACTTCATGTTTTAAAAGGCTCAGGCCATAGCCATTGGGAGTTTAGAGTAGAAACATAAACGTGTTCCATTGGAGGGAATGAGCTAATGTAAGTAGAATGAGATCTCTTTTAAGCATTAAAAAAGTTAATTTTCTTTGTTAAAAAGTTTATTTATATGAGCATTCCTCCATGGGAGTTTGTTTTTGAATTTCTCGTTATATTTGTTGTGGATATTAACCTCCTTATCAGCACAACTATTTCAGTGGGTATCATACCTATCAACTGTCCAGATTTTCACAGAATGTCCAGATTTTTGCCTCATATTTTTGGTCTGTTCCACATAAAATTTTTGGTTTTATGGCAAATCACTGAAAATTGAAGTCACTAAGTAATAATGACAGACATTTGAGTTTCAGACTCTGTATCCTTCAGAAAAAAGTATAATAATGACAAACCTGTTATTCGAACAATTTTCTAAGTTTATTGGAGCAATATTTAAAATATGCCCCTATTCTGGGGCCTTCGTCCTACCATTATTTCTGGCTTTGCCCAGATTTCTTGTTCTGAGATATTGAGAGGTATGGTGGGAATAGATGTCAGAAGCATATGCAGCAGCTTTATCACTTTGCTCAATCTGAGGAAGATTGCTTTAGAATTACTTAGGTCTTCAAATACCTCAAAAAGGATTGTTTTTTAGAAGTTCTTAAAAATGAGTCATTTACAGGAGGAAATACTACTGGTTTTAAAGAAAAAGGCCACTGATTTATGGTCTGAGTTAACAAAGTAGGATGACACATATGAAGATATGCATAAAGTGGCCATATTTGTGAGAATCAGATCAAAGGTATTGGGGCCCCTGGTAGTATGGTAAAATAACTGTAATAGAGAGTTAACATTTATAATATGAAGGAAGAGTTTAGCATACCTTCCATTAGCATTGTAGATTAGCCAGTTTAGTAAAGAATAGATGAATTTCACAAATAGAAAGATGATGGGTTTAATGAGGATTTCGACTATTGCATTATGTTAAGTATTGTGCTCAGAAGGGGACATACAGAGTGTACTATGAAATGGTTATTAGTCTTATTTGGGGTTCTTTGGGCATCTATGTGTTCAAATTGGGTGTCACAATGAATCTGTTGTGAGGTGATATCCTTGACAAATACTGACATTTCCCCACAATTGCCATTAGTTCTGAAGATGTGATAGTCACTCAACAACAGAGGGAGTAGTTTCATTGCTCTGAACCATGTGTCTGCATTTATTTATTTATTAATTTATAGTTTGTTTGCCAGGATAGTCCATTGGGCCACAAAGAGCCCATTTTCAATAGAGTCCTGGGGAGAAAAGCTCCAGAAAATTACAAATTACAAATTTAACATAAGAGTAATTTATTAGAGAAATGTAATGTGCACAAATTAAGCAAAATTAAACAAATAGAAAAACACATATTAGTAGAGTGCATATATTAGTACAATGCAATAAGAGTAATATTTACAAACAGTCAAAGTTTTTAACAATTTAACATATTAACACAATGCAATAACAGAAACAGTCTAAATTTTTCTACAGGTATGCTAGTTTTGAATGAAGAGAGGCTGCTGCTGGTGCAGATGAGAGGTGGAAAGGAATTCCAATGGCGTGTTAGAGAGAAGGACATTAGATGTGTGTCTGGTGGATGGGCAGGTTTTTGCAGTTCAATTAGATTTTGGGAATTAGATCTCAAAAGTATATTTGGTTGGTGCATTTTAAAGGTGGTGGCAAGAGAGGGACAGAGAGAGAGGGTGAAAATAAGTTTGTGTGCTTGGACACGTTGAATATAGATGAGGTAATTGGACAGCTCAAGCCAATTCAGTTGGTGTAGAGCAGTTCAGTGTTGGGAATTGGATCTATGGCTGGCTGCAAGTTTTGTTATTTTATTATAGCAAGCGGAGAGTTTAGTCTTGACGGAGGATTGCAGGTTAGTAAGGATAGAGGCACCATATAGGAGGGATGGGATAAGGTAAGTGTTGGCGAGGGTGAGCCTAGTGGAGGGAGAGATGTAATGATTGTGGTGGTAAACCATGCCTATTTCTCTGTGTGTTTTTTTTATATTTACTTGTAGATGATTATCAAACTTTAGCTGGTCATCGATCAGGACTCCTAGTAGTCTAGCATTAGAGACTATTTCGAGAGGAGTATTATTTTGACTGGTGACTGAGAATAAGGTTTTATCTAGGGTGGTGGTTTTGGAAGCAGTAAATATCATGAGTTTAGTTTTAGTAGCATTGAGTGCTAGATGGTTCTCCATAATTCATTGCTCAATGGAGGAGAAGGCATCTTGGGTTAATTTAACTAGGGTGGGTATAAAAGAAGCAGAGCAGATTATTGTTGGATCATCAGCATATTGGACAAGGTTGGCATTTGGGATGGCTTGGTAGAAATCGTTTATGAATATAGGGAATAGAAGGGGGCCTAAAATTGAACCCTGGGGGACACCTGTGGGAGTATTGGGAAAAGGGGAGGTGGCTTTTTTCCATCTGACTGCTTGTTGCCTGTTTGAGAGGTAACTAGTAAACCAGTTAATAGAGCAGTGGGATAGATTTAGTTTGGAGAGTTTAATGAAAAGAAGGTTATGACAGATAGTGTCAAATGCCTTAAAGAGGTCAAGGAGGAGAGTGGACATGATGTGGCCAGTGTCATGGGTCTTATTAACTGTTTCTAGGAAGGGAAGGAGAGCTGTGGTAGTGCTGTGGCCTGGTCTGAAACCATATTGAGTAGGGATTAGAAGTTGGTTGTTTATGAGGTAAGGTAGAAGTTGTAGATGGATGCATTTTTCGAGAAGTTTAGAAAAGGGAGATATGATAGTGATAGGTCGAAAGTTTGTGATATTATTATTATTACCACCTTTATGGAGTGGAATAATAAAGGCCTTTTTCCAGAGCTGGGGAACTTGACATTTAGCAATAGATTGATTTATAAGAATGCAGATGGGAAGAGCTATGTCTTCTGCTGCAACTTTTAAGAAATATAAGGGTATATCATCAGGGGCATTGGAGCCGGGTTTCAATGTTAGTAGTGGTTTTTTTATGATGGCTGTAAGGATGGGGGTTAAAGGAGAAAGGAGGAGGTTGGGAGCAGGCGATGCTAGGGTAGGGAGGGATAGGTGGAAATAAGGCTGGGGAAGCCGAATGGGAAGTGAAGGATGATGTAACTTTACTTATGGAATCAATAAAGAAAGTGTTAAATTAGGTGGCTAAATCCAAGTCAGAGGCATCTGGATCTGGGGTTATCTTTTTTGCCAGGGTTGAGAAGGAAGGAGATTCAATTCCAGAATTGTTTTGGGTTAGTGTTATGGTTGGTTTGGAGTGTAGAGAAGTAGGCTTTGTGGTCTGAGATAATAAGTTTTTTACTTTGTTACGAAGTGTTTTAAATTCATTAAGGGTTGTGATAGTTTATTTTTGGAGTAGCATTTCCAGACTTTATCCCGAAATCACATGGTTAGTAAGGTATTCTTGGTTAGTCAAGGTACATGATTGCTTCTTATGCGTTTTGTTTTCAGAGGGGCAAAGGAGTCAAGCAAGTTGAGGAAAGTTGAGTTAAAGTAGGTAACGGCATTTTCTAAGGGAAGGGTTTTTAGTGGGTTCCAGTTCATTTTTTTAGTGCATTAGAGAATGTGCTAGGATTAAAGTTTTTTAGACAGCGAGTGAAGGTGTAGGTATGAGTTAGTTGTATGGAGGAGGGAAGACGGTGGGCAAAAGTGGAGAAGTGGTCACCTAATTGCAGATATATGAATGATTTCAGGTTGCAGAAGAGACGCAGGTTTGGCCATTTGTTTTATTAAGACTCCTGGCATTGAGTAGAGCCATATTAATGTGTTCCAAATTAAAATCTACTAGGGTGCAATGTCCAACAGCTGGACTCTGAATAGAAAAAGACACTATGGGGCCAGTAAAGGTTTTAGCCCAAATGCCAAAACCATGGCAAAAGAGGTACAGGCCATCCCTGGTAAAGCAGGAAGGTTTAAGAGCCATCTCATCCCAAGCTGACACATACTGAATGTCCCTAGTATGATATCACCTCTATTGCCAATTATTAAAACCTATTATCTTGTCTTTGAATCTCTGCATCTGTCTGGGTGATGGCAAAACACTAGTCAAGGCTGGTGCTTTTCCTGCTTAAGATGGTAACTGCTTGAAAGAGGAGGACTTGGAATGCTGAGTCCTGTAATATGAGGACTGAATGGCCGAAAATCTGGACTTACATATACTATGCCCTTTTTTTGATGTACGACAATCTTGCTGTTGGTAAGTATAAGGTCAGGGGTGTGGGGGCTTACCTACCTGCAAAAAACAAGTTTAGAGGTACTTGATGCAATGTTTGATATTTACTCTTAACTTGCATTTTCTGTCTTTTTATTTTTATTTATTTATTTATGTTGGTGTGTTATGACTCAGTATTATGATTCTCAATGTTTCAGTAGGGAACTACCTTAGACAGAAATATAGCAAGCTCCCTGATAGCCTTTTCTGCATGCTCAGCTGGGTACAGTACCTAAGGTCATTCACTCCCACATGGACCATTATCAAGTCATAATCTTCTCTGTCAGGATGGAGGATCTAACAGTCCTTATTACATCTCAGATTCTGGCTCCAGAAAGGCAGTCTCCACCCTATTTTTGTCCAGCAAAGGGGTGGGTGGTATTTGTATGCCTGACCATAGAGTCATCTATTACTAAAACATTGCCATGGTTGTGGTGGAGCTTGTATGCCTGACAATAGAGACATCTATTACTAAAACATTGCCATGGTTAGATACAGTCTACATGTACTAACTATGGGTGTGAAGGGTTAAGACAGGTATGTTGCTGTGTGAAATAATGTCTGAAGTTTCTTAGTCTTTATTCTGGGAGGCTTATGCTGAGTTCTCTTAACAATCTCAGTGTAAGTTGGATTAATGGAAGTACACTGTGCTGTGTGTAACCAGTGTTGTGCTTCCCAAGTATTATCTGAGGTGATAAGGTATTGTCATAGTTAAATATACTCACCTGTCACATTCTGAATCATTGTGAGGTAACAACAAAGAGTATTCTGTAAACCTAAGGCAGATACTGCACTGTAGGAACACACTGAGTGCTACCAGACTGGCTATTAAACTGGCAAAAGCAGACTGTAAATTGATATAGGCCACTGCAGGTGGAAGGCTATAACAAAACATGATAAGTTAATAGCTTACTCATGGAACAAGGCAGAGAGGGATAATTGACATCACTAGAAAAAGTGATAATATGAAATATGGCTAAATAATAAAATAATGACACACATACACATATACTCTTCAACCTCCATGAACCTCTATTGATATCTCTTCAATAACTCTCTACTCTTCCCTTATAAACTCATCTCTGCCTATAAATATACTACTCCTGCCCTAATTAGGCCTATTCCTACAAAATATGTAACCCTCAAACTAGATACAAAAAAGTCTTAATGCCTCTTTTTCCATATTTGCCAACTTATTACTACCCTTCTCTCTGGAGATATACACCCTAACCCTGGCCCGTCTCCCATTTGCAGCTCAAATTCCCTCCCTCTTACTCCCCCTTCAACAGGAAAATCCCTCTTTTTCTCAGTACTGAATGCTCAAAGTATATGTAACAAAATCCATAACCTCCATGCCTGGCTTCCCCATAATCAACCAAACATCCTGTCCATCACCGAAACATGGCTGAAACCCTCCATAAAAGACTCTGAAATAATACCCCCCAACTACAGTATCATTAGAAAAGACAGAACCCATAAAAAGTTGGTGGAGTCGCTTTCATCTACTCTTCCTCCCTTTCAGTTACACCATATACTAAACCTATTTCCCAATTCGTTAATGCTGAATTAATTATGGCCCTACTTCAGATAAATAGACATAAATACATATGTATAACCTTCCCTCTATATCCCTCCTGGTGACAATGTCCCTATCCTCGAAGATATCCTCTCTTGGATCTCCACCAACATAACCAATGACACTATAATCCTAGATTATGTAAATATTAACTGGACCACTATTCAATCTCCCACAAACTCCCTGAACATAAACCTCTACAACTTCTATCAGCTGATCAACACCACTACCAGACCTACCAAGGACTACTCCTCTGGAAGCACCCTTGTCTGGATTCTGGTCTCTCACCCTCATTATATCTCCAGTAGTACCCTCCATGACTCCCTTAGTGATCACTTTCCCACTTTTGCTCATCATCACTCCTCCTCCTTACAGCTGTATCATACCTATATCTCCACACACTCCCTAAAAAACTTCAATCCCTTCACCTTCTCCAACACACTAAAACATTTCAACTGGAGGCCTCTAAAAACTCTCTCCCTAGAAAATGCTGTCACCTACTTTAACATAACATTTATAAACATTTTGAATACCTTTGCCCCATTGAAAACAAAAAGAATTAAAAGTAACACTGTCCCTTTGTTAAGTAAAGATACCTTAGCTGTCATGTGTCTCCAAGACAAAGTCTTGAAATGTCACCATAAAAATAAAACTCCCATCACCCTAAATTAATACAAAATACTCCGTAACAGAGTTAAAAAACTTATTACTTCAGACCATAAATCCTACTTCTCCACACTCCAAAATAACCATAAGACAACCCCCCAAAAATTCTGGGATGGTATCACATCCCTCTTTAACCCAGGTAGAAAGGAAAACCCTTGCCCCTATCCTAATGCCTCCAACATGGATTTAGCCTCCAAGTCTAGCTTTCTTCATTGACTCCATAACCAAACTAAGATGAGTTGCTGAGAAACTTCCTCCCTTTTCTATGAAACACATACCCATATCAACCATACAAAACTCCTTCAGAACTTAAAACCATGCTCCAATGCCCCAGATAATATTCCTTCCTACTTTCTAAAGACAGTTGTAGATGCCATTGACTTCCCCATCTGCATTCTTATAAATCTGTCAATCCAAGAAGACCATGTACCCCAACATTGGAAGAAGGCTTTTATTATTCCCCTTCACAAAGGGAGCAACAACAATAATATCCTTAATTTATGACCTATCAGCATCTTATCCCCCATCTCTAAACTTCTTGAAAAGTGTATCCACCTACAACTCTTACCCTATCTCATAGACAACCACCTGCTAACTCCCACACAACATGGATTCAGGCCTGGTCACAGCACCACTACTGCTCTCCTCTCCTTCCTTGAAACTGTAAACAAAGCCCATGACTCTGGCTGTACTGTGTCTACCCTCCTTCTAGACCTTTCTAAGGTCTTCAATACCATCTCTCACAACCTTCTCCTAACTAAACTCTCTAATCTAAATCATTCCCCCTCCCCTATCAACTGGTTTACCAGTTACCTCTCTAATAGGCAACAAGCAGTCAAATGGAAAAAAACATATCCAATATGCCGATGATTCAACAATTATCTGTTCTGCCACCTCCACCTCCAGTCTCATAAAATTAACCCAAGATGCCTTCTCCTCCACTGAATAATGGATGTTAGATAACTACCTGGCACTCAATGCATCAAAAAACAAACTTATGATATTCACCCCTTCTAAAACCATGATCATTGACAAAAATTCATTCTCCATCATCAGTCAGAATAATGCACCTCTTGAAATAGTATCCAATGCAAAACTGCTAGGAGTACTCATTGATGATCAGCTTAAGTTTGATAACCACCTACAAACAAATATCAAAAAAACACACCAGAAACTTCATAAGCTCTACTGCCACAGTTGCTATCTCACTCTCTCTACCAGGTTTGTTCTCTCTACCACATATATCATCCATTCTCTCCTTTTTGGTGCCCCACTCCTAACTAACCTACAATCTTTTCTCAAGGAAAAACTTTCTTCCTGTTACAACAAAATCTCCAAGTTCAACACTGTCTTCAGATCCTCTGCTCATCACTCTACTTCCCTTCAAAACTAAATTGGCTAGTGTTGCCCAATTATCTTACCTACATTCAACTCACCCATGCTCACAAACTCATCTTCAGTCCCTCTCTTTGCCCCTCCCTTGCCTCAACCTTTAAAATGCACCTGCCCAATAGACTCCTAAGAACCAACACCCAAAATCTGATTGAATTACATAAGCCTGCCCATCCATCAGGCAAACTTCTACTGTCCTTCTCATTAGCATGTCTCTGGAACTCCCTGCCACCTCACATCCACACCACTAGCAGCCTCTCTACCTTTAAAACCTTGTTTCACTCACACCTAACATCCCTCTGGGAATGTTCCTGTTCCCATCCTACATAAATTCCTCAGCAACTCACCTTATTTCTTACCCTCTCTCCTTCCTCTCCCTATTCTAAACTATCTCCCCACTTCCTTCTTTACTCTCTTCTTCCACAAACTCATCTCTCCCTTACCTCATGTATCCTATATCTCCCTTGCCCTATTGTTATATTTACTCAGTAGGAACATGCATATTTGTAAATATCTACTTATAGTTGTAATAGATTTAACTTTTGTTTTTGCAATGGTAGCAACTACATATTTACAAATATCTACTTATGGTTTCTATAATTTCTGTTTTTGCATTTTACTAAACTGTATCATCAAATACAATCTTTTTACCTGTACTTTTGTTGTACTATATTAATGATAACTTATTATTATATACATTGTCTCTGTGGAGCTTTTCTCCCCATGACTCCATTGAAAATGGGCTCTTCTGGCCCAATGGACCACCCTGGCAAACAAACTTCAAATAAATAAAATAAAATAATGAGTTGTGACTTCTGCAAAAAAGAAATGGAAGAATGGCATAAATATGTGGGATCGATCAGGAATCTATGACAACTGGTTGATTTAAGTCAAGTATTTTTAACCAGTAGGCTGATATTGTCTCTACCTACCTTAAAAACAATGAGCTACAGCTAGACTAACTCCATGGATCCAGTTACAGTGACTGTAATAACTACAGATGATCTAAATGAGTAGTTTCAAGTGTGGTAAATGTAAGACAAATAGTTTAATTGTAGTATCAGTATAGCACTCAGCTAAGAAATAAATGTACATCACAAAGGTACCACTGAACTCTTTAGTGCAATACTGTATAGAAGGAGCATTAAATGTTGAAACACGGCAGTAATCTGTAATGAGCATAAATACAAGAACATCAATGATCAATTACTGCAGTCACTAACTAAGAAGGATGGTATAATTGTTAGGGTCTTAATCTCCCAGATGCAAGGTACAATGTTTGATTCTGACTTGTGGTTATAGGCTATACTTGTAATAGTCTGCAGATTTTTAGCCTAGTATTCACCTATCAACCTATGAACAGCAGCTGGGCTAAGCAGAAATGTCCTTACTTCCCACAATGCCTATCTTGATCTGGCCAAGACATTTGACTCAATGCCCCTTCAGGCAATGTTGATAAACTCAAGAGGTTAGGAGTAAACCCTGATGTCACTTAGTAGGTATCCAGCTGGCTCACATACAGGACCCTGGAAGTTAGAATTGGGGAGTATACCTCTACAAACAGGCCAGCCACTAGCAAAGTCCCTCACCCTGAGGGATCGGTCCAGCAAACACTCCTTTTTGGAATCTACTTCCCTGAAGTCAAGACCATCATCCAGGCCTCTGGTTAATAACATTTGCAGATGATTGCAAATTAGGGGCAGTCATAGAATCCCTCACTGACACTAATGTTCTCCAAAAAGGGTTGACACAGACAAATAATTGATGTTAGAGCCATGGACTAAAATTCAATGCCAAGAAATGCATAATAACATCCTTTGAAATGTCAGCTACCCCTGCTAACTATCATATTGACAAAACTCCTAAAAGTTCGCCCAGTAGTCAGGGACTTGGGGACGCACATAGAAAATAATCTAGCCTTTGACCATCATCTATCTATGGTAGTGAGGAAATCATTTTATGCCTATGCAGTGAAGTTTTTAAATAAAGGTATGGCATCAAGGTCCAAGGAGGTCATTGTTCCTCTGTATTAGGAATTCATCAGACCAATCATTGAGTACAATGCTCTCTTGGGTATGTATATAACCACAGAGGTTCCTCACAAAAAGAATACAGGATGTAAGTAACATGTCCTGTGCAGACTGCCTCAAAGTCCTGTCCTTGTTTCATACAGGCTGTTGAGGGGTGATGTATGCCTGGCATACAAGGCATCATCAGACAACATGCGTATGGCCCTCCTGCATATCCACAAAATAAACAGTACCAAAATTATCCATTCTAAAGACTTAAATCTTGCCTGTGATATAAATAGGACCTACTGGAGAAACAGATGTGTAATCCAGAGCCTGCCCTGTCTTTGGAAAAGGCTCCCCATCCATGTGAAGCAGTGCTTCTTCTTAACTCAACTCAAGTGTAACTTGAGCAATTGGATGAGGAACAGGAAATTCATCCCTGGTTTGGCATCTATATCTGTGATGGACACAGACATCCTGTAAATGGTTCATTTCCCAGACCCTTGCTTGTAAATATGTTTCATCTCCCAAGTCCCTGCTTACACTAACCAAGGATGCTAAAACCTGTCAGAGACTTGGCATGCATGGCTAGGCTTAAAAAGGTCACAGTGGTTATTAGCGCAGTATACACCTATGAACCTATCTGTTTTTATACAGATGAAGATTTTGCTTTACATTTTGTAAACTAGGCTTTTGTGTTTGATATATGAAAGAATGAAACTTGGTTCATAAAACTGCTTATGCATTACAGCATGCCAGATTGAGGAAGGTTTCTTGCATTCAAAGTCTGTTAAGTTCCACTCCCACAGAAACTGGCCAATCAAAATCAAGCACTTCATGTCCTCACTGAAATACAAGCATATGTATCTGTTATGTGCAAGACTCTGTGGTCACCAAGAGCTCAAACTCTGTAAACTCATTCATAGAAAGACTACAAATTCCTTGTAGTGCGTTGAATCAGCATGAACTCAGATGGACAAAGCGGTTTTCAGCCTTGTTTTCTGTCTTTGTAGTACTATTTTCTTCAAAGTAGTGTAGCACTAAAGAGCACTGAACTCAGCAAGCCTCTAGATGTTTAAAATGTACAAGGCTACAACCCCACAGAAGCTGGAAAATCAAAATGCAGCCAATACCCCCACAATAAATCTGTACAATAAAAATCAAGCGGTCCAGTCCCTCACTGGAACACAAGCTCAGGTAACTGTCATGTAGAAGCTTTTGCTCTAACCAAAGACTGGAACATTGCAGACATGGCCCTATGAAGCCAATGAAGTCTCTATAGTGAGTGGAACCATCAGTAATCCAGATGGCAAAGGTCTTTGTTGTTTTATTGCCCTTCTCTGTAGTGTTGTTTTTGGAGTAGCCCAGCATTAGGGATGTTTATTGTAAGCCTGGCAGAAAGTGTTGGCTCCTTTGTATATGATAAACATAAAGGGAAATGTTGTTTTCTTTGGGGGTAATTGAGAAGGCCAGTTATCATCAGTGTAGTGAAGTAATAATCTACAGTGAATCCATGAATGCTATCAAAAAACCGAGCACAGCAGGCAGACAAAATTCTGAAAACAAATTATTTGCTTACAGTTACTGTTTAAGATACATGATGTGAATGCCATGAATTGTAGGAGGGGTGCAGTCAAAGTAAAATGCAGTAATGATGTAATGTTTCTGATGAAAATTTAATTTGAAAAAGGAATGGTTGGAAACATACTGAAGACTGAATTTAGCAAGAGTAGGGGCCTCTGCTTATCTGAAAAAAAAGAGACTTTTCCAAAAGATAAAAGTTCCTAACAATATGCTAAGTGGGTGTAAAGTTGAACATGAGAAGCTTCTAGAGAGTATCGTGTTTAGCTTGCAAGACAATTGCCATTTTCAAAAATTACATACATTTAATTTATCATGTTGTATTTCCCAAGTGGCTTCTGAATGAAGAAAATACCATAGAAGCTGTACTGTCCCAGATACAACCTGCAATGAAAGGGGAAGAAAAGCCAAGCCCTAGAAGTAAGAACAACACTAAGGAAAGTGAAGTCAGGGAAAGCAGAAGGGTTAGATGAGGTCACAGTAGATATGATACAGATACTGAATGAATAACTGGAGAAGTAGCTCCAGAGGGCACTCATAACAGTATGCTGATAAGATGCATGGATAGTAAGCACTCTGTTGGCAATATACAAGAACAGAGGGGGCATTCAAAACCGTGGTCAGTATAGATGTATCAGTCTCCTGTCACATTTCACAAAAGTGCAGGAGAAAGTGATTGCTAAATGAATAAAAGCAGAGATTTGCATTTCAGAGTCAGATCAGGATACTGCACAACTGAACCAATGCATGCAGTGAGGCAGTTAGTGGTGAAGAAGCTAGATATGAGGAAAGTGGCCAACTGAACATTCCTAGATTGTGAGAAAGGATATGAGAAGGTCCCAAGAAAGCTGAATTGGGCAGTCCCTCAATGGGCTGAAGTCCTGAAAACACTGATTGAATTACTGCAGGCTATGTACAAGGACACAATGACACAAGTATAAACAGTGTTAAGGACTCGCAGTGAGGCCAGAGTGGGAGTGGGTGTGCATTAGGGTTTAGCTCTGACTTCACTGGTGTTCATATTGGTAATGGACTAATTAGCAAATAGATTTTAGAGAGCACATCAATAAAGGTACTGTATTTAGATGATGTGTCATTATAAGCAGACTCTGAAAACAAATGTCTGCAAATGACGGGGGAATGGAATGCAAAACTAAAAGCTCATTGGAGGAAACTGAATACAGAAAAGACAGCTGTCATTGCAGCAAATGAGGGAAATAAGAAGAATCTTAAAGCTGAGAGAGAAGGGTAATATTTTAGCAGGATAACAGCTTCAAGAGGTGGTTGTGGGGAAGAAAAGTCTGATGGAGGAGGTCAAAGCTAGAACTAGAGGGGCTTCAGCCAAACAGCAGAGAATGTCATGTGCAGTGTGTGATGAAAGAATGTTAAGAATCTGAAAAGAAAAGGTGTATAAATCAGTAGTGACAATGTTACTTCTGTATAGTGCATAAACTTTGGTAGTGAAGGCAGATCTTTGAGGGAAGCTAGAGATGATGTAGATGTGCCTGAAACAGGTAGTTTAATGCGCACTGTGAGGCAGACAAAGGAAATTAAGGCTTCAGAGTGGAATCCAAAGTAGTCCCAATTGTTGATAAATTCAAAGAAAACAGATTATGGCGTCTTGTGCACATGCAAGAAAACAGAAAATTTGATGAAGAAGATCTGGGAGAGACGAAGAAGACAAAAGGAAATAAGGATGCCCATTAAAGAAATGGATGGACTCTGTGAGAAAAAAAAAAACGTCAAAAGTCACGCACAACTGTTGAAGAAGGTATGAAAATGGCTTTAAGTCAAAAGAGATGAAGACAGATACAGCAACATCCCAATCCCATATAGAAAATGGGAAAAATCAGGGTTGATGACGTATTTCTCTCTCTCTCTCTCTCTCTATATATATATATATATATATATATATATATATATATATACATATATATATATATATGGGTCTATATTAAATCACTGAATGCTTAAAAAAGCGAACGTTGAGTAATCAACCCTATGTAAGCCAAAGCTTACAATGTTGAAGTGTCAGAACAAAAAAATAAAATAAAATAAAAATCTATTTCAAACATTAGGCTTCACCCCCCCACACCCCCCGATGTGGGGGGCAACTCCCTACTTAAATATACCAACTCTGAGACCACACTACAGTACCAAAAACAGCAAAGTACTGAGCGGCCAAGCAACTTCTTTCCCAGGGAAAGAATTTGCTTAACAGCTGCCTCGATATTTTGCGTTTTCAGCCTTTTAAGTTCGATTTCGAATGCGTCTTCGGTCTTGTAATATAGACCCATATATATATATATATATATATATATATATATAAATATATATATATATATATATAGATATATATAGATATATATCTATATATATATATATATATGTGTGTGTATATATATATATATATATATATATTTTTATATATATATATTTTTTTTAATACATCATATTTTTCTATATACTATTTTGCAAATCCATTAAAATATTCCTGTTTAAGGACAGAGAAAGAAGTAGTACTTTACCTTTACCCAGGAAACATAAATTGGAATTGAACTCCCCGATATCCTATTTCTATATGCTGCATGTTATAGCCCCCAGGGGGTTAGAATTTACTGGGGTAAACTGGCAAAGCAATCAATGTAGTGGGAGCAAATAATTAGAGAGTTAAAGGTAATAGAATGTGAAGAGGTCAAGAATATGGATTGTAGTCTAGAAATTGTCTTCCCTGTCAATGACTGATTTGATAATATAGGCAAAAATAAAGGAATAGAGGGACCTTAATTGAATGATCAGTACTGGTAGAGTTTTTAGTAGAATCTAGAATGGAAGCTGCTGTTCAAAAAGGGATAATTAGAAGGGTATTTAAAATATTGTACAATAACTATAGAAATCAATCAGAGAAGATAAGAAAGTCTTGTAAAGAAAGACTGGATGAGCAATTCATGCATATATAAATGTATGATTGTCTATGTCATTAGTGACATTTTAATAAAAAAAAATTATATGTGCCACTGTATCATGCTATCCATGTCAGAGATAGTTTTCTATGGAGAAGATAATGGCTAAACAGGAACTGCTTGTACCTTATTGTGCTCTTCAGATGCATCCCAACTAATTTTCAATGCCTCATGATTATAAATCTCAGAAGTTAAATCAAATTATTTTGTTTTTTTAATATTTATTCATAGGCCTGAAAATTCCTTAAACTGAAGGGATAACCAAGTTAATGCCTGCACACTTCCAGCAATCCTGATAGATTCAGATACTGCAGAACTAGTGTTTTCTGTGAGAGATGCCATGAAAGCACAATCTACATATTCTTCTCACTGAAAATCAGCCTGGTGTTGTTGCTCCATTTATAATGGTCTTCATAGCCAGATGGGAGAGTATTGGTTAAAGATTTCCAATCACATGCAAGGTATAACAAAATGGAATCAGAAGAATACTAAATTAAAGGTCAATCACTTATACAAAGTTCAATGCCGTTCATAAATAAGTAGAAAAGCAAGGGATCGAGTACTGATACCAGAGGAACTCAAGCCTTCACATAGTGTGATGCTAACATGTTATTTTAAGCAAATAATAGTTTAAGTTTAGGCTATGGCAATGTTATAGTCATCCAACACCAATAATAATGCTCATTTGTTAACCAAGTAGGCCCACTGGACACACAGTCCCTTTGTTAGAGTAATCTAGGAGAAATGTCTGGTATACAGCTCAACAAGCTTATGCCTGGTGCCCTGCAGAGTTTCTCCAGCAGCAAAGAGACAAAAGAGAGACTTTGGAGTGATTAAGTATCATTTTTCTGAATTTTCTTGCTGCCTTTAGATAATTCCACCTAAAACACCAATTTTCTAGAGTTTCTGTGATCTAAAACGCTTGTTTCAGCTAAATATTGTACTTATTTTACTGCCTGCATTTTAACAAATTTGTTTTGTGTTTAAATTACTTGTTTAACTGTTGTAGGCTACACACTCAAGTGTGATAGCCATTTCTGTACATTTAAAGTGTTTTTTGATTGTATCTGCTTTATTTTCTGAAATAAAACAAAAAAAACTTGTTTTCCAGCCTTTTTAAGCTAGTATAGTCCAGTTTTCAGGTTAGTGCTGTATTCAGGGCTGTGTGTTACAAGTTTCTGTGTTTGCCCATACCTTACTTGGATAGAAGGAAGTTATCTGTTCATTGTGAGAGAGGGAGCTTTGAGCAGCCTATATGTCCCTGGAGGAGTGGTTTCAGCCCAGAAATTAGTAATTTATTGGCCATTTTGGGCTAATTTCTATTTCTTTCATTTCTCTGCTATAAAACCCACATTTGCAAGGTTTTTGTGCTAGTATACAGCTCAGCAAGCTCCTGCCTGGTGCCCTGCAGAGTTCTACAGCAGCAGAGAGACAAAAGAGAGACTTTGGAGTGATTAAGTATCATTTTTCTGCATTTTCTTGCTGCCTTTAGCTAATTCTGCCTAAAATGTGGATTTTCTAGAGTTTCTGTGATTTAAATAGCTTGTTTCAGCTACATATTGTAATTATTTTACTGCCTGCACTTTAACAAAGTCATTTTTGTGTTTAAATTACCTGTTTAACTGTTGTAGACTACACACTCAAGTGTGATAGCCATTTCTGTGCATTTAAAGTGTTTTTGATTGTATCTGCTTTATTTTCTGAAAAAATAAAAAAAAAACAAAATAAAAATACTTGTTTTCCCGCCTTTCTAAGCTAGTATAATCCAGTTTTCAGGTTAGTGTTGAATTCAGGGCTGTGTTACAAGTTTCTATGTTTGCAATACCTTACTTGGATAGAAGGAAGATTCTCTGTTCACTGTGAGTGAGGGAGCTTTGAGCAGCCTTTCTGTCCCTGGAGGAGTGGTGGCAGCCAAGAAATTAGTAGTTTATTGGTCATTTTGGGCTAATTTCTATCTTTTTCATTTCTCTGCTATAAAACTCGCATTTGCAAGGTTTTTGTGCTAGTATACAGCTCAGCAAGCTCCTGCCTGGTGCCCTGCAGAGTTCGACAGCAGCAGAGAGACAAAAAAGAGACTTTGGAGTGATTAAGTATCATTTTTCTGCATTTTCTTGCTGCCTTTAGCTAATTCCGCCTAAAATGCCAATGTTCTAGTTTCTGTGATATAAAAAGCTTGTTTCAGCTACATATTGTACTTATTTTACTTCCTGCACTTTAACAAAGTCATTTTTGTGTTTAAATTACCTGTTTAATTGTTGTAGGCTACACACTCAAGTGTGATAGCCATTTCTGTGCATTTAAAGTTTTTTTTGATTGTATCAGCTTTTTTTCTGAAAAAAAAAAAAAATATATATATACTTGTTTTCCCGCCTTTCTAAGCTAGTATAGTCCAGTTTTCAGGTTAGTGCTGAATTCAGGGCTGTGTTACAAGTTTCTGTTTGCCCATACCTTACTTGGATAGAAGGAAGTTTCTCTGTTCACTGTGAGAGGGAACTTTGAGAAGCCTATCTGTCCCTGGAGGAGTGGTTTCAGCCCAGAAAGTAGTAGTTTATTGGCCATTTTGGGCTAATTTCTATCTCTTTCATTTCCCTGCTATAAAACCCGCATTTGCATGGTTTTGCGCACCGGGCAGTGCCGGTTAGCTAGGGTATAACTATTCCCGGCTCCACAAAGTCTACTCTTCAGTTTTTCCCTTGGAACTAGACAAACTTTCAACTAAAGCACTCAAACCATTCACTTCTCATCCTGGCACTTGCTCTAAACTCATAGCAAGCACTAATAAACATTAGCACTAGACCCCCTATACTGTAGAGAAGGACAAGGCTCTCTATATGACTTTACCAGCCAATCAGTAAAACAGTTCATTGTACCTATCCAGGTATGTCCAAAGGGCAGTTACAGGTGTACCCTCTGGTCCAACTGGTGAATCTGGGCATTTTGAGGCAATGTTTCACTTGTCTCATGTACACAGACAACCCTCTCCTCCTTCCACCAAACACTAATACATGCAAGAGATGCAATTATACAGCCAAACTGGAGGCTAAGCTCTCTCAACCCAAGTCTGGACCAGGCAGTCATGAGAAGAAGGGAATTACTTGCATCACACTACCAGTCTTACATAGTCCTATGAAACCAGCACAGGTAAAAAACACACATAAATACATGAAAACATACTCGGAAGCTCTAAATAAAACTCTGCAAAAGCAACAGAGACCTCCAAAGCAGACATCCAAGCAACCTCCACCCCCCAACACAAACCATGGAACACATACTTCACAAAACCACTGTGCCATGCAATCGCAACCCTTAAGGCAAAATAACATACCCGACACACTAGTAATAGGTGACTCTATAGTCAGGCACACTGACATCCCACTCACTAAGCTGAACAAGGAGAAAGTTACTCTTAGCTGCCTGTCAGGTCTCAGGATTCGCCACATAACACAAGCACTCAGGTCACTCCAGAACAAGTACAGATATGACTCTGTCATTGTCCATGTTGGTGTGAATGACCTGAGCCATACCTCCCTGGACTACATGAAAAGAGACATAGAGGAGCTCTCTGATCATGTAGCCCAGGCAGGTATGACCCTAACCCTGAGTAGCATCCAGCCCTCACCAAGAATGATACCACGGTATAGAGAAAAAATGATCAATTTCAACAATTGGCTAAGCTTCTGGTGTCATTCAAAGGGAATCCAGTGTCTGTCAGCCTGGGATGACATGCTCGACAAGCCACACTGCTTCGCTAGAGATGGCTTGCACCTGCTTTCGAATACTGGCCAAGGCACTTGCCACCCCCATAGTGCCTTTTTTAGGCAAGGCTCAAAAGACAAACCCACCACTGTAAATAGCACAAGTAACAAAAAACTGAGGGTAATGCTACTCAATGCCAGAAGTCTAAACCTCAAAATGCACACACTCAAGACACTCCTCAGTATGGAGGAAATCGATATATTTGCAGTAACAGAAACCTGGTTTAAGGCTCCAGAGAGCACCCCAGCACTACCAAGCTACAACTCATACCATACATTTCAGCCACAACACCTGGACCGAAATACAAAGGCGGGGGAGTATCCATATTCATCAAGGATACCCACACCTCCAGGTTAGTGGCACAGCGTGATGCATCAGAGATCATCCACATGCAACTAACAATGGGCAAAACTGCTATTCAAATTATAGCTTGTTACAGATCACCCACCATGTCCCAAAACCCCCACTCTGCATTCCTGGAAGCACTGGGAAACATAAAGGTCTTACCAAACACCCTGATGTTGGGTGATTTCAATTACCCAAACATTAACTGGGAGAACTACTCAAGTACAAACTCCCTTTCCCAACATTTCCTAGAATTTATAAACTCAGATGCCCTGGATCAACTGGTCAACACCCCCACCAGAGGTGACAACATACTGGACCTGGTCATCACCAACATGGGCGACCGGTGTTCCACACCGGAGATCAACCCCTCGCTGGTTAGATCTGACCATAAACTAATCACTCTGGATATCCACATTCTGCCACCACCCCCAGTCAAAGAAACCACAGTGAAAAACATTTCAAAAGCAGACTTCACGTTACTTAAGACAGAGGTGGGAAGTCTCAAATCCCCCATGCTAAAGGATAACGTTGTCCAAGCTGCAAAATCCTTTACTAATGCACTCTACGGGCACCTACAAGAATGCATGGATCATGCTATCCCAAACAAAACCAAGACTTACTCCTTCAAGAAAAGGAAACCAGTCTGGTGGACCCATGCCATAAACCAGCTATACAACAGAAGGAGGAAATTAGTACAGAAAAGAGTAAAATCCCAAGAAGGGAAGACATCCCTAATCAGTTTCAGCAAGAAACTATGTTCCCTCATAAAATTATCCAAGGCTAGCTTCGAAAGAAAAATTGCCATGGACGCCAAAAGATAACCACAAGGCATTCTTTAGCTATGTCAAGAATCTATGTGGCAATTCTCAGATCTGCTCAGAGTTTGTGCAGAATGGCACAAAATACACTGAACTGACCAATATAGCCAACATCCTGGCAGACAGGTTCAGTGCAAACTCCCCCCACCCCCAAAAGGGCCCATAGCTATACCAGAAGAATGTAGTGCCCCTGAAATCACAGACACTCAGGTTAAAACAGCCCTCTCCAAAGCCAAAAACACAGCATCAATGGGACTGGATGGTGTCCCAGGCTGCGTCCTACACAAGCTCAAAGATGAGCTAACCCCTCACCTAAACACACTGTTTAAATTCAGCCTCTCCACAGGCTACGTGCCCAAAGAGTGGTGCACAGCAATGGTTATTCCGCTCCACAAAGGTGGAGCCACAATGGACCCCAGGAACTATCGCCCTATATGCCTGACTAGCTTGGGCTGCAAAGCTATGGAGTGCATCATCATGGATCTCATTAACAGATACATTGGGAACCTCCAAACACTGGAGCCTACCCAGTTCGGCTTTGTTAAGGGCAAATCATGCCTCCTAAACCCAGTGGACTTCTTTGAGACAGTTACCAAGGCTATAAATGAGGGAAAGGTGATCCACACAGCCTACCTAGACCTCACAAAGGCCTTCGACACCATTCCCCACTCAGGTATTATAGACAAGCTCACCAGCCTGAACATAAACCCCTGTGCCATGAGATGAGTTGCCAACTGGCTCATGGACAGAACCCACATGGTAAGAGTTGCAGGAGCTAGGTCTGACTCTAAACCAGTTACAAGTGGTGTTCCCCAGGGCTCAGTCCAAGGACTCCTCCTGTTCGGCATATACTTCTCAGAGGTACAGGCAAGCACAGGAGGACTATAGCTGACCAAGTTCGCAGACAACTGCAAACTAGGGGCTATAAGTGACTCTCCAGCTGATACAGACATCCTCCAAAAGGGTCTCACTGAGACAGATACCTGGTGTCAAAACCATGGCCTCAAGCTAAATGCCAAAAAGTGCATAGTCATCCCCTTTGGAAAAAACAAAGTACCCACAAACTACCACATAGGTGGTAGCCCCCTAAATACGTTAGACATAATAAGGGATCCGGAGACCCAATTAGATAGTGACCTCTCCTTTGATAATCACATTGCCAAAGTGGTTAGAAAATCCTTCTATGTGGCCCACCTAATCACAAAAGGGTTTGCATCCAGATCGAAAGAGGTAATTGGGCCCCTCTATGCATCACTCATCAGACCCATCATAGAGTGCAATGCACCATTTGGGATGTACCTTACAAGACACCTGCAACAAATGGAAAGACCACAGAAGTACCTCACCAAGATGATCACTGGCCTCAAGCAGATGCCCTATGCAACTCGACTGAAGAAACTCCAGCTGTACTCGGTTGCATACCGCCTACTCAGAGGTGATCTCTGCCTGACATACAAGGCCATGTCCAACCCTGAATTGATGGACATGCTCCACCTAAAGAAAACCATATCCTCTCGGGCCACATGCTCCAGAGATCTAAACCTCACCACAACAATAAATAGGATGTGCTGGAAGGATTGATTCTTGTCCCAGGGACTTCCCATGCTCTGGAACAAGATTCCAATCTACATTAAGCAGAGCTCCTTGCTAACCCTCTTCAAAAGAAACCTTAACGAGTAGATGGGAAACAGAAAGTTTACCCCAGGGACCACTTCAATGGCTCTGCTGGACAGGGGCACAGGGAACTAATCTAAGAGGGCGGTGAAAGCCAACACATTCTGGCTAGGCTTATAAATGCCTTCAGGCAGATAGCCTAGTACCTACCTATGAACCTATAAAGTAACTTGCTCAAAGTCACAGAGTATGCAAATGAGGCCTAGGGAAAATCCAACTCAAAATCACACTGTACCACAGAGACTGCAACTTTCAGCCTTAACCTCTACACCAACTGTCCGATCACTTACAGCATTAATATCTGGTGCAAGACCTATTTCTGGAATGATGGTCAATAAATATTTGTACCAACGTAGTCAACACAGAGCTAGAAGATTTTTGGAATATAACTGAGAACATGAACAAGTGATTCATGTTCTCAATGTATTCTATACCCGTATAACTGTTCTCTTAGCAGAATTCATCAGTTTCATTGCCATTGTATTTGCACATGTAGTGAAATTCAGAACCCCAAGGCAATCTTGCATCTTTAATAGGTGCACCTTTTATAAACAGCCTTTAAGCATCCCAGCCACATCAACCCATATCACTACTGGTAACAGTTTGACTAATCATTTCCAAAGTCCACAAAATCCATTTTGTCAACCAAGCAGTCTAATCACTGATAGGGAATGTATCTTTCTATGGGATTTTATATACTGAGAGTCAGTTATACAAGAGAGAGGAATGAAGCCATCTCCAGCTGCATGCGTTGAGGTAGAAGTTGAAACTGATTCAAAAATTGTTCTGATAAGCTGCACATTTGGTTGACCAGATTCAAGCTGATCAGACTTTGTTGACTTGAGACATAATCCCTCAAAACTTGTCTATTCCTACTGTTGCATCAGCAGGTAATTCAAGTCACTGTTTCATATCAAAATTTATATGAAAACAAAAGATGAATGATCTTAAACAATGGTGCATTCTTTTCAGCTCTCAGTGCAGCAAACAGGCAAAAGATTGCATGCAAGATTGTTTCAGTTACAATATTTACAATGTCTGAGATGCAATTATAAGAGGGCCACAAAAAATGATTCATATACAAGATGCAGTAAAACTTCATGCCTGAACAAAATTCTACCTTCACATAACAGCAAATATGTTATCCTTACATCAGCAATTTAATTTCTACTTATTCAGTGCATGACACTTCAAACAACAGGTAATACATTGTAACTCTGAAATATCACAAAAATATTTTCTTCATTGTCGCAAAGTTTCCACCCCATTTCAGTCCAGGGAATGGTAAAAATATTCATATCTTAAAGATCATTATGAAGAATAAGTGTTATACATACATGAGGAATTTCTAACCTTGCCTCTAGTCCCTAAACTCACACTACCCACTCTCAAATCTATTAAGTCCCTATAAATACATAAATTAAACATGCCTGAAAACACATCATATCTATATAACCCAAACTTTCATTATGTCCCTGTGTCCATGTGTCTGAATAAGAAGGGGCTTATCTGTTATAATTCAGGCACCATTGCTGACATTAGGCCAGTGTCAGTGTGCATAATATCATCATCATCATCATCCCCTTATTCCCATTTCTACAGAGGGTCTCGGTGTCACATCAACATTAGTCAATGTGGTCAAATCAACTAGAGCCAATGCTTGCACCACAAAGTGTCTAGCCCTGATATGTAAACGACAACTGAAACTTTATCTGTGCCTTTGCTACCTGATCTTTTGGAGAAGCACCAACATCCCATAGATCTTTCCTTATGGCAGGGGCACTTTGACAAAAGAATAACTACCATGCAGAAGATATAAGATAGCTAAGTGGCTTATAACTCAACAAAAATAGTAATATTAGTCATTCATCATCTTCCTTCTTAGTGCAGAGCTTGTGGTCATTACATCTGACCCTGATATGGTAGGAGTTCTGTCAAAAGACCCAACTCCCAAAAGTTTTCACTGAAAATTTTGTCATTATATAATAGCCTGCAGTCACTACATCTGACTCCGATATTGTGCCATTAAACAATGTAAGCAATTTGACATGAAGAATCTTGGTGAATATTAACTTCAGCTGGTCAGATATGTGCCTGTCTGTGCTGGACACTGACTTTAATATCCACCTCTGAAGAACAGTAGCTCTTGCACTTTAAGAACCACTTTCAAAGTTGGCCACTGGAACAGTAGCTCTTGCACTCTAAGAACCACTTACAAAGTTGGCCACTGCCCTTTCTCTTGACCAGTTGATTACACTATATATGCCAGTTACTTACTCTGCCTATATGCCAGATTTCTGCATTCAGGAAATGAACGAAAAGGTGTTCTACTTTGTACCTCTCCATTAATCGCTTTGTACTCACTAAAAACTGATTACTCTCTGTCATAATATGACCTGGGGGTTGGAGGATCACTGTAGTCGAATGTATCGGTAAATATCCCTTCACTATTCTCTCCTCTTTCATTCAGTCACCATCGTTCTTCAGAGTGCAGGTATGTTTAATATGTTATTATGTTCCTATTTATTCTAAGATTGTGTAAAACAATGAAAAGACCACATTAGGGTGTTGTATTTTTATCAATTTAATTCAAATCAAAAAAGCTTTATGTATGTATATTGAGCCTGTACCCTTTAACAAGTATACATGTTGTGTCAGTTGCTGGTGTGTTGGTATATATAACACTCTTGTGATGTATTAGTTAATCCCATTAATGTTTACTATGTGATGGTTTTATGTTGTGCTTATCAGTGTAGTGTTATGTTTTGACAATTTGATCTATACAGCTCTCTATACAGGCTGTATTACTATGGTTCTCTATCAGTATACTTCCTTCAAAATCTACTTTGAGCTTAAATTCATAAACTTTCTTATCATCTCTCTTCTGATCTTATGTCTCCATATTCTCTTTCTTTAACTTAATGTGGTCCTTCCTCCATCTCTTTTTATAGTATTAGCTTTATTGCTGCAATATAGTATGACAGTTTAGTTGAGTTTTATTCTTTTCTTTCCTTTCCTTACAGAGGCTGTGGTCACTACATCTGACCCTGATACTGCAGTATCTCTGCCACAAGACCCAACTCCCAATAGTTTTCACTGGGAATTGAGTCATTGTAAAATGTAAATAAACTTAACATGAAGCATTTTGCTTAGTGTTAACTTCAGCTAGTCAAATATGACCCTGCCCTATAGGTTCATAGGTAGGTACTAGGCTTTTGGCCCTGGGGCCTATACAAGCCCAGCCAAAAAGGTATCCTGGCTTTTGCCACCCAAGAAAATTATTTTCCTGTGCCACTGTTGAGCAGAGCCACAGAGGTGATCCCCAGAGTGAATTTCTTATTTCCCATCCGATCATCAAGATTTTTTTTGAAGAGTGCTAATGAGGAGCTTTGTTTGATATAGATAGGTAGTTTATTCCAGAGTATGGGAAGTCTCTGGGACCGGAATCTATCCCTCCAGCATGTTCTGTTTATTGTGGTGACACGGTTTAGGTCCCTAGAGCATGTAGCTCAGAGCGATTGGGATTTCTTTAAGTGGAGCATGTCCAACAGCTCTGGGTTTGACATAGCTTTGTATGTTAGGCAGAGATCACCTCTGAGTAGGTGATATGCAATGGAGTAAAGCTGGAGTTTTTTGAGACGGTCTGCGTAGGGCATCTGTTTGAGGCTGGTAATCCTCTTTGTGAGGTATATCTGTGGCCTTTCCAGTTGTTGTAGATGTCTTGTGAGGTACATACCAAAAGGGGTGTTGTACTCTATAATGGGTCTAATGAGTGATGAGTAGAGGGGAACAATGACTTCTTTTTTTCTGGATGAGAAACCTTTTGTGATGAGGTGTGCCATGTAGAAGGATTTCCTGACTACTGTGGCGAAGTGATTATCAAAGGAGAGACTACTGTCCACCTGTGTCCCAAGGTCTCTTATCACACTTTCTGTGTTAAGTATACTACCGCCTATGTTGTAGTTCATGGGTACAGAGTTTTTACCAAAGGGAATGACAATGCACTTTTTGGCATTGAGCTTGAGGCCATGGCTTTGACACCGAGCATCTTAGGTTCATAGGTTCATACTAGGCTATCTGCCCTAGGGCATTTATAAGCCTAGCCAGAGTATGTTTGGCTTTCGCCACCCATTTTAAATTAATTTTGCTATGCCCTTTTTCGAGGTTAGTATACTGTGCCTCTGTCTAACAGTGACACAGAAGTGATACCCGGGGTAAACCTATGAACTCCCATCCACTCATCAAGATTCGTCTTGAAGAGAGTCAATGAGTGGCTCTGCCTAACCTGGACTGGGATTTTATTCCAGAGTGAAGGGAGCCTCTGGGTTATGAATCTGTCCCTCCAGCATGTCCTATTTATTTCAGTGCTGAGGTTCAAGTCTCTCGAGCGCGTAGCTCGATGGGATTTGGATTTTTTGAGGTGCAGCATGTCCCTTAATTCCGGGTTGGACATGGCTTTATAAGTCAGGCACAAATCGCCTCTGAACAGGCGGTATGCCACTGAGTAGAGCTGGAGTTTCTTTAACCAGGCAGCATATGGCATCTGTTTGAACCCTTTGATCCTCTTGGTGAGGTACTTTTGGGGTCTTTCCAGTTGCTGCAGGTGTTTGGTAAGGTACATCCCAAAAGGGGCATTGTACTCGATTATGGGCCTGATGAGGGTGAGTAAAGAGTCATGACGACCTCCCCTGATCTAGATGTGAATCCCTTCATGATTAGGTGGGCTATACAAAATGTTTCTCTAACCACTTTGGCCATGTGGTTGTCAAATGAGAGATTGCTATCAACTTGGGTCACCATGTCCCTAATTACTTCTTCTGTACTTAATGGATTACCACCTATGTGGTAATTTGTGGGCACTTTGTTTTTGCCAAATGGGATGACTATACACTTTTTGGCGTTTAGCTTGAGGCCATGGCTCTGGCAGAGTTGTCTGTTTCTATGAGGCCCTTTTGAAGGATGCTTGTGTCGGCTGGAGAGTCGATTATGATGCCCAATTTGCAGTCATCTGCGAACTTGGTCAGCCACAGTCCTTCTGTGTTGGCCTGTACCTCCGAGAAATATATACCGAACAAGAGAGGTCCCAGAACTGAGCCTTGTGGGATGCCACTTGTAACTGGTTTGGAGTCTGACATGGCTCCAGCAATTCTAACCATGTGGGTTCTGTCCTTGAGCCAGTTTGCAACCCATCTAGTAATATAGGGGTTTATATTTAAGCTGGTGAGCTTATCTATAATGCCCAAGTGGGGTATTGTTTCGAAGGCTTTTGCGAGGTCCAGGTAGGCTGTGTGGACCACCTTCCCTTCGTCAATGGCCTTGGTGATGGTTTCAAAGAAGCTGACCAGGTTTAAGAGGCAGGATCTGCCCTTAACAAAGCTGAACTGGGTAGGATCCAGTGTCTATAGGTCCCCAATATCTTTATTTATGAGGTCCATGATGATCCTTTCCATAGCTTTGCAGACCAAGCTAGTCTGGCTTATGGGGAGATAGTTTCCAGGGTCCGTTGAGGCACCGCCTTTGTGGAGAGGGACCACTGTTGCTGTATGCCACTCTTTGGGTACATATCCTGTAGTAAGGCTGAGATTGAACAGTAGTTTTATGTTTGGGTTTAGCTCTTCTTGGAGTTCATGTAGGATGCAGCCCGGGACACTGTCTGGTCCCATTGATGCTGTGTTTTTTGCTTTGGAGAGGGCGGCTCTTAACTGAGCATCTGAGATGTCAGGGGGGCAGCACTCTGCTGGGATAGATATTTGCCCTTTGGTGGGGGTTGTGCTGAACCTGTCAGCTAGGATGTTGGCAATGTCTGTGGGTTCGGTGTATTTTTTGTCATTTTGGACTAATTCTGAGCATATCTGGGAATTCCCACCCAGGTTCCTAACATAACTAAAGAAAGCCTTGTGATTATCCTTAGTGTCCTGTGCAATTTTTCTCTCAAAGCTGGCCTTAGACAATTTTATGAGTGCCCATAGTTTTTTGTTAATACTGATCAGAGATGCCTTCCCTTTTTGGGATTTTGCTCTATCATGTAGTAGCTTCCTCCTTCTATTGTATAGTTTGTTTATGGCTGGGGTCCACCAGACAGGTCGTCTGCCTTTGGAGGATTGGGTCTTGGTTTTATTTGGGATTGCATGATCCATGCATTCCTGAAGGTGTTCATAGAATGCATTTATAAAGGATTCTGTGGTCTGGGCTGTATTTTCCACAGGCCCGAGGGCTTTGAAGGATTCCACCTCAGTATTGAGGAGTGTGAAATTTGCTTTAGATAAGTTTTTCACTGTGGTTTTCTGGGCAGGGGGTGGGGTCGGGATGTGAACATCCAGTTGGATTAGTTTATGGTCTGATCTTACCAGTGAGGGATACACTTCTGGTCTGGAGCATAGAGTCCCCATGTTGGTGATGATCAGGTCCAGTATGTTTTCCCCTCTTGTGGGAGTGGTAACAAGTTGTTCCATAGCATTTGAGTTGATGAATTCTAGGAACCTTTGGGCTAGGGTGTTGGAGCTAGAGTAATGCTCCCAGTCTATGTTTGGATAGTTGAAGTCGCCCAATATAATGGTGTTTGGAGAGACCTTCATATTTTCCAGTGTTCTCGGGAAGGCCGAGTGGGGTTCCTGGCTTTGGGAGGGTGGTCTGTAGCAGGCTATAAACTGGAAGGCAGTTTTACCCACTGTTAGTTGCACATGGATAGTCTCTGATGATTCGTGCTGTGCCACCAACCTGGAGGTGTGGGTATCTTTGATGAATATTGATAGTCCCCCTCCTTTTGTAGTTCGGTCCAAGTTTTGGGGCCGAAAAGCATGGTATGAGGTATAACCTGGTAGTGCTGGGGTGCTCTCGGGAGCCCTGAACCAGATTTCTGTTACTGCACAGATATCGATGTTCTCCATGCTAAGGAGAGTTTTGAGTGCATGCATCTTGAGGTTTAGACTTCTGGCGTTGAGTAGCATTACTCTTAGTTTCTTATCCCTTGTGATATCTATGGAGGTGGGTTTGTCTTTTGAGCCTTGCCTAAAAAAGGCACTATAGGGGTAGCAAGAGCCTTTGCCAATATCTGAAAGTCCAGGGGTGACAGGTGCAAGCCGTCCTTAGTGAAGCATCGTGGCTTGTCGAGCATATCATCCCAGGCTGACAGGCATTGGTTCCCCTTTGAATGATACCAATACTTAAGCCAATTGTTGAAATTGATCATCTTGTCTTCATATTGTGGCATCATTCTTGGTGAGGGTAAGATGCTACTCAAGGTCAGGGTCATACCGGCCTGGGCTACATGGGCTACATCTGTCTGAGTGAGGCCCTTTGTAGGATGTCCACATCGTTAGGAGTTTCAATTATGGCTCCTAGTTCGCAGTCATCTGCGAACTTCGTTAGCCAAGGATGTTCTGTGTTAGCTTGTACTTCAGAAAAGTAGATACCAAACAAGAGAGGACCCAGGACTGAACCCTGTGTTACTCTACTTGTCACTGGTTTGAAGTCGGATTTGAAGTCTGCTACTTTCACAGTGTGGGTTCTGTCAGTGAGCCAGCTGGCAACCCATCTTGTGACATAGGGATTTATACCTAGTTTATTGAGTTTATCTATAAATCCAGAGTTGGGGATGGTGTCAAAAGCCTTGGCAAGATCTAGATAGGCTGTGTGAACCACCTTAACCTTGTCTACGACTTTGTTGACTGCTTCAAAGAAGTCTATCAGGTTTAGGAGACATGATCTGCCTTTTACAAACCCAAACTGGGGGGGGGGGGGTCCAGAGTTTGGAGATTAACAATGTTTTTGCTTATAAGTTCCATGATGATATGTTCCATGGCCTTGCAGACCAGGCTCATCAGGCTAATGGGGTGATAGTTCCCGGGGTCCGTGGTATGCTTGAAAGTTGTTGTAAAATCTGCCCCTTAAAAGGAGTAGCCCTTGCACTCTCAGGATCATTTACTAAGCTGGACACTGTCCTTTCTTTTAACCAGTTGATGTCACTGAATATGCCAGATACTTAGTCTCCCCAGCTGTCAGGTTTCTGCGTTCAGGAAATGAAAGAAAGACTGTTTTCCTGTGTGCCTGTTTATTACTTGCTTTGTACTGGCTATGATCTGATTGTTGTTGTTGTCTTTCAGCTTTTCCCAGTTAGTGGTCACCACCACGGAACTCTGGTCTGCTAATGATTAGCAGTAGATTTTCACGAACGCTGAGGTGCCAGCTCGACGTTCAACCTTCAACTAAGGCATGCCCATTTACGCTTGTCTTTTGAATGCCCAGCCAACCGTGGGGAGAATATGCAGACTCCACACAGAAGGCACTCCCATACTCCAGGCGAGAATCGAACGGGAGAACCTCTTGCTGTGAGGCAACAACGCTACAGCTGCACCACCACAGATGTGTTATTATTTGACCTGAGGGTGAGAATCAGACATCTCACATATCCACCAAAATGGCATATTTATACAACCTTTCCAAGTTTAACCCATAAATATTCTACTATTACTACCCTATTATCTATTAACTGGAACTTCTTAAAAGTCCTCCCTTTAGAGGATGCTGTAAACTAATTCAATACAACTTTCCTGAATATTCTAAATAGCCTTGCACCTCCTAGCAGGAAGAGACTAAAAACAAATAATGCAATTTGGCTATCCAAATATAGTAGAATGCTAATGCAGGAAAGAGAAAAAGCACAGAAAGAATGGCAAAGATGTAAAACACCACAATATTTGGAAACTTCAAAATTTTTGCAATTGTACTAAAAACAAATAAATAAAGACAAAAACTGTACAATAATAACTTTCAGAATAATAGCAAACACTGCCCTAAAAAATTCTGAACAGCAATTAAAGAAATTCTGCATCTCGTCAAACATTTAACCCTAACGCCTCTTCCAATAACTCACCACTTGAAATGACAATACAGTTCAACTCTTATTTCAGAGATAGTATAGCATCTCTAACCAATGATTCCACAACAGAGATGTGATGTGATAGCTAGCCCCAGTGTTAAGGTGGAGGACAGATTTCACTTCTTTGTTGTGAAAAATGCAAAATAAAAATAAAAAAACACTTGAACATTACAATATTATATAACATTAATAAACAGTCCATAACTTCAGATGTTAATTCTTCTGTGGAGGTACTCAAGAAACAAATTCAAACTAAATCAGCTTTAATGTATGATAAAAACTTTCATCCACCAATTGGACTTCATCAAACCAGCTTTTCAATAAAAACTTTAACCAATGGAAAACTAATATATACATAAAAGGCACAAAGCATCATAAAAAATGATTGAAAACCTCAAACATAGCAATGAGCCTAGCTTACAAATAAAAGCTAGCCTGATGTAACACAGGTCATTTTTTTACAATCTGAACTAAAATAAGAAATGGCAAGAGTACTAATAAAACAAAGCCCAAATAAAATGAAGTGCAGAACTAATAATTAACTCCTAGTCTGTCTCCAGACAGGGAGAAATTGTCATAAACTTCCCTTCACTAAAGGCTAGTTAGTACCAAGTTGACAACAAAATCCTTAAAAAATGACTGATATACTAAATGTTTAAAAAGAAATTAAAAAAAGTGAAGAGAAGTATGTGTGTATGTGTGTGTGTGAGAGAGAGAGAGAGAGAGAGAGAGAGACAACAGGCACATGAATCAAGAAGACAGCACTCACTATAGTAACCTTGGAAAAGATGTGATATAAAGAAACATCAAAGATAAAAAATAAAATCAAAATAAAAACTGTAATCATAAGTGTATTAAAAACATATAAAATAGTGCTTTCACCCATAGGGCTTCATCAGATCACTGTTAAAATGGAGTATCCATAAAAATCAAACAATCAATAAAATGTGTGGAAAACAATGTAAATGACTATGCATTTGTATACGTTGTAACAGAACAGAAAATAATTAAAAACCATCAAGAATACGGGCATACAAAAAATGTCCAAGGACAGTGAAGAAAGGAGCAAACGTCATGTCAAAAGCAATAGTAAAATAATTTGTGGTCCAGTTTCCTAAGCTGAAGAATGCATTTAATAGAACAAGCAGAATAAAATCCAGGCTGGTTGTAGGCCTTAAGGCAAATTTGCCATTCCAGCTCCTTCTTTTCAAGAATGGCATTACAGTTCCCCATGCGAGGATCCTTCCTGATTATGTCCAAAATATGAAAAGTGAAAAAAGAATAACCTAGTGATTCAGTGCTATGCTTTGCAAAAAGTTTCTTGCTTAGTCTATTTCTAGTTCACCTTAACACCTACAACCCACCTTGGTTCACCCATCTGTTCTTCAAAAGCTACCTGTACTATAGGTATCATTCATTAAAATGGCATTCTACCCTCTCTCCATACCTGCCAGTCACCACTAGTGTGCCAGAAGGCTCTCTCCTTGGTCTCCTCCTTTTTACCATTCTCACCAACACCGTCCATGCATCCACACAACAGGCCTCACTAATATAGTAGACAGATGATTCCATACTCATTTGCACATCTGACAACATAGCACACTTCCAAAATATCACTCAGGAAACTTTAACAGACATTGAAATATGTCTTTGTAACTCACATGATGCATGCTCAACCCAGAAAGAAAAATACTTTATTCACAAAATCCCTCTCTCATGAAAAAAAAAAATTAAAATCCTCTTTCTGATAGTAAAACCATTGAAGCCACTTCTCATAGCAAATTATTAGGGGTAATAGTGGGTGATAATCTTAAATTTGATCTGCATATGCAAAATTGCATAAGAACAACTTATCAAAAACTAGGGATGCTTTAGAGAGCCAAACATTTCTCACCGATGCAACTAAAACTACACTTGCCACTACTTGACTCCTCCTCACACTTCTTTATGGTGCTCCCATCCTTACTAACCCCCTGGCATCACAGAAATGAAAACTTGAACAATGCTATAACAAAGTTGCTAAATTTGCAGCAAATACCCCTTTAATAACCCATTAATGTATAGCACTAAAAATCCTAAATTGTTTAGAAGTTCTCCATCAACTAACCTATATGCAGCTTCTTACCACCTAAACATTTATCCAGCATCCATCTGCTTGTTGGTCAGTAATTGCCACACTACAGAACTATGTTCCCAGTTGGTCATTATGACCCAAACCAAATACTCATATCTATCCTCAGACCTATCAAATCTGCCATGTTGCTAAGGACTGGAACTCCTTACCTGTATCCAATTGGTCAATATCCTCCCTCCCATCCTTCAAAACTATTCTGAAAAAAAAACATCCTAGCCTAAATGTGTTTCTGTTCTTGTTCAGCACCAGGATTAACTATAACCCTAAATGGAAACAAGTACCCTACACCTCCTTACTCGCCCTTCTTCACTCACTTCCTTACTTATATCAATTTTTCTCCCTTGGCTTTGTCTCTAACTTTACCATAAGCCTGATTTTCTCTCAATTCATACTGAAATTCCTATCTGTATTATACTAATTTACCTTTAATTTTTCTATAAACTGGCTAAAATTTTCTAGATATTAACTTGTATCTATTCTTAACCAGTGTTTTCACATTATGTGTAATTTGGTAAAACTATTTAAACTGTAGCTGTTTTGTATTAGTTTTGAAGACTGTAAAAGTATCATTCTTAAAATGTTTTGTAATACTTTGGAGCTTCTCTCCATGGACCTCTGCTGAAAATGGACCCTTACCCTGTTGAACTTTCACAGTAATCAAATGTCAATAACTAACTAACTAAATGAATATATACATAAATAAATACATTTATATTACAAAGGGCTTGGATAATTAACAAAAAAAAATATTCCTGGAGGCAGCAGAGAATAACTGAGGTTGGTCCAAGATTCTGGTTCCTGCGAGGGTTGGTATACAAATGAAGCACGTACATTACTTGTAAGGCATTAACTTGTCATAATGTCTCAATTTTGAGCTTTTACCTCTGTAGCTACAATGCAAACATTCATATCTAAAGGGCAGTGATTTTCAGAAGCAACATCAATTTTCATGGTGCTTTGGAATTCTAACAGAAGTAACTCCAAAGCTGATCTTGTTTTTTTTTTTTTTTTTTTTTGTTTTTTGTGAGGGGGGTTGCTTTTTTTTGTTTGTTTTTTGTTAGCAAAATTGGCAATCACTTTTCTTCTGTTCTTAGTTACTAATTGTTGATTGGTTTGTGCCCCGAAACCCAGAGTTACCTTAATGTTTTTTTTAGGAAGAGAGAGAAAAAAATAAACCTTTTTTCATTTTCATTAAACAAACATCTCAATTACATTCTAAACTAAATGGATAAATGTCCACTTTTAAAATTTCTCATTTTCATTTCCTTTCTGGATAAGTCTGAAATAAATCAAAACTTTTTTTTATAACAAAATCAGTATGTTACAAATAAATCAGACCATCACAATGCAGAATTTTGTAATAAAAAAATAAAACTACTTCATACCAAATGCAATCCTTAAGAAAGACATTTTTTTCAATATTAGATTAAAACACTTTTCTGTCAATGGGTCATCTGTATCCAGATGACACTATACTCCTTAAAACTAAACTGCACTGTTATAACTACATTAAATATAATGCTCAAGAACACAAATATTCTAACTGCATGTGTTTGATTGTGTAAAGCAGAAAGTATTTTTTGCAGTGGGCAAGCCCCCTAGGTCCCACATGTGAGTGGCTTCTACTTCCATAGCCTCCAATAATTTAATATTCTCACTTTCACCTTGCTGCATATCAGAGAAAAACGATTGGTAAAATATACCATAAATATACCTCAGTCTTTCAACAGACAACTGCAATTTCAAATTCTCAAGTAGATATTATTTTCTAGAGGAATATATTGCTTCTATATGGAGTGGGCAAACAAGTATGAGCAGTAATACTATTGACCAATAAGGTTTGTGGAAATGTAAAGTGAGACTTTAGTCTAGAACAAAGACACTAAGCAGTCTGGTTAAGTGACTTGCTCAGTCACACAGTAGGCAGATGAAAGGTGAGAGAATCCAACCGTGGAATACAGGAAGCTGTCTGTTGACAGTTTCTGTAGAGAATGAAGGCTATTAGCTGTCAAGGACCCTTCACATTTATGATATACTATATACATTTGGTAATTTAATTTAACCAATAAACCAGCATGCTTTTTGTGATGTGGAAAGAAATTAGAATACCCAGAGAAAAACAACACAGAGAAGGGAAGGATGTGCAAATTCTATGATGATATTGACCAGAAGTAAGGCCCTGAACCTGGTAACCATGAAGCCGAGATTTTATCATTGAACCATGTCCATCCATACTTTACTCCCAAACCCATGACTCATTCCTTACCCAGAAGTTATGGAACTGGTTTGCCAGATACTTTTCCCTTCATTGCTCTGGAGACATGCTGAGAAAGGGGCATGGCTTAAGATTTATACCCTCTCAGCTATATTGTCAAGGTCCAATGAGAGCTTAAAGAGGGTTGCTGGAACAGTACACATTGCTAAAGTTGTATTTAAACTACAAACTGGCTACAAATATACCTGTGGTTTGATCTGTATAACTTATATATAAATAAAAAATACAGAGTGTTCCCATGAACTTCATTTAGTACCAAATAACTTCCCCTACTATCAATCAAGTGTTCGACAATGTCAGTGGTATGTGACTAGGAAAAGGATACCCTTCTAAGATGGATGATGTGTTTACCACAACACTGTTTCAAGTTATTTTTGCTAAAAGGTAGGCCATTGTCAGGTATAATAAAAACTGGTATTCCAAGCACTGTCAAAATCTCATCTAGTTATCATATACCAGTAATGAGGATGTCAATATTATAGGATCAACAATACCCAGTCCGGATTACTTATCTAGCAAACCTAATATAAAGTCCATATTATTGATTAGACCACATATGTAAAGGCATTTATCAATACAAGGTAATTTGTGAAACTCAAGCATCTGGACTAGCATGAAGTCATTTGTAAAGGTCATTGCCTCATAAACCAAACAGTCATGTAGCCGGTGTTCTATAATTGTTATCTATAATGGGAAACCAATGTCTTTTTGACTGCTGCCCTCAGTTTCCCACATTATCTTTATTAAGAGTCTTAGTTGCACTTACCTGAATGAATTATGAGATTGTTGACCCCTTTATCCTGAATTTATCATTTAAGGAAATTGTATAACCTAGTTTAATTATAATATATGCAAAATTGTTTCATCTACTACACCACTGGCCTTTTTTTTCATTTCCTGTCATGACTCATACAGTTTCAGAGACCTCGATTGATTATTGTTTGTTGTTAGATTAGCATAACTCCTCTGCCATGTTATAATGTCATTTAACTTTATTAAATGTGTTCAGGTTATGCCCTGAGATGCAATAGGCTGTGCTGCATTTTTTTCTGTTATATGTACTGATATATGTATATGCATGTGTGTACATATATGTATATATATTTATTTATATTTATATATAAAAGACATATGAAATATTTAACTGATAGGACATTATGATTAGTCTCTACTTTCCAGTTCTTTCAGTTACTTTTAAGATTTGATAACTAAATGTTTTTTTCCCCAAGTAATCTGAGGTCTTTTATTAATTTGAACTAATATTCTTGTAAATGCCCACAGAAAAGCACACAAGCCTTGACTATTGTGAGCTGCACTTTGTCCGTTTCAGAACATGCCTTCTTTCCATTAGCCAAGGGCCTGATTGCATATGTTATCTCATTATGTACATTACATCTGCATCTAGCTACAAATAACTTCCAGACATACAGATCCCACAGAAGCATCTAAAAAAGTTCCATTTTGAACAGCTAAAACTCCCTCATTTGTGAAGTGATATTATTAAAAATCTTTAATAAGCACTGGTCTATAATTTGCCTTGCCCAGCAAACTTCTCACCTCCTTTACATTGCTAGGCGATGGCATGCCAAATTTTGCATTAACTTTATCTGTATCAGTTGATATTCCTTTATGTGAAAATTTAAAAGCATGCAACTGAAAAACGTATGTACCAAATGAATCTATTTATTACATGTCAAGCCCACCATTTTATTCCATTCTTTCTGAACTTTTCTAATATACTTATCATGCTTTACCTTAAATGATGTCATACAAAAAGACCTAATGTTTGTAATATCCTACATGTCTTGCTGCGTTACCCTCTTAAAATATTCTGTTGTTATGCTTTTATAAAAATTAACCCTTTGAATGTCATTAGATGTCCTTGAATGGAAAATGCAGTTATGTTTTGGTATCACTATGCTCATTTAACAGCTATAGGCCTTCAAGTCTTTGTCATTAAAAACTAGTTTTAATGTCAGTGCCATTCACGCTGAGGGTCAGGTTCTAGCTGTCTGCTCTAGACAGCCTGATTTGTAACACTCATCACTGCTGAATGTTGCATTGTTAGGTTTTGTTGGCCTTTGTGGGTTACTATGAGTATAATCCAAGGTGCTAGACCCAGAGCCGGATACAGCACTAGGTGACATAGGCAGTTGCCTAGGCCTCATGGTTATGGGGGTCCACTCTGGTGGCCAGGAGGCTTCAACATAAAAAAATGTTATATATATATATATATATATATATATATATATATATATATATATATATCTATATATATATATGTGTGTATATATATATATATATATATATATATATATATATATATATATATATTCACTTTAGAAGCTCAAAATGCTGAAATTTTGAATTTCAGTATCTCAAGACCAGAAGAGCGAAAGTGCAGTTGCATGAAACTGCATATTGTTGGATGGTAATTTGCAGAATCGGTAATAGTTGTGGTGTGTGCTGTTTTTCCCGGTATGCTGTC